>NC_045595.1:17993362-18296392 GCF_009762305.2 Zalophus californianus | reverse complement strand
GCAGTTCCTAAGGCCAGAGGGTAGCTCCCAGTGGCGAGGCATAGGAGGTGGGGCTGAAGCCCTATTCTTAGTTCGCCCTTCCCTCCAGGCTCTGCCAGAAAACCCACTGGCCTGACCACAAGGGTCTCTGCCGCCCTGAGAACATTGGCTACCCATTTCTGGTCAGTGTACCTGCCTCACGTCTCACTTACGCCCGTCTTGCTCAGCTGCTAGAGGGCTACGCCCGGTAAGTGCCCAGTGGTTGGATTAGGGTGGGATAGTTGGGGGAGCAGAGATGCCAGGTAGGCTTGTCGGGATTCTTACTTGCCTTGCTGCCTGTTGCCAGGTACTCTGTGAGTGTATTCCAGCCACCCTTCCAGCCTGGCCGTATGGCCTTGGAGTCCCAAGGCCCTGGCTGCACGACACTGCTCTCCAGTAGCTCCCTTGATGCTGGGGACAGTGAGAGGGACCCGATTCAGCCGCCTGAGCTCCAGTTGGTGACCCCTGTGGCTGAGGGAGACACAGGGGTCCCACGGGCATGGGCGGCCCCTGATCGGGGCCCTGTGCCCAGCACAAGTGGAGTTTCTTCTGAGGTGCTGGTCAGTGGACCTGTTGAAGTTGGCTGCTTGCCGGCTGGTGAGAGAGTGTCTCGGCCTGAAGGTAAGAGTCTGCTAGAAGGCTCTGCAGCCGGGGTAGGGGAGGTTGGGGGAAGCCTATTTAGGTCCTGGTAGGTAGAAGAGCTCTGATTGTATGTTTTTTCACAGCTGCTGTGCCTGGATATCAGCACCCAAGTGAAGCCATGAATGCCCACACACCCCAGTTCTTCATCTATAAAATTGACGCATCTAACCGAGAGCAGCGGCTGGAGGACAAAGGTGTCTGAGGCTGTGGGTAGGAGCCATGGGGTGGGTTGGGCTGGCCACTCTCCACAGCTACATGACCCCTCTCCCTGCCCATGTCTAGGAGACACCCCCCTGGAGCTGGGTGAGGACTGCAGCCTGGCTCTAGTCTGGCGGAACAATGAGCGCCTGCAGGAGTTTGTGTTGGTAGCCTCCAAGGAGCTGGAGTGTGCTGAGGATCCAGGCTCTGCTGGTGAGGCTGCCCGTGCTGGCCACTTCACTCTGGACCAGTGCCTGAACCTCTTCACCCGGCCCGAGGTGCTGGCACCTGAGGAGGCTTGGTGAGGACGGGGGCGGCAGGCAGGTAGTGGGGCAGGGTGGGGTGGAGATCTGCTGGTCTTGACCGCACCTCTGTCTGCTATCAGGTACTGCCCGCAGTGTAAACAACACCGAGAGGCCTCCAAGCAGCTGCTGCTGTGGCGCCTTCCTAACGTACTCATCGTGCAGCTCAAGCGCTTCTCCTTCCGGAGTTTCATCTGGCGTGACAAGATCAACGACTTGGTGGAGTTCCCTGTTCGGTGAGCGATGAGCTCTGGTGCCGTAGTCGGGACATGGGCGGGGTAGCACCCTGGGTACCTTTTGACTCTCTCACCTTTCTCTGGCTGGGACCACAGGAACCTGGACCTGAGCAAGTTCTGCATTGGTCAGAAAGAGGAACGGCTGCCTAGCTACGACCTGTACGCCGTCATCAACCACTACGGAGGCATGATCGGCGGCCACTATACCGCCTGTGCCCGCCTGCCCAGTGACCGCAGCAGCCAGCGCAGCGACGTGGGTGAGGGCACCCGCAGCCAGCAGGATAGGTGGCAGGGGTGGCGGTGCAGGTCATGTTCACACTCTTCCCACCTCGCTGTAGGCTGGCGCTTGTTTGACGACAGCACGGTGACAACAGTAGACGAGAGCCAGGTCGTGACGCGTTATGCCTATGTACTCTTCTACCGCCGGCGGAACTCTCCTGTGGAGAGGCCTCCGAGGGCAGGTCACTCTGAGCACCACCCAGATCTAGGCCCTGCAGCTGAGGCTGCTGCCAGCCAGGTGAGGCATGGGAGAGGCTGTGCAGGCTAGGGAGCTCAGCTCACAGACGGGAGGGGGTGGGGCACAGCCTCCTCTCCTCCAGCCCTCGGTCCCTGGAGTCTTGGGATTCATGATCCTCTTACATCAGAAACCTAGCTGGAGGAATCCCCATGTTGTAGTGACACTTATAAAGGTGCACACGCACCAGCATGTTGCTGTCAGCGTGCATATAGGCATTCTGTTGGCACAGGCTAAGTAGCTGCCCTAAATCTCACTGGGTGGAGGGATGCCATAGACAGACTGTACCTTACGTTCTCCCAGCTTCCCTCTGCACTTTCTTCACATGCCAGCCGGCCCACAGACCCTCACCTGTCATAACTCCTTTGTTCTGATGTGCACTCAGGACAGGGCCTATCCAGGCTGGCCATGGGCTAGGGTGGCTGCCACCCTCTCTGAGGTGAGCGTCTGTCTCTGCCCAGCCCTTGGGGTCTTCTATCCCTTATTGACATGGGGTGCCATAGGCCTGGTGGGTGGGCACAGCTGCATCTCTTCTCTGGACTGGTTTCTTCCTTGCTGTCCTCTCCTCCCTTGAGCCCTCCCTGCTCAGATGCAGAGGAATCCCTATAGAAGACCGTGGTCACAGTCTATCTGGACAGGGGTGGGAGGGAGCCAGATTACTCGGGTTGGCAGCTCTATCCTCCAAGAGCTCCTCTGTGGGAGCCCCGGGCTAAAGAACTGACCAGCTAACTTATCTCCCCTCTCCCCTGGCCAACCCCTATGGGAAGCTGCATGTCAATTGGTAAGCTTCTTTAGGGGGCCAAAATGCCGTCAAGATTTCGCCTGCCTTGGTGCTCTGTCTAGACAACCCTGCGTATGGCCCACTTGGCTCCCGCCTGCCCACCTCCCTGCTGCTTGACTTGGGTTGTGTAATTGTCAATACTTCAGTCACTTTGGGAGGGACTTCCGTGGCCAGGGGTCTCGGGGACACTGGGTCCCTCCCCACCCCCTGCCCCAGGTGCTGATGGCCGTTTCCACACACTGTAGGCTTCCCGGATTTGGCAGGAGCTGGAGGCCGAGGAGGAACCGGTACCCGAGGGGCCTGTGCCCCTGGGTCCCTGGGGGCCCCAAGACTGGGTGGGCCCCCCACCACGTGGCCCTACCACACCAGATGAGGGCTGCCTCTGGTACTTTGTTCTGGGCGCCTTGGCAGCTTTGGTGGCCCTCATGCTCAACATGTTCTATCCTCTGGTATCCCAGAGTCGCTGGAGATGAGCTCGCCTGCAGGCAGCTGCTGTGAGCTGGCTCACCTGCCTGCCCGCCCACCGGGCAGTGCCTGCCTCTGTGGTGGGGACCACCTCTGGGCTTGGGCCTCAGTGTGTGCATCTGGTGGGAGAGGGTGGAGAATGTGGCTCCTGCAGGGGCAGAGCATCCTAGGGTGGGTATCCGTCCAGCTGTCTGTCCGTTCGTCCTGCTGCTCTGACCCTTGGCCTGGGGCTTAGCCCTGCCCAAGCAGCTTCCTGTATTAAGTGTTAATAAAGTGAGACTGTTCAGGCCCGATCTTGTCTCTCTGTCTCAACGCCGCTGCTGTCTGCGCCTGCCCTGGGACCCTCCCTTGGGTGCCGGGGCTCTGAGCCAGCACCCCCGGGATACCAGGCAGCATACTGGGCAGCCCCCAACCCCTGTCCTCATATTCTGTTGCAGGGACTAGGCCCTGGCCAGGCCCCCGAGGTGGCCCCCACGCGGACAGCCCCTGAACGCTTCGCCCCCTCTGTGGACCGCCCAGCCCCCACCTACAGCAACATGGAGGAGGTCGATTAGCAGGTCCCTGGCTGGTGGGATGGGGTGGGGACTGGGTTTGGGGAATCCCCGACAGAGGGTCAGCTCTTTGCCGCTTCTCCTTCTCTAACCCAGAGGACACTGGCTTCATCAGTGGGGGTTGGGGGTATGATTGAGGTGGGAACCTCACAGGTTGGGCCCTCTTGTCAGCTTGATGCCCCCAACCCATGGGCCTTGGCTTCTCCAGCCACCCCCAGTGCTGCGTGATTTGATTCTCAGTTGTACCTTCAATTCTTTCTGACTCGCATCATAAACGTTATAATTTTATTCTAAAAATTGTAACTTTTTTTTTTTTGCATTTTGGAAGTGATTGCTGCTGTTTAAATATATTTTAAAAATAAATGATAAATAAGCAGACTTAGTGACTGTGATGCACCAGGTGCTGTGGCCACCTCTCCCCATCCTCTAGAGGGGTGTGTGTGTGTGTGTGTAGGTGTAGGTGTGTTAAAGACCCTGAAAGTGCTCTGGTCTGAGGAGAGATGGTGTGTGTGTGTAGGTGTGTTAAAGACCCTGAAAGATGGTGTGTGTGTGTGTGTGTGTGTGTGTGTGTGTGTGTGTGTGTGTGTGTAGGTGTGTGTGTAGGTGTGTGTGTAGGTGTGTTAAAGACCCTGAAAGTGCTCTGGTCTGAGGAGAGATGGTGGGGTCCCACCTCAGCCCCTGTGGGTCATGAAGCCATCAGCTTTCTGGGGCCTACCTGCTGCCCTTTGATCCTGCCAGTTCTGGGTCTCATGTGGAGGCAGCTGTGTTCGACATCATTGTCAATACTTCATACCTAAAGGGTGGATGAGTACCCCTATGAGGCTCTAGAAGCTGGGGTCAAACGTGCAGGCACTGGGGTAGCCTGGGGCTGACAGCCAGACAGCGGGTCAGGGAGGACTTCTTGGGGAACAGGAAGCACTGGGAGTACTGTCTTCCTTCTTTTCCTAGTATCAGGTCTTTGCTGTAGTCTGAGCACCATCTGGATGCCCTAGTGGAGAACAGCACAGGAAAAAACGGCTGTGAGAAGACAGATCCTGCTCCAAAAGGAGGACAGGCAGTGAACCCAGAGCTCATCTTGGCTGCCTTCATGTGGAAGAGAAGGTGCAGAGTCCTGGCAGGCCATTTCTTCCCTTAAGTCCCTGAGACCTTGGCTCCTGGCCTTTGCCCCAGGCTGTTCACCCATAGTGGGTCTGTAGGCTTGTCCTAGTTTCAGAGCCTCTGTGACCTTGTACAATACACATAGCAAGGGTAAATCTTGTGAAGAGCTTCCTTGCCTCTCTTCATGGATAGTGCTATCTCCTCTGTCCAATTGCTTGAGGGTAAGGTTGGGTGTCTCCAGCCAGAGGAGATGGGGAGCAGAGGTACTCATGAGGTGACTGTTTAGATAAGCCAGAAAGAGTATAAGGTAGGCACAGGTGGGGGAACAGGATCTTGGCAGCCCTGTAGATCCATCCCTGCCCCAAGCTTCTGGGGCCAGTCTTACAAGAAATTTAGCATATGGGCCCTGCTAGTACACCTTAGCCTCAGTTGGAGTTAGGGGTGGCAGCAGTGGGAGCTCCTGGAGAAAGCTACCCCTGTGACCAGTGTTGGCTTTTTCTTATGGGAACATGGCACAAGGGTAGTGTAGGTTTGCTGGCTATGGAGTGGAGCCTGGAGATCTGGGTGTGAGAGCCTGCAGAAACGGCGGAATTGCCAAGCTGAGTGCTGGTGCTGGTGTACTGTTGGGGGGCCTGCTAGGTATGGGCTACAACAGGATTGTGCTGGGTCTTTACTGTGTGCAGCCCCAAGTATCTGGCCACTGGTGGTCTGCTTGTACTGGAAGCACTGATCAAGGGGCTCTGTCTGCCCCTGACCATAGCCCAGCTGCTATTGTGTCTGCCATGTACCCCTATGGCATCTGGACTATGGCCCCTACTGCCTCTGTGCTGCCAGCCCCAGGACCCTGCCTCTTCCCATGCCACAGCTGGGCCTTGCTGACTGCTGCCTGGCTTTTCTCCTGATCATCTTTTTCTTGATTTTCCTTGAAGTAGTGCAAGCAAGCCCGCCCCTGGGCCGGGCCATAAAATGTCATGGCTCTATTCTGTGCAAGTCATAGGGCTCCAGAAGACTGGCTAGCCTGCCACTGCCTCTTGTGGCATTCTTGGTAGCATTGGTGGGGCCACTGTCTCATCCTGTGACATGGAGCCACAGGATTCCCGGGGTAGGCACCATGAGAGAACCAGAAAAGGGGATGTAGGCCCTGACTCCATTAAGGGAGCCAACACCAGACCTGCAAGACTCCGTGGTGGTAGTGATGGTGCTGTAATAAATCCTTTGGTGGCATCAAGTACAGAGGGGACAGTGGATGTGGCAGGCACTGTGCTCATCATAGGCACCTTTGTTGTGGGCTAGGTACCTGCAGCTGTGGACTCAGCAAAGGGGTGGGTGGTATGGCTAAGACTCTCCTTTGTGGTGCCTGTATATGGCACCACTGTACTCAATGCCTGCACCTTGCCTTGCCTGGGCTGGACATCAGGCTGGAGTCTTGGGAGCCAAGACACAGAACTGGACTTAGATATTGATGCAGTGTGTGGCCCTGGGCAGAACCTGGATGTGGTCATCATGTGGGACCCAGATGTAGGCCCAGAAATGGAAGTTGGTCATTAGTGGGATATGGCCACAAAGCAGGACACAGAATATGGATAGATTGCGGTCAGTATCCTGCCCCATTCTTGAAGGTCCTCAAGTTATTAGTGATACCAAGGCCTCAAAGAGCCTGAGTTCCAATCCCAAATTTGGGGATCTTCTCACCATCCCAGCAGCTCCAGTTCCACAAAGAAAATAGTTCTCTTTTAGCCTGATTCTCAGCAGGTCCTTGAAGTCCAGTGAGAGGCTGTGGGGAGATTCCAAGCACAATAGGTCTCATCATGAAGATTGTATCTCCTCTGCCCCACCCTATCCCAACTTCAATAAAATATCTTGTCAAACACTTGCAGATGGATTTCAAGGTCTAATTTGCTTGCAGTTTTTGTGACATTTGCGTGCTTTGGCAAGGGAGGGTAAGTATGTCAGAAGATTGTATATTTTAAAGATTTTATTAATTTGACACAGAGACAGCGAGAGAGGGAACACAAGCAGGGGGAGTGGGAAAGGGAGAAGCAGGCTTCCGGCCGAGCAGGGAGCCCGATGCGGGGCTCGATCCCAGGACCGTGGGATCATGACCTGAGCTGAAGGCAGTTGCTTAACCAACTGAGCCACTCCGGCGCCCCTGTCAGAGGATTTTAAATCAAATCATTGTAGAGAACACCTTCGAGGTCCCTCTGTCTCCTAACCAGGTGTTGTCTAGGTGGGCGCCTGAAAAGTGCCGGACTTAGGGAGCCCCTCTATCTGCCATTCGCACATTATCTGTGCTGGAGTCTTGACCGGTTTCCCGGGGTTCGTTGTTTTTTGTCCCCCCCCCAACTGTTTCCATGACAACACCAAAGCTGTGACGTCAGAAATGTGATAGGAACTCGCAGTTGCTCCCAACAACAGAAATGGGATAGTCCCAGGGTTTCCTGCTTCTGTGCAGGACACCTTCCCTCCAGGTCCGCGGCAAATCTCCCCTAAAGTCCTGCCGCCCCCTACCACTTCACTCCTTCAAGTGACCCTCAGCACGAAGACGGAAGTGAAGCGCCCGGAAAAAGCGGTTTGGGCGGCCTCTGTCTTTTAAATGGCGCCGACGAGCCTGGATAGCCCGCCCCCTCTTTCCAGGAAGGCTACCATTGGCTCTCCCTGGCGGCTTCATTCTCCTATTGGTCAGTGGGCTAATGCCAACGTGCAGATTGGCTCCAAAGTTTTCTTTCGGTTTCCGGTGTCCCAGCAATGGCGGCTCTGGACTCGCTGTCGCTCTTCACCGGCCTTGGTCTGAGCGAGCATAAGGCCCGGGAGACCCTCAAGAACACGGCTCTGAGCGCGCAGCTGCGCGAGGCGGCGACCCAGGTGGGAGTCCCTCTGCCCTTGGCCCTGGCTGCCGACTGTGCTCCAGTGCCGGACCGGGTCCCAATTCCGACCCCGACCTACCAACCTTGTCTAGCTCATGTTTTTCTTACTGGGCGTGGGGCTTCTCTCCTGACCCCTTGGACCCCAGGCGCAGCAGACTCTGGGCTCCACCATCGACAAAGCTACCGGGACCCTGCTATATGGCTTGGCATCCCGACTCAGGGATCCCCGGCGTCTTTCTTTCCTTGTGAGCTACGTAGCCAATAAGAAGATCCACACCGAGCTCCAGCTGAGCGGTGAGACCCCTGCCTGCCCTGCCACTTCCACCTCCCAACTCCTCCCTTCAGCAAATACCCCTGTCTGCCCTTTCTGCCAAGTCCCCCAGTGTCTCTCTATACGCTCCCACTGCACTCCTCTCTAAACCGAGGCCCTGGCAATGAAGAGTGGAGAGGGTCACCCCTGGTGAGACTGACTGGGGAACTGTGTAGATCTGAGGGAGAGCCTCGCTCAGAATACTATTCTTTAAGGGCGCTTGGGTGGCTCAGTTGGTTAAGCGACTGCCTTCGGCTCAGGTCATGATCCTGGAGTCCCGGGATCGAGTCCTGCACCCGGCTCCCTGCTCAGCGGGAAGTCTACTTCTCCCTCTGACCCTACCCCTTCTCGTGCTCTCTCTTTCTCATTCTCTCTCTTAAATAAATATTTAAAAAAAAAAAAAAGCACTATTCTTTCAGAGCTTTTCTAGGATGGTGCAAGGCTTAACCTCTGAGGAAGCCACCTTGTGATTATTGGGGTTTCATGGGGCTAGGGCCTTGTGTAACTACTTCTTGGAGCTGAGATGCCACTCATTGGTTCTCCTTTCTCAGCTGCCCTTGAGTATGTGCGAAGTCATCCCTTGGACCCCATCAACACTGAGGACTTTGAGCAGGAATGTGGTGTGGGTGTCATGGTGACCCCAGAGCAGATTGAAGAGGCTGTGAGTCTTTCCTTAGGCATTGGGTACCTCCTTAGTACTGACCCTGGAAAGGAGTGGCTCAGCTTCTCCACCCAGGAAGAGCCAGGGTGAGAGTGTGGGCCCCTAGAGCATTTCTGAAGGACACCTTTCTGAACCACGTGGTTTGTCTTTCTGCAGGTGGAGGCCACCATAAATCGTCACCGGCCCCAGCTCCTGGAGGAGCGTTATCGTTTCAACATGGGACTGCTGATGGGTGAGCAGGGCCTGGGGCAGGGGACTATGTTGTTCTCTACGGTCATACCTTCTTTTCTGGGCATAAGTGAGAGGGAGGAATAGGAACATTTTAAAAGTGGTCCAGCTGGGCCCAGGCTCTGGTTCTTGAGGTCAGCCAGGACTTTTTCTTGTGAAAGAGAGTAGGAAGTGTCCTTCTTGGCCTTTCTGCAGCTCCTTGTGCTCATGTTTCTAGGAGAGGCTCGAGCTGTGCTCAAGTGGGCAGATGGCAGAACGATCAAGCACGAAGTGGACATGCAGGTGGGCAACTCCTTGAGCTGAAGCAGGCAAAGACCCTGCCATGGACAGTGCCTAGAGTCCACTGAGGGATACATGGGGGTGGGAGGGGAACAGACCCTGTCCCTATTCTTATGGTGGATAGTATAGCCTAGTGTGGAGGAGCAGCACCTTGGTGGGCAGTAAAAGACTTGGGCCTCTGGATTGTGCCTATTTTCGGGTGAGTTGCTGTCCTCTGAACCTCAGTTTTCTTATCCTGTAAATAGAGGTGATATGGCTGTTATCTCAGATGGTGGTTGAGAATCACAAAAGGCTGATGGCTGAGGTAGTTTGTTGTCTTGATGCTGAGCCCACAGTTCCTCTCTGTAAATGGCAGTTTTTGTTACCTGTTTTGTCACCAGCTTTTGGACTCTCGGGGGGAAAGAGCATTTGAGGCCAGCAGAACCATGTGAGGAGCAGAAATGGGATGGGCTAGGTAGGTTCTTCAAGGCAGTGTTGGTAGGCAGGCCAGGAAGCCCTTATGTGGGTAGGTGGGGTCAGGGGCTCCTTGAAACAGAACACTCCTGTTTCAGCCCTGATTCTGGTTTCTGCTCAGGTTCTTCACCTTCTGGGTCCCAAGACAGAGACTGATCTGGAGAAGAAACCCAAGGTGGGGCTGAGTATGGTCCTGGGTCCCTGGGGATGAGGTGGGGTAGGGTGAGACTTCAGGCTGGGGAAGGGAGTATCTGACCCCAGTGATCCTGAGACCCTGACCCAACTTCTGGGCTTCTCTCAGGTGTCAAAAGCTCGGCCAGAAGAAAAAGACCGGAGGACAGCAAAGGACTTGATGGAGAATGGTGAGAGGTTTGAGGTCCCTGTCACATTCAGCTCCCTGACTTCTAGGCTTTCCTCCTGATGGGTTCTTATAGCCTCAGGCCATTAGCTTATTCATCACCCTGCCTTCCGCTGCCAGGCGCTAACATGAGGAAACTGAGAAGTCTGGCTCTGTATCTCTTGTCTCTGGGGTTGGGGAAAGAGGGACCTGCCTGGTTCTCTTCTGGTTGTGGGATTTAGGAAGTACCGAGAGGTACTTCCCTGAGCTGGATGGGGTAGTTGTATTCAGAGGATCAGAGGGTAAGTTTTCTTTGCTCTATTCTTCACAGGTGAGGCTGCTGATCAGGGCCTGTCTTTGATGGAGCAGCTCCGAGGGGAGGCACTTAAGTTCCACAGACCTGGTGAGCTGGCAGATCAAAATCCTGGGGAGGGTGCGATCTTGATAGCAACTCTTATAGCCAGGGTAGGGAGCCGTGGGTTGCAGCCCAGTCCTCAAGCTTGTTCTGGCCCTGGCAGGTGAGAACTATAAGACCCCAGGCTATGTGACCACTCCACACACCATGGACCTACTGAAGCAGCACCTGGAGATCACTGGAGGACAGGTGTGTGGAAGTACTGTTGGGCAAGTTAGTGCCGTCACTTGCCAAGGGACCTGGGCTGCCTTTATACTGCTCCATCGAACCTATCACCGTGGCCTCCCTGGGAAGGGGCATCTGTTCCTTGAGGGTAATCTCAGTTCTGGCATAATTCCTCTGTTCCCATTTCCCTTATCTCAGGTACGGACCCGGTTCCCGCCGGAACCCAATGGAATCCTGCACATAGGACATGCCAAAGCCATCAATTTCAACTTTGGCTATGCCAAGGTGAGTGTGTGGGGATCTGGCAGTCAGGGTGACCACTTGCTGCTCCCAAGACTGGATACCAGAAAGGTGTCCCTGCCTTTCCTGCTGCTCCTATAATGTGCCCAGAGCAGACAGAAGCCATGGAAGGGAATCACATATGTGATACGAGGCCAGGAGTCCATTGGGCTCATGGGAAAAAAGCTGTAGGTGAGGCAGTGAGTTCAACTTTGGTGAAGTGCCCAGTGCAACTCCTCAGGCTTAGAAAGAGGATGTCTGGAGTTGGTGTAGGAGGCTTTGTTTAAGGCATTCAGATATAAGAAAATGAGTAAAACTCCTGAAGGCATTTTCAGTTCTGACATGGGAGAGCTCTGAGAATGTCCCAGTTTGATGAGTTGGACTCTGGAAGCTGATGATGTGAGAGCTCACAGATTCTATGATTCCTAGGCCAACAACGGGATCTGTTTTCTGCGCTTTGATGACACCAACCCTGAGAAGGAGGAAGCAAAGTTCTTCACTGCCATCTGCGACATGGTGTCTTGGCTGGGTATGGGCTGGGCAAGGGCTGGGAAGAAAGACCTGGTGGTCAGTGGGCCTCTCCTTGGGCTATGGCTTGCCATTGGGTGTCCCTGGCTAGTTGCTCATACCGTGCCTTTTTCTGCCCCAGGTTACACTCCTTACAAGGTTACATATGCCTCTGACTATTTTGACCAGCTGTATGTCTGGGCCGTGGAGCTCATCCATAGGTGAGGCTGGGGCTGTCATGTAGAGCCAGGCAAGCTGCCCAGGACATAGCCATCCTGGGCACTCATCCCTCTTCCCCATAGGGGCCAGGCCTATGTGTGCCACCAGCGAGGAGAGGAGCTCAAAGGCCATAACTCGTTGCCCTCACCCTGGAGAGACCGTCCCATAGAGGAGTCACTGCTGCTCTTTGAGGTGGGGTTCTGGAGGGGCAGTTGGGTCTGGGTGGGTGCTGAGGAGGAGATGCCCCTGTGCTGAGAGGCATTCTGAGCCCTTGCTCCTGTCAGGCAATGCGCAAGGGCAAGTTTGCGGAGGGTGAGGCCACGCTGCGCATGAAGTTGGTGATGGAGGATGGCAAGATGGACCCCGTGGCCTATCGAGTCAAGTATACACCACACCATCGCACGGGTGACACCTGGTGGGTGTGAGCATGGGGTGGGGCTGTGGATTTGTAGAGTGGGGTGGTGGGCCATGGGTATGGCACAGTGGGGCTGGATGGTGGGGCCTATTGTCTGTGCCCTGCAGGTGCATCTATCCAACCTATGACTACACACACTGCCTCTGTGACTCCATCGAGCACATCACCCACTCACTCTGCACCAAGGAATTCCAGGCCCGGTGAGGGAGCTGGGCCCATGGGGTGGGTAGGGCCAGTGGGATTCCAGCAGCCCTTCCTATGGTCTCTCTCTGGTCTGAGGTGGCCAGACCTGACTCTACTCTCCTACCTCAGACGCTCTTCCTACTTCTGGCTGTGTAATGCACTGGATGTCTATTGCCCTGTTCAGTGGGAGTACGGCCGTCTCAACCTTCACTATGCTGTTGTGTCTAAGAGGAAGATTCTCCAGCTTGTGGCAGCTTGTGCTGTGCGGTAGGCATGATTGTTTGCCTCACTGAAGGTTGGAAGTAACTAGTGGCATATACTGCCAAAGGCCTTCTTACCACCTCCTTGCCCACAGGGACTGGGACGACCCACGGCTCTTCACACTCACAGCCTTACGACGGCGGGGCTTTCCGCCTGAGGCCATCAACAACTTTTGTGCTCGGGTATAGCCCAGTGGGCTGCGTGGGCAGGTGGGGGCCGAGCAGAGCAGTTTGTGGCTGTGGCTGTGAGTGATGCTGATCTTTCCTGCTAGGTGGGGGTGACAGTGGCACAGACCACGATGGAACCCCATCTGTTAGAAGCCTGTGTGCGTGATGTGCTGAATGATACAGCCCCACGGGCTATGGCTGTGCTGGAGCCATTACAGGTCATCATCACCAACTTTCCTGCTACCAAGGTAGGTGTGCCTCTATGTGTGTGTGTTGGGGGGGGGTGCACCTGGGTCTGGGCATGGGGGTCCCAGTACCTAGTGTGACTCAGCCACCTATCTCCTGCTGTAGTCCTTAGATGTCCAGGTTCCCAACTTCCCAGCTGATGAGACTAAGGGCTTCCATCACGTTCCCTTTGGACCCATGGTCTTCATTGAAAGGACTGATTTCAAAGAAGTAAGTGGGGGGTGTGAAGGGTCCTGTTTGCTGCTGAGCCCTGTCCTGAGATCTCTTCATCTCTCCTGTCAGTTCACCTACTTCCTACTTCAGGTGAACCAGCCCCTGCCAGAAATGGGGGGCGGTGGGGGGCTTCTGCCTTTTTGACCTGTGCAGTCTCTTGTGTCCACACCACTTCCTACCTCTAGGAGCCAGAGCCGGGCTATAAGCGCCTGGCATGGGGCCAGCCTGTGGGCCTGAGGCATACAGGCTACGTCATCGAGCTGCAGAATGTTTTCAAGGTGAGCGCGAGCTGCAGCCTTCCTACCTCAGTGCCTGCTGCGGAGAGGATCTGGGTGCGTGCAGCCTCCAGTTCTAGTAGTGGTCCCTGGGTCTAATTGTAGGCCGCTTGACTTCCAGGGCCCCACTGGCTGTGTAGAGAGCCTGGAAGTGACGTGTAGACAGGCGGATGCTGGAGAAAAGCCCAAGGCCTTTATTCACTGGGTGTCACAGCCTCTGACCTGTGAGATTCGCCTTTATGAGAGACTGTGAGTGAACAGAGCTGGGGTGCAGGCAGATACAAGATGGGCATTGCCTGCTGTGGCTACCCAGCTGGAGTCTTAACCTTCCTTCTGGCTGCAGATTTCAGCACAAGAACCCTGAGGATCCTGCTGAGGTGCCTGGTGGATTCTTAAGTGACGTGAACCCGGTAGGCTCGTGGGGTATAAAGTGAGGGTGGTGGGTCTCTCTGGCTGGATGGCCACCTGAATTCCCTGCCCACAGGCATCGCTACAAGTGGTGGAGGCAGCGTTAGTGGACTGCTCTGTGGCCCTGGCAAAGCCCTTTGACAAGTTCCAGTTTGAGCGGCTTGGCTACTTCTCCGTGGATCCAGACAGCTGCCAGGGACAGGTGCTTGAATTTACCTGCCTGCCCTTTGCACAACAGTGACAGTGGTGGATGCCATTTACTGTGCCAAGTGCTCTGCCAACATTCCCTTAGTTAATCCTTACCACCTGAGATGGGATTCATGTTTTACTGATGAGGAAACAGGTTCAGAGGTCCATGCACAAAATTTTGTATGGACTCTGCCTTTCTTATGCCTCAAGGTGTAGGGTTCAGGCATGGTGGTTGTTAAAATCCTTATAAAATGGAGGCCCAGAGCCATCCAGTCCTCTACCCAAAGTCATAGTTATTGAGAACCCGAGTGTCCTGACCCTCAGCTCCTCTGGGATGAGGTGAGGGTAGGGTCTGGTGAGGTCTGGGCCTCCTAGCCTGGTTCTGGCTTGGTCGTCATTCTTCCCCATCTGCCATCCAGCTTGTCTTCAACCGGACTGTCACACTGAAGGAGGACCCAGGAAAGGTGTGAGCTGTAAGGAAGCCCCGTGGAACTACCTCATGCTTCTGGAGGCTAGGGGTACCCAGACTCCATATCAATAAAGAACAGCTAAATCCCCTGGAGTCTGTGTGTTATCTGTCTGCACTTCCAGCTCCTGAGGACCTTAGAGACTTGCTGGGGTAGGAGGAGGTGCACTGCACACAGAACAGTACTGACATCTTTGAAGCCACTGGTGCACTTCTTAGTGCTCTAGGGCAGGGACCTGGGCCTGATTCGAAATCCTCTGCACCTGGTCTGGGGGTGCTGGCAGGCTCTGGGTGCTGCTCCACTGTTAGCAACCTTGTGCTAGAGGGATCTGGAGGGTTTGTGTTTGCCTGTGTGCCTAGGTAGATGAAAACAGACCTGGTTCTCAGTCCAATCATTCAGCAAATAATTATCAAGTGCCTACCACGTGCCAGGCACAATGAGAAGAGGAAGACTTGTGCGGTGGCCTTCTAAGTTGACCGTCTAGTTGGGCAGACAGAGGGTGACCAGGCACTGTGCAAGAGAGGTCTCCCTGGGGCCTGTGCAAGGCGGGAGGAAGTTCCTGACCAATCCTGTGCCTCAGACTACTCTCAGGAGGTGACTCCTTAGGGAACCCCTAAGGACCAAGGCGATGTTTGCCAGGGCAGGAGGAAAAAGTGCAAAGGCCCTGATGCCCTTTAAAAAAAAAGTCTATAGCCAACTGGTTGCCCTCTGGGGCAGTGTGGGCTACTCGCGTGTGCCTGCAGCTTTAACACCCTCCACATTTTCCCTGTATACAAACACCAGGCTACTAGAGGCCCGCTTTAAGGTGGACTGGGTTGCGGAAGGCTGCATTAGGACGGCAGCGGATTGAGGAGGGGGTTCCCAAATGTTAAGGACTCCTGCACGAGAGGGACTCCGGGCTTCCCAGGTGGGACGATGGTACGGGGGCGCAGAGCCCAGGTCAGGGGCTGTGGGGGCTACCTTAAGCAAGAGACGGGGCCCCGCCCCACGTGGGGCTACGCGACTGAAGGAGGCCCAGGCACGCTGCAGAAGGGTCCAGAGAGCAAGCTTGGAGCCCCAACCCGCCCAGGCTCGAACTCGAAAGGCCGAACTCCGGCCCTGACTCCGCCCAGCATGGAGGGGCGTCCGAAGGCGGGGCGCTCCGCCCTACACCCCTGGCGCTACTCGCCGTTTCTGCAGCCGGAGGCCCGGCCTCTCGTCTGGGCAGAAGCGTTCCCTTTAAGGTTGGCCAGGAGGCAGTCTCAATTCTCGCGGGATCCGACGCTTCGGTTATCGCGAGAGGAGCATTCGGCACCCATTGGCTGTGAGGGTTGAATGTAAGATGGCGCCCAGGGAGCTGTGAGGGGAAAATCCTGTCGGTCTTGGAGCGGCGACGGCGGAACCGGGGCCCCGAGCGGTGCGGCGGGGCCGGCGGGTAGAGCGGCGGCGGCGGCGACAACGACGTCGCCGGGTGAGGGCTGCAGTGGGGACAGGGATGCGGCGAACCTGCGGGCCTGAGACAGCGGGCCCACCCCACACAACGGCGGGCGGGGGCGGGCGGGCGGGCCGCTGCCGCTGGGCCCAGGAGACCTCGGGGCGGCTCCGGAGCGGAGAATGTCCCTGGGCTCGCGCGCCCCCGCCCCTTGTGGGGTGGGGAGAGGCAGGTCGGGGACTCGGGTGGGCGCGGCGCGCGAACGCGCCCTGGTGCTCGCGCACGGCCGGGCCTGTTTATACGCGGGCGCGCGCGCGCTGTGCGGCCCTTGGGGCGCGCGTGGCCGCCGACGTGCGCGTTCCCGGTTAGGATATCTCCGCTCCTGGTGCTGCGGCTCTTGGGCAAGAGCGGCTTTTTGTGGCGCGCGCCCGCCCGCGACCCCCGGCTTCGGGGCGCGCGCCCTGCTGTTGGGTGGCGGCGCCGCCGCCGCGAGGACGCGCAGGACACCTCTGCTGCGTGGAGCGGCGGCGAGCTGGCGGGCGGCTCGCAGTGTGAGGAAGGTTGTGGGTTGGGCCCTTCCTGCTCTGGTGACGTCCCCGGACCGTCGTGGCCTAGGCCTGGGGAGAAACCAACCGGCTTTGCCGTCTGACTGGAGGCTTCGCTCTTCTGCGAGGCGGGCGAGATTGCTCGTTCTTCTCGAAGAATGCAGTGACCTGAGGCCAATGTGCGGGGAGGGTGCTGCCCCGTTTCTGAAACTGAGCCCTGTAGGTCTGTGAGGGCAGCGAGCCCCCTCGAGTTTCCTCACCTTGTTCTGGTGCTTTGTGCTGGAGAGGGAAGGTTAATCCTGGAAGGCTCTTCAGCGGTACCTGCTTTCTTGTCATTGTAAAGTAATTCTTGCATAAGCGCAATTCCTACACGTCACCTCTGTGCGCTCCGGAAGGGGATCCTCTTCTGTGGTCGTGAAACTACCCGAGCTTTAAAATTCCACTTCAAATCTTTAAATGCAGCCTTTTCTTCTGGGCGGGTGGGAGGGGCTTATTTGTATTCTGTTAGACTAAGGAAGACCCGCTATCGATCAGCCAAAAAGTTGCCGAGAACAAAATTAAACAACCTGAGAAATCTGTGCTTTGCCTTCTTTTATAATTACAAAATTCCCCAGCAGAAATTTCTAAAATCTGTTCATATATCACTGCAGAAGTCACTTTTGATGTAGAATTTCAATTCTTTTCAGATTTTTTTGTTGTTCTGGTACTAGGGGAGTTCTAGGTTTGTCCTAGAGAAGTATGCACTTCTTTTTTCAAAGACAAGACATCAGACTGTTTTACAGTCTTGCTTAATTAAGTTGAAGGAAAAAGCTAAGAGGAAGTAAAATTAGCAACCACATTTAATAATGATGGGGGTAGTTCTTTTAATATACTGTATTTTAACAACAAAGTTAAAATTTAAAAAGAGGCTTAGGATGGAAAGGACTTCTTTGTTCTATCTTCTTCAGAATGTTACAAGTCTTAAGAACTCAGGACAAGCAGCAGAAATACATGCAACATGGTGACTGGTGAGTTAAAATCATTCATATGCTGGAAATATGTGTGCAGTCTTTTTCCTCGTAGTATTGAAACATTACAAATCCTGCCAATCATTTTGGGTGCTGTCTGACAGAAACTACTAAGTGCTGGGAAATTGAAGATGTGGGAGAACTGCATCTTTGAATCCAGCCACAGTTTGCTGCTTGAACACTTTTCTTCTCTTGAAATGTAAGTCAATGCAACTTTCAGGTTTTAGCATTAGGACACATCAGCTTTTTTAAGGTCCTTAAATGGTTCAAAGAAAAGCAGTAAAGTTTGAGATAGGCTTAACATTTTAATATACTTTTAGGCCTGCTTATTCTGGGATATTTTTGTTTGCAACTCTTAAGTTTGAGATCTGCCTTTTAAATTGGTGTTTGTAGATAATATTTTTTGTAAGCTCATTAACTTAGATTTACCTACTAGAAGATGTCCTACTTCCAGCCCTCTGCGATGAATAATTTGTGTACCTTTTCATGAACCTTTGCTGTCCACATTCCCTTTCCAGGTTACATTGTTGCCATTTCACACAAAAGATCAAATAGGGTTTCAAATTTCTTACAAATTTGAATTGCTCCCAAAAGGTAACCAAAGTCAGGGGCTCTAGGTATGGCTGTCTTCCATTATGACAGCTTCAGAATCAGGGATCTCTTCCTTAAAGCTTGCATGCTGTCTTTTAATTTAATCAGTTGTGGTTTGTCCTCTATGTGTCATGCTTCTTGCTTGTCTACTTTTTAAATGGCCACTCTTTATCTGTAGTCTTATATTTCTCAGCCTCAGAATGAGGTGTTAATATGAACACTTGTTCTTTTCTGTTACTTTGTACTTAGTTGCCCTGCATTTTGTTCCAGATGTTTTAAGTCCTCTCCAGGCTAAATGCTCCATTTGTCACACTGGATTGTGATTTCTGACTTTGGCTGCATGAACAAATGATAGATTAACCTCTTGCTTTGCTGAAAAGGGGGAAGGAATGAACCTTTGGTGTCACACTTGAGGCTAGAGTGAAATTGTAGGTAGAGCTGGTTGGCTGTGTCAGAAAGCTTTTTTTTTTCTTTTTTGAAATATCTATCTGTAAATTCAGGTGGATCTGTATAAAATTTAATGAAAAGTTAATTGTAATGAAAAGTAAATGAACCACTGTGTAACTACCACCTCCTCAAGAAGTAGAACAGTGCTAGCATCATTGCACCCTTCATTGGTCCCTTCCTAGTCATAGCTTCTCAACCACTAGAGATAATTTTCATTCTGACTTCTGTGACAAATCGTATTTTTCTTTTTACGTTTATCACCTTCATATCCTTCAGCAACATAAGTTTTGTTTGCTTTTGAGTTTTATGTAAACGGAATCACGCTGTATTTTATGTTTTCCTTCTTTTAGCATTACTAATTTCATCCATGTTGTGTGCTACTGTAGTTCATTCATTCCAGTTTCTTTGTAGTATTCAGCTATGTGACTATATCACAATTTACTTATTTCTTCTATTTTTTTAAAGTATTTTTTTAAAGATTTTATTTATTCATGAGAATAAATATTCTCACACTATTCATGAGAGACAGGGAGATAGAGGCAGAGGGAGAAGCAGGCTCCCAAGGAGCAGGGAGCCTGATGTGGGACTCGATCCCAGGACCCTGGGATCATGACCTGAGCCGAAGGCAGATGCTTAACCATCTGAGCCACCCAGGTGCCCCTATTTCTTCTACTATTGATAGACATCTAGTTTCCTTCCGGTTTGGACTGTTATTAACAGTACTACTGTGAACATTCTTGTATAAGTACCTTTCTGTTTGTGTGTGTCATACACACTTAGGGATAGAATTCCTGGGTTATATGGAGGGAATATTGTCAGCTTTACTAGTTAATGCAAATGGTTGTGCCAATTTACAGCCCATCAGTCTTTGGTGGGAATGTGAATTTAAGATCCTGGTTGAAAGTGTGTTGTCCAAAAATAGAACCATGGCAGAAATGCCCCTAAATCAGAGATTCCTCTGGTAAAGGCATGGGGGTAGATGAATGGTCCAATAGGATAATACCTATCACAAACCCTATATTGGTTTAGTATCTTTTAAGAATAGAAGCGTATCTCCCAATTTCCTTCTTTGAAATGATTCTTTATGTTAATTAGGACAAATGTGACTGCAACTCCTTAAAATAGAAATTGATTTCTTTTTTAATGTGAATGTGTTCTTCAAGCCAGACTTACAAAGCTATGAGGAGCCATCTGCACATAGAGTAGATGTGAACCGTGAGAGGGGCCCAGTAGCATGACTGGGTAAACAGGAAGAGGCAGGGCTCTGAGGCAGCTCAGAGTTTCTTCTTTTAGTCCATCTCATATTCAAGACCCACCTTGTGGAACTGCATGGGGAACTGGGAAGAGGTATCAGAAATTTGAGGCGACCCAAGATAGGATGATTCTGGTGAGTACTTAAGTCTTCCTTTAGTACCTAAATAGAAAAAAGAAAGAAACTGGCAAAGAGACCTATGAAAAAAAATGTAATAGATTGTTCCTTTAGAATAACCTTTGTCCATCATACCTTCTTGTGTTCTAGCTATAAAATAATAAAAGTAATAATAACTTTAATACATTGAGGGCCTAAATCTATGTCAGACACTGTGCTAAGCTCCAGTAGAAGGTACAGGGGAAATACTAGTGATTAATAGGTGTATACAAGTGAAAATTTCCTACGTCTGTTGGTGTGGGGTTTGTCTATTGTTTTGCAAAGCAGCTATGCTTAAAAGTATTCAGAAGCAAATGCTTGTTTACAGACTCCCCTACCCCAATGAACCCCAAAGTGTTTTCCTGGCTCTTTTTGACTCCCAGAAACTGGGAGTATTCAACTATCCCTTCAGCTTCATGTTTTTCTGAAGTATTTTAATTAATCAGTTTATTTACTGCTCCTCACCAAGTCTTTGACTTGGAGCTAATTAAGAATCTTGCTTCTTTGGGGTGGGTAGAGAGTTTCTCTATTTCTCCATTACCAAGGCTCACCCTTGTGTTTCTTGAGAGCAGCATCTTGAAGAAGTTAACAATCTTCATTATTACGCAAGCTCTGGTGCTTGATGATTTTGTCTTTAAGAGTTTCAGATTTTGAGGGAAAAATCATGCTATGATCAGCCAGAATTGTTTGTGTCTTTACTATTACTGTGGTATAATCACTGTGTAAAAAGATTAATTTTTAATTACCTTTTTGATTTAATACAAATTGTGGAAAATACAGGAGAGTATTAAACAGGAAGAAATTTAAGTCCTGTGATTCTACCACCAAGGCATAACTACTGTTGGCAGGTCTTTTTGCGTTTTTTTTCCTTAGGCGTATAAACAATACTGGGATATATAAATACAATTGTATTGGTTCCCTTTTCACACATAACTTATTTGTGTTGTTAAATTTAAAAATTTAAATTAACTTTGTGTTGAGGGGACAAGGAATCTTCCAGAGACTGACATTTCTCTCTCTCTCTTTTTTTTTTTGCTACTGTGTTAATGGAAAGATCTGTAGAACACTCAGTAAATGCTTAGGAATGGACTTTCTTTATATGAATTTGGTATATGATAACAGTGGCATTTCAAGTCAGTGGGCAAAGGAATTTCAATAATTCAATAAATGATACAGGGACGAGTTGTTTGCTCTTTGGAAAAAATAAAATTAGACTTGTACCTCACATTATGCAAAATAAATTTTAAATGGATCAAAGCATTGTATTAAAAAATTACACTGTACATTAAAAAAAATAGTAGGTGATTCACGACCTGATTTTATGGTAGGGAGGGCTTTTTCTGAGCATAAAAACAAAGGAAGAAACCATGATCACCACTATTGAGAATTTGCTTAATTTTTCTGTGTTGTTTTTTTTTTTTTTTTTTTACTCACTGGTCTAAAATATTTAAATATTATTTCTGAAGCTTTCCCTCCACCCCCACCCCTTCTAAACAGCACTTTTGTGTCAGGTCAAATGCTGACTTAGTGTATTTTCATTATTGGGATGTGTCAGTCTGGTGGATACTGCCAAGTGAGCAGGTTAAAAGGACAAGAAATGAAGCCATGTGTGTTTTAGTCTGTATAAATGGGCACATTGGAATGTTCTTTCAAATTGGCCTTTTCCATTAAATTTTTATGTTCTCCAGGGGGTGCCTGGCTGGCTCAGTCAGTAGAGCATGCGACTCTTGATCTCTCGGTTGTGAGTTTGGCCCCACCTTGGGTGTAGAGATTACTTAAAAATAAAATCTTAAAAAAATTTTTTTAGGTTCTCCATTGAGTCCATTATTGGTTAATATTTTTAGCTTCCTCTGATTCATTGGTTCTCAAAGGATTCTTTGGACTTGTACAGGCAGAGTCAATGGAGAACCTCCTAGGGGCTTAGTGAAAGAAAAAAAGCAATGGGAATTGGGAAGCTGTGGTTTCTGCTTGAAGCTCCACTGACTACAGTGGGCTCTAAGCTTGGAGCACTGCAGAGGGTTTTTATACTTTGTATCCTAAACTGTTTAAAATACAAAAGGTGTCTTTATCATAGGATGTTTCAGATATTTCGCAAAGAAGAAGAGGAAGAATATATGTTGAGGAGCCTTTATCAACGTTTTCTAAGTTTTATAGAATTTTCCTTCTTCAAACTGTTGGTGTTTTGTTTTGTTTTAATGAAATCTTAAAGAATGAACTTTGAGACTTCATAGCAGATACATTCCCAAGTTTTTATTCCATTCTTTCTTTTTAAAATTTAATTTAATTTTTTGAGTAGGCTCCATGGGGCCCAACATGAGGTTTGAACTCACGACCCTGAGATCTTGACCTGAGCTGAGATCAAGAGTTGGACACTTAACTGACCGAGCCACCCAGGCACCCCTTATTCCATTCTTTCTGAGAGCTGAATATGCATCTTATTTGTCCTTTTTGGAATAAATTTATAGTTGGACTAGAGTTTCTTATAGTGATTTGTCTTTTTTTTTTTTAAAGATTTTATTTATTTATTCATGAAAGACAGAGGGAGAGAGAGAGAGAAGCGGAGGGAGAAGCAGGCTCCCAAGGAGCAGGGAGCCCGATGCGGGACTCAATCCCGCCAAAGGCAGACGTTTAACCATCTGAGCCACCCAGGCGCCCATGTCTTTTTTTTTTTTTTTTTTTAAGATTTTTAAATTTATTTTCTGACAGACAGCAAGAGAGGGAACACAAGCAGGGGGAGAGAGGGAGAGACAAGTAGGCTTCCTGCAGAGCAGGGAGCCCGATGCGGGGCTTGATCCCAGGACCCTGGGATCATGACCTGAGCCAAAGGCAGACGCTTAACGACTGAGCCACCCAGGTGCCCCCTTATAGTGATTTATCTTAAGATCCTATTCTAGAAATACAGGTAGCATTTGTTCGGAGCAGAATGGATTTTATCACTTTGGAACCTTGGTTAAAAAAAAAGATAGTAATGTCCTGAGTTTAGTTTGGTATGAAATGCTGTATTCTAAAATGCTGTAAACTATTGATTAATTAGAAGCTCTACTCCCTTCGCTAAAGGCTTATGAAAAATAGAGGATGCAGGACTTTAGTTTCCTTATTTTACATAGTAGGAAGTTTAGAGATACTCTAAACTTAATAAGTCTACAAGAAGTTTAAAGCTATGAAAGTGATCATGGCAAAAATAACAATGTGACTGGCAGGGGTTGATGAGAGGAGGATGATTTAAATGGCCTAAACTTACCTTGGACAGGTCAGTGTTTAAAATTGGTAGATCAAGAAAGTATTCTTGTTTTTTTGTGGGTTTTTTAAAAGTATTTTTCTGTACTATTTGAATATTTTTTCTTAGAAAATGGGTGTGTTACTTGTACTTTTCCCCCCACAACCAAAACAAAAACCAGAAAACTAGATTATAATTCTACCCTGAAAACTAAAGAAAAGTTGTTTCCAGAAAAAGAAGTTGTTGTGGTTTTCCTTTATATCTAATATCAGGCTTCAGATGAGGCTTAAGCTTCCTGATTACTGAAACTTGGAATAATGAGGGGAAATAAGTCACTAGGAAGATTTAGGGCCTGCCTTTATCAAACAACGTTTGTATGAAGGTTTTCTGATTCTGTAAACCTAATTTGTAACTTTTGGGCATATTTGTGTTTGTTTGTATTTATTTTCTCCCAGATTTGAGACAAAAAAAGGTTTTGCTACATGGTTCTCCATACTTTTTTAAAAAATTGCGTTGACACAGTAGCTATGATTCCAGTACAGTCTTCAGAATTCAAGCAGTCTCAGTATTTTATGGGAATGCAACTAATTGTCGAAGAAAATAAATATGGGGAAATGTAAGTTTCAGTTGACCTCTGCCATTCTTTTATAATGGAGGTGGAAAACTGAAATATGTAACAGCATGGTAGAGAACCAATTATGTTCATATATCTCTCCTTTGTTCCTTTCTGAGCCAGAACTGTAGGTGTGATTAGGTATTTAGAGTCAGTCACATGTCAGGCATTTTGTAATGTTGTTGGGGCTATATTATGAGAGCTGCCTTCTTCAGAAGGAAATTCCACTCAGTCATGATGCTCTTATCAGAGGGGAGATATGACACATTCTGTACCAGTGTAGTGAGTGAGTATAGGTCACCTACACTGGAATGTCCTTCTCTGAATAGGTAACAAAAGGATGAGGTGCTTGGCCTTGGTGGTGGTCTTACTCATTTGTGCCATGGACATCATTGAGAGCTTAATTTCGAAGTCTCATAACAGACCTCCTAATTTTCAACTCTGAGAAAAGATACCTGAATGCCCCAGCAGCAGAGAGAAGGGAGAACTGAGGAAGGGAGGTGGTCAGAAGAGAAGTGAGAAAGGGACAGACGAGTTAATTTCAGATTAGAGGCTGTCAGCAAAGGCTTTAACCTTGCCCTCACCTGACCTGCACTTGCTGTTTTTTGCACTTTATTGTTCTTGGGGTTTCCTGAGAAATAGAGGCTCTCCTGAGAGTAGTGGCCTAGGATTTGATTTTAGGCAGGACAAGGTATATGTGTTGTTCTTTATTTATGGGGAAATATATTTAGAATATATTATATGCATCATTATAAAAGATGTATTGTTGGGTCTGTTCTCTTTGAAAGCGCCCAGATCTAACTTGTATAGTATACTTACAGTGTCCCACAGAAATGTTGCCAGTGTTAGTAACTTAATAGCAGTAAGGATCATATGTTTTCTTTGGTCTCACACTTGTCCTGGATATATAGGTTCTTTTCCCATGATATATACTAACCATTTACCAAGAAAAAGGGTAACATTTATGGTTGTAAGTTATAGATGTTACAGAGACAAAAGAGCTATAATCCTTCTTTTTTTATATCCAATTGCAAATACAACATACACATATATACATATACGTACCTACTGTGTGTCAGCCATTCAGAGAGTTTCGGGACACAGTCTTGTCTGCCAGGAGTTTAGAGTCAGGTGGAAGAGATGAGATGATTACCCATATGCCTTATGTCTGTAACATAAGGTAGAACATCTGGGCAGTGAAAGAGAGACTGGTATTTCTAGCCTTGATGCCCTTTTAGCCTTTCCTTGATGGCTCAAGGAAACAAATCACTTTTCCATTTGCGATTGACGGAGAGTCCTTTTTGGCAAAAAAGTTCACATGGTTTGTGTGACTCTCATATCCTGCTGCTGCTTTTGTTCTGGAGGTGGTTCTGATCCAGGGGGGAGGGAATGGTATGAAAGCAGCAGTGGCAGGGCACTCAGCAGTCCATAGATAGATTGCATGGTTGCCCCCCGGTAATTGAGAATTACTGTCTATCCCTGCAGGTTAATTCTTAGGATAAATACCACAATGAAAAACTTGCTGAATTGATGTCCGAATTTTAGTAGTGACCTAGTTAATTTAAAGCACTATTCAACTCCCTCCCCCAACTAATTTTAATAATATTAGTTAGTACTTAAATAGTGCTATCTATGTTGGATGCTCTTCTAAGTACTTTACGTATGTTTAACCTTTATGTCAATTCTGTATGGTAGATATTCTTTTGTCCCCATTTTATACACAAGAGAACTAAGGTTAACTAACTTGTCCAGGGTTTCAGCGCTAAGGAGAGATCAAGCTGGGATTTGGACCCTGGCAGGCTAACTCCAAAATCCGTGCTTTTGACCAGTAAGTTGTGTTATAAAACAATGTGAGCAGCATATGGCAAATGGATTTTTGGTGTTTCTGGTGGGAGATGAGGTATATATATTCCCCTTCTCTAGGGTCTTGCTACAGCTAGATGGCATATGTGTTCTTCACTTTAGGACATCATTGGCCGCAGAAATTGAACATGTCAGTAGGAATCCCTGCTTCTAGCTTCCTTGGTAGTCCTCTCTGTGGTGGTCACAGAATAGTTTTGCATGTGACTTTTACTGTCCAGTGCTTGGCTCTGCAGAGAAGATGGCATTGACCTAGTGCTGGGTGGAGAGTGTGTTTTCAGCCTGTTTCATCCAGTACTGTGACGCATGCCTTTGTTTTTTGTTTCCAGTGTGATAGTTTGATTTAAGAAATGTTTATAGAAACAATTTTTAGACACTGTTAACTAAAAAAAGAATAAGGTGTATAATAACTTCATTTTGAATTCTAGATGTACAAAGCTGCCTTGAATATTCCACTCTGTTGCAAGCATGATTGCTCTGCATTTCAGAATATGAAAACAGTAGCATAATTTTGACTTCTGACATTTATTTTATTTCTAGGAACCCTAAGGATTCTACAATATGAATAATTCTCTGGAAAACACCATTTCCTTTGAAGAGTACATCCGAGTAAAGGCGCGGTCTGTCCCGCAACACAGGATGAAGGAATTTCTGGACTCGCTAGCCTCTAAGGGGCCGGAAGCCCTTCAGGAGTTCCAGCAGACAGCTACCACTACCATGGTGTACCAACAGGGTGGGAACTGCATTTACACAGACAGCACCGAAGTGGCTGGGTCTTTGCTTGAACTTGCCTGTCCAGTCACCACCAGTGTTCAGCCACAAACCCAACAAGAACAGCAGATTCAGGTTCAGCAGCCACAGCAGGTTCAGGTAAAAGGGAGATGTTGAGGTGCATTCTGTTTAACAGATTCTGTTTCCATCAGGGTTTTGGTTAGTAGGAACATCACATTTTATATACAAATGTCCGAGGTTGTTTTCACAAAGGGGAGTACTCTGGTATTTTCAAAAACATTTTATTCAACATAAAGCCTTGCATAGTACAGACTAAAAATATTTGCGACTACCATAAACTAAAAAGACTACAGATACTTGCCATTTGCTTTGGAGAATTGAACAGTATAGGATTAGCGGTCTTCTGGGACTGGATTTGGATGTGACACAGCTGTGTGGAACTGAAGGTTCCCTTTTGTCTATGTCACCCTGAACAGATCAGGGGCAGAGGAGGGGCTCGTCTTAGCTCATTATTTAAAGCATGACGTTTGAAACTTGTTTTAAAATGGATATGATATATTTTAGTGATCTTCATTTAGTTTTGTGGTTCCCTGACTTAGGTCACTTGTAGATTTCTAGGTCTGCATTTACTATTTGTAATCCTCAGGAAATAATGCTAATTGATAATGAGCTTACAGAAAGAGGAGAAACTTAGTACATTTGCTGAGAAGGTAAAAGTGCCGCTTTAGGGGTTCCTTATATGAAACTAACAGTATGCTCCATTTACAAATGCTGCTTTCTTGCTCCTGTCTATTGTGATTCTGTTTCATTCTGCCCTCACTGCTTTTTCCACCAAGAGAATTGGAAAGGGTAGAACCTCACGGACGGGCAAGGACTGTGGAGAGGTGTGTCTGATGAGATAGACTGTGGCCTCTTTGCTTCTTAGGAATGCAGGCAGGTATATTGGAAGGACCTTGGCTCTGGAGTAGGATTCCTGGTTTTAAATCTGGCTTGACCTCCTATTTGTTGACATGATTTAAATCTTTTCAGCCCTAGATTTTTCAGCTGTTAAATTTAGACTGAATGAGATAATAGACAAGAAAACATTCGGCACGTGGAGGAATGCAGTCACTGTTTTTTCCTTTTTTTTTTTTTTTTTTAAAGATTTTATTTATTTGACACAGAGAGCACAAGCAGGGGGAGCAGCAGGCAGTGGGAGAGGGAGAAGCAGGCTTTTTGCTGAGCAGGGAGCATGATGCAGGTCTCAATCCCAGGACTCTGGGATCATGACCTGAGCTAAAGGCAGACTTAACCAACTGAGCCACCCAGGCACCCCTGTTTTTTCCATTCTTTGTAAGGAAGGAGGGGTCCAGGAAAGGTAGATAAGAGGAGGCTGACTTTTTGGTTTGAGAAATTATTCTGCTGTTACTTATAGCATGGACTTCCTTTTTCCTAAGATTAAAATGGTTTGGGATATGGGCGTCGACTGGCTAAATCCGTAGAGCATGCGATGCGACTCTTGATCTTGGGGTCTTGAGTTCAAGCCTCATGCTGGGCATAGAGCTCACTTTAAAAAAATAAAAGGGAAAAAAATGGTTTGGGATTTGAGTCTAAAGTGTTGTTTGAGACTTTATGTTTAAGATGGCTGACTGAGGTCACCTATTAACATCTTCTTTCCTCAAAACCCCTGTAAATAAAAGAAGAAATATAAATATAATAATAAATCCATGAGATACAAGCACTGAGCATGGAGCTTGCTTAAGATTCTTTCTTTCCCTCTGCCACTCCCACCACTTGTGCTCTCTCTCTCTCACTTAAAAAAACAACAGAAAACTCTTACAGCAAATATATTTTCATTAATTACTGGCTTAAGCCAGAGGGATTTAATTTTTCTACTAGTTGGCTTGTAGATTTAATTTAAATAAAGATTAAATTGATATTAATTAATGTTACTTACATGAAAATTGACATTTTCTTTTTTAAAGATTTTATTTATTTATTCGGAAGAGACAGAGACAGGCAGAGGGAGAAGCAGGCTTCCCGCTGAGTAGGGAGCCCGACGCGGGACTCAATCCCAGGACTCTGGGATCATGACCCGAGCCGAAGGCAGACGCTTAACGACTGAGCCACCCAGGCGCCCAAAAATTGACATTGTTAATCTAAAGCTACCAAAATCATGAGCCAGATAATATGACTGAAGTTACAACTTTATATAAGACTTCGAAAAAAACTTTTTTTCTGAGTGACATCAGAATCAAATACATGCCTTGTAGTTACAAAATTATGCAGGGGTGCCTGGGTGGCTCAGTTGGTTAAGCCTCCAACTCTTGATCTCAGCTCAGGTCTTGATCCTCAGGGTCGTTGAGTTCAAGCCCAGCTTGAACGCTTAGCTCCATGCCCACTTAAAAAAAAAAAACACAATTATACACACGTCAGTTTCTTGATCTCTTTTATAGGTCTCTCTATATTCAGTTTAAAAGGGTAGTTTTTTTTTTTTTTTTTAAGATTTTATTTACTTATTTGATAGAGAAAGAGAGCACAAGTAGGCAGAGCAGCAGGCAGAGGGCGAGGGAGAAGCAGGCTCTCTGCCCAGCAAGGAGCCAGACATGGGGCTCGATCCCAGGACCCTGGGATCGTGACCTGAGCCGAAGGCAGCCGCTTAACCAATTGAGCCACCCAGGTGCCCCAAAAGAATAGTTTTTGAAACTAAAAATAGCACATGAGGCATGGGGAGATCAAGTCCTGTATCAGTAAATACTGTTTGCACTCAAACTATTTTAACTGGAGCCTGTGCTTCTAAATAGTGTTTCTAATACACAAAGAACTCTTAAAAGTAGAAAAAAGTAATCTAGTAAAAAAAAATGAACAAAGGATATAAGTAGTTTATGGAAGAAGAAACACAGGTGGTGATCATAAGCATATCAGATATTTCATACTAGTGATTATAGAAGTATAAATTTTAAAAGTGAAATATATTTCATTTATTAGATAGGAAAACGTTTATAAAGATTTCACACAGGACAGCAAGGATATGGAGAGGATAAATTTGTAACTTTGGGTCAGCTGGGTGGCTCAGTCAGTTAAGCATCTGTCTTTGGCTCAGGTCATGATCCAAGGGTCCTGGGATCAAGCCCTGCATCTGGCTTCCTGCTTATTGGAGAGCCTGCGTCTCCCTCTCCCTCTGCCGCTTGTGTTCTTTAGTTTGCTCACTCTCTCAAATGAATAAACAAACTCTTTTTTAAAAAATGCAAAAAAAAATTAGTGTAACTTCTTGGAAGTGATTTTGGCAATACTTGTCAAATGTTTAAGTGTGCATACCTTTGGTCTTGCATTTGTGTTCACAGATATATGTGTATATAGGGGTATTCACTGCTGCACTAATAGTAGTAGTAATACTAGAAACAAGTCACTCAGTAAGGGAAATGGCAAAAATGGTACAATTGTAGTGTATTGTCCTATGTGCCAGAAGAATGAGGTAGATCTATGTATTTTTGACAGGGTAGGATGTTTAACAGATTGCTGAGTGTCAAAACCAGTTTAGTATCACTGATTTTTAACATGTAGAATGTAGTGGTCCTTAAATAGTAGTAAAGTTCAAAACAGTAATTGGCTCAGGAGTGGGGTGCTAAGGAGGAGAGCTCGAATTTTTGTTTGTTTGTTTATTTTTAAGTAGGCTCCATTCTGGGCTTAAATTTTTAAGTAAACATGAGGGGCTCCTGGATGTCTCAGTCAGTTGAGCATCTGACTCTTATTTTCAGCTCAGGTTATTGTCTCAGGTTTATGGGATCAAAGCTCTGCATTAGGCTCCCCACTTAGTGGGAGTCTGCTTCTCTCTCTCACTCTGCCTCTCCCCCTGCTCACATGTGCTCGCTCTCTCTCTCTCTCTAAAAATAAATCTTTAAAAAAGAAAACATGAACTAATTTTGTGATGAAACAAAAGTGCTGTTTGGGAATATTTTGCTTTGAACTTGTAGGTATAGCTCAATGATTCTTTTTTTTTTCTTTTATTATGTTAATCACAATACATTACATCATTAGTTTTTGGTGTAGTGTTCCATGATTCATTGTGTGCATATAACACCCAGTGCTCCATTCAGTACATGCCCTCTTTAATACCCATCACCATGCTAACCCATCCTCCCACCCCCGTCCCCTCTAGAACCCTCAGTTTGTTTCTCAGAGTCCATAGTCTCTCATGGTTTGTCTCCCCCTCCGATGTCCGCCCCCTTCATTTTTCCCTTCCTACTATCTTCTTTTTTTTTTTTTTTTTAACATATAATGTATTACTTGTTTCAGAGGTACAGGTCTGTGATTCAACAGTCTTACATAATCCACAGTTCTTACCATAGCACATACCCTCCCCAATGTCTATCACCCAGCCACCCCATCCCTCCCACCCCCATCCCTCCAGCAACCCTCAGTTTGTTTCCTGAGATTAAGAATTCCTCATATCAGTGAGATCATATGATACATGCCTTCCTCTGATTGACTTATTTTGCTTAGCATAATACCCTCCAGTTCCATCCATGTTGTTGCAAAAGGCAAGGTTTCATTTCTTTTGATGGCTGCATAATATTCCATTGTATATATATACTGCATCTTCTTTATCCATTCGTCTGTCAATGGACATCTGGGCTCTTTCCATAGTTTGGGTATTGTGGACATTGCTGCTATAAACATAGGGGTGCATGTACCCCTTCGGATCACTACATTTGTTTCTTTGGGGTAAATACCCAGTAGTACAATTGCTGGGTTGTAGGGTAGCTCTATTTTCAACTTTCTGAGGAACCTCCATACTGTTTTCCAGCTTGCATTCCCACCAACAGTGTAGGAGGGTTCCCCTTTCTCTGCATCCCCGCCAACATCTGTTTCCTGACTTGTTCATTTTAGCCATTCTGACTGGTGTGAGGTGGTATCTCATTGAGGTTTAGATTTGGATTTCCCTGATGCCGAGCAATGTTGAGCACTTTTTCATGTGTCTGTTGGCCGTTTGGATGTCTTCTTTGGAAAAATGTCTGTTCATGTCTTCTGCCCATTTCTTGATTGGATCATTTGTTCTTTGGGTGTTGAGTTTGATAAGTTCTTTATAGATTTTGGATGCTAGTAGGGCAATGATTCTTAACCTTTTCTTCCCTGTCCCAGACATCTTATGTCTCTATGTATAAAGTCCTTTGCCCTAGATGCTTGGGTACAATGGTGAACAAGACAGAAATCTCCCTGATCTTGTGGAGCATAATATTATAGCTGGAAGGAGATAGATGGTACATAAGAAAAATCTTGTTATAGGGGCGCCTGGGTGGCTGAGTTGGTTAAGTGACTGCCTTCGGCTCAGGTCATGATCCCAGGGTCCTGGGATCGAGCCCCGCATCGGGCTCCCTGCTCAGCCGGAAGCCTGCTTCTCCCTCTTCCACTCGCCCTACTTGTGTTCCCCCTCACGCTGTCTCTCTCTCTCTCTCTGTCTCTGTCAATTGAATAAATAAAATCTTTAAAAAAAAAAAGGAAAAAGAAAAATCTTGTTATATAGTGATGAATGCAGAGGAGTGAAACGAAGGCAGATGGGGGGATCAGGATAAGCCCCAGTGTGCTCTTAACATTGAGTTAAGACCAAAGTGTGTTGGCAGATGAACCATGGTGGTTATCTGAGGAAAGAGCATTCCAAATCAGAAAGCCCTAAGGTGGGAGCCTGCTAATTTTATTTTATTTTATTTTTTTATTTTTTTTTATATGTTTTATTTATTTATTTTTATTTTTATTTATCTGAGAGAGAGAGAGAGAGCACATGAGAGGGGAGAGGGTCAGAGGGAGAAGCAGACTCCCTGCTGAGCAGGGAGACCGATGCGGGACTCGATCCTGGGACTCCAGGATCATGACCCGAGCCGAAGGCAGCTGCTCAACCAACTGAGCCACCCAGGTGCCCAGGAGCCTGCTAATTTAAAAAAAAATGGCAAAAAGCCTGGGGTGCCTGGGTAGCTCAGTTTGGTTAAATGTCTCACTTGATTTTAGCTCAGGTCTTGGTCTCAGGGTCATGAGTTCAAGCCCCATGTCGGGCTCCACGCTGGGCGTGGAGTGTACTTTAAAAAAAAAAAAAAAACAAAAAGGCACTGAATGAATGGATGCACTGAATGAATGGATGAGGCTAGAGAGGTGACATATGTACATACTGAAATGTAGGTCTGAACAGACTTGCCTTCTCAATTCACATGGTTAAAAGACTCCTTGCCACGTGGTACAGTTGACTCTTGAACAATGTGGGGTTAGGGATACCGACTCCCTGCACAGTTGGAAATCTTCATGTAATTTTTTTTTAAGATTTTTATTTATTTATTTATCAGAGAGAGAGTACACAAGCAGGGGGAGTGGCAGGCAGAAGGAGAAGCAGGCTCCCTGCTGAGCAGGACCCTGGGATCACATCATGACCTGAATCGAAGGCAGCCGCTTAACCTACTAAGCCACCCAGGCGTCCCTCTTCATGTAATTTTCACTCCCCAAAAACTTAATAGCCTACTGTTGACTGGAAGCCTTACCGACAACATTAGCAGTCAATTAGACATATTTTGTATGTTGTATGTATTATATACTGTATTCTCATAATCTAGAGAAAAAATGTTATAAAGCAAATCATAAGGAAGAGAAAATACATTTTCTTTTTTTAAAGATTTTATTTATTTGAGAGAGTATGCGTGTGCATGTGAGGGTGGGGAGCCTGAGGCAAAGAATCTCAAGTGGACTTCACAGAGCCCGATGTGGGGCAGGGCTCAATGTCGTGACCCATGAAATCGTGACCTGAGCTGAACACTTAACTGATTGAGCCACCTAGGTGCCCCAAGAAAATACATTTTCAATACAATACTGCATTTACCAAAAAAAAAAAAAACCCTGCCTATAAGTGGGCCCATGCAGTTCAAACCCAAGTTGTTCAAGGGTCAGCTGTATTGTGTCCCAACCTAACCCCTTTTTTTTTTTTTAAGATTTTATTTATTTGATAGAGGGAGAATGAAAGGGAGAAGCAGACCCCCTCCTGAGCAGAGACCCTGACATGGTGCTCAATCCCAGGACCCTGAGATCATGACCTCAGCTGAAGGCAGACGCTCAACCAACTGAGCCACCCAGGTGCCCCTCAACCTAACCCTTTTTTTTTTTAATTTATTTTTAAAGGTTTTATTTATTTATTTGGCAGAGAGATACAGAGAGAGAACAAGTAGGCAGAGAGGCAGGCAGAGGGAGAGGGAGAAGCAGGCTCCCCGCCGAGCAGGGAGCCCAATGCGGGGCTCGATCCTAGGACCCTGGGACCACGACCCGAGCCGAAGGCAGCTGCTTAACCGACTGAGCCACCCAGGCACCCCATCCTAACCCTTTTGATAAGAATTAAAAATTATGTCTATATTAATGTTATTTAAAATTTCAAAAACAATTTACTGTCTTGAGAACCTAGGCTGTAAATTTCAAAACAATTTACTATCTTGGAACCTAGATTTTTTTATTATTATTATTGTGGTAAAATTAGATTGCTTCTTAAAAACTGTTAACCACCTTGGATAGTTTCCTCTGTCAGACTTCCTCATCTGTCCAGCCTAGAAGCAGCACATACATTGTTGGATTTGACACAGTAATTACATCCTTAGAAGAGTTTTAGTGAATTGGTGGGAGACAAAGGTACATGTTAAAGGTTAATCACAAAAGTAGCTGAGTAAGTCTCACTGTGTTCCTTTACTCTCTACTACTAACACAGTCACACTTCAGGCCACCAAATGTGTGGGTTTTTTCCCACATTGACCAATTCTCTGACATCAGCTAACTGTCCTACAATTCAGTTGACACTGTCTACTTGGAGTTAGTGTCAGGTCCCACAAGTTAAGGGGTCAGTCCCACAAGACTGCCCTCCAGCTCATATACCAATCAAGTCCCAGGATATCACCTGTACTTCTGATTGACCAGCTATCAATTGGGGTTCCCACTACCCCTCCTCAGGTTTCATAATTTGTTAGAACAACTCACAGAACTCAAGGAAACACATTTACTGGTATGTTGTATAATAAATGATATGATAGAAAATACAGATGAACAGCCAGATAAAGACATACAGGAGCCTCTGTCCATATGGAATTGGGGTGCACCACATTCCTGGCATGTGAGTGTGTTCACCAACACACTAGTTCCCCGAACCCTATATTTCTGGGATTTTTATGGAGGCTACATCACATAGGTATAATCCATTAGTAACTCAGTTCTAGCCCCTCTTCCAGAGAACAGTGTGCGGCTGAAAGTACCAAGCTTCTAATCATGGCTTGGTCTTTCCAGTGACCAGCCTCATCGAGGAGCCCACCAAGAGTTGCCTCATTAGGACACAAGATGCACCTAGCATTTTTATTGCTTATGAAATTACAAAGGTTTTAGGAGCTCTGGCCAGGAACCAGAGAAAACAAAATACATAATTTTTATTATATCACAGTATCATGCATCTAGTTAAGATAAGGAGGTACCTTCTAAAGGTAAAAACAAGAGCTGCCATGTAAATGCCTTGACAGTGCATACAGTACTAGGAAAGGCCCAAGTTTTCTGTTCCTGGTAGGTCAGCCTGAGCTGGGTAAAGGGGATTCATTTGGAACTTCCCTTTCAAGAACCCTCTTGAGTTGGGTGCTTTCTAAAGCATGCACATGGAGTTAAATGCATGTGCCAGAGAGAAGGCCTTCTGATGGTGAATCCCAGGGGTTGGGTTTCACTTAGCACCCATAAAATTGCTTGTTTCTTCTCTGCCCTTCTACAGGGCAGGAACTGAGGCTTCACACAAGGCTAGTTGGTCAATCTGGCCTCACTAAGTGAAGGATACTTTGGGGGAAGGGGACCTCTCATCACTTGCTGCTTTTGTTGTTAGAAGTAAAGATCTCAAGGCTTCACTGGCTCAAAATGCAACTCTCTCTCATATGTCATTTCAGCTTTTGTCCCTCTTCCTCTTTTTCTTCTTGCTGTTTAACATTTCCCCCATGCTGGATGGTCCCTAACCCCTCATCATAGTGTGGAATTACTAAGAGTGAGAAAGAGTTAATCAAAAACTATACTTGGCTCTGAGACAAACAGGAGTTTTGTCTGCCTCTTCAACTTTAGATATGTCATCTTAGGCAAGTGATTTAACCACAGAGTCCATTTCCTTATCTACATCATGAAAATAAAAGAATTTATGTTGTAGTTACTTTGAGGATTATATAAAATATTAAGTCCTAAACACATTGCCTGGCACATAGTAATCCTTCAATAAATAAATAATAGTTGCTACTGTTTTCTTCTTTCTCTTCTCCTCTTTAGTGCCATTCCTGCCTTGGGCCTCAGTTGCTTTTCAGATATTTGAAAAGTACCCAAACATTTATAAACAAGTATTCCCACATTGTTGGTAGTGCCATTTTTATTCCCTTTTTCTTTTTTTAAGTAGGGCCCAGTGTGGAGCCCATCATGGGGCTTGAACTCAAGACCCTGAGATCAAGACCTGAGCTGAGCTCAAGAGTCAGATGCTTAACCAGCTGAGCTACCCAGGCGCCCCATCCTTTTTTTTCTTTTAATACATTAACTGTTACAGATGCAATTCAAATCTCTCATAACTCCTCTGAACATTTGGTACAAATCCTCTCCCAGTGTAAATGCTATTTTAAAGTTTTCAATTGGTGTGATATTTTCTGTATCCATATGTGTATTGGTTTTTAGTTACACAGATATTCCCCCTCGTACCTCCAGTTTATTCAGAAGAAATTGTCTAAAAAAATTGACTAAGGGATAGTAGTTAGCTCAAGGAATTTATGGTAGGACCAGAGAGTGGGTCTTGGAGACTGTGCAGCCAGGAGCAGGGCTCAGGTCACTTTGCTGTCACTTTGCTGGCCTGCTCTGGCAGAGACTTTCTGCCACACCCCTGGGCACAGGTCCTTGCTCTACCACGGTCTCGTTGGGATCTATGCCATCCTGCTCCATTTTTGCCACATTCCTCCACTCTCACCAGAAAATGGAGGTTGTGGTTCTTGCTGCCTCATGTTGCTCCCTTCTGAGTCAAATTTCATGCAGCGTGTCTAATTTGGGAAGCTTTGGTCACATGCCTGCACTCGAGCTGCAGGAGAGGTTCGGAGAGTGATTCTGGCTTCTGCCTTGGAGAGGCAGCACTCAAATGATGATGTATTCTGCAAACATGGGTTTGCAGCCAAACACGGGACTACAGTCAGCTACTCTCTCACTGGCACATTGTAGGCTGATTGGGATCCTGATCAGCACTTTGGATTAGTGAACCATTTTATTGCTCCTTTCTCTGGCCCTTCATGTCCAACCTTTTACTCACATTTAAATCTCTTCCCTTACCATATTTCTAAGTTCATTTGTATAAGAGTTTGGTAAATGTTTAATACTTGGGTAAAGACTTTACCATTTTCAGAGGAGTGTTATTTGAACAGAGAAATTCTACCAAGGTCCCTAAATTTTTGCTAGACTAGTTGTTAAATGGTGCAGGTAGGTTCCTATGTGTGTGATTCCTTACCTAGTGTGGTGTTGTTCTACCACGCTGAGGACTGTCAACCATCCCTTCTCAGTGAGACTCAGAACATGAAATGGAACATGAGCCACATATGTTGTTATGAGTTTTCTAGTAGTCTCTTTTTTAAGGGGGTAAAAAAAAGTGAAACTGATTTTTTAAAATCGCATTTTATTTAATATTTCAACATGTAATCAGTATAATATTAAAACTATTTTCCTCTTTGGTACAAATCCTTGAAATCTGGTTGTTTTTTGTACTTGTAGCACATTATAGTTTGAACATTAAAAGTGATTGCTAACTACATGTAGTGGGTATTGGACCAGTGCAGCTTCAGAGAAATGTGAGAGAAGAATTGCTTATTCTTTCTTGTGGAAATAAGAAAGTAATTTTAAAAGTTGTTTATGAGGCGGAATTTGGAAATTGACCCAACACACTCAGTTTATTCTCATTTATTTATTTTAAGATTTATTTTTTCATTTTAGAGATGGGGAGGGGCAGAGGGAGAGAGAATCTCAAGCAGACTCTGCACTGAGCGCAAAACACAACATCGGGCTTGATCTCACAACCCTGAGATCATGACCTGGGCTGAAACTAAGAGTCGGCTGCTTAACTGACTTGACTGTGCCACCCAGGTGCCCCTGTTCTCCTTTAAATGAAATATTGGTTTTACACTTTAGCCAGAAGGAAAAAAATCAAGAAATGATACTATGTTTTTTTCAGTTTTGTTTGTTTTAGTTTCAGTGATTGGAAGAAAAGATTCCTAATAGGGGTAATACATGTTCATGGTTTCTCATTGTTCCTTAGTTGGAATACTTAGTCCAAATGTTGTGTTAAGCTCTGAATTACTTAGGTTCTGAATGACACTGAGGAAAAAGGAAAAGATTATCCATCTACAAACTAATGAAGAACATTGACAAGTCAGGGACAATAAAATTTCTAGACTAGTGGTTATCCAGGTGACTAGAATCACCTGGAGGGGTTTTGTTTTGTTTTGTTTTAAGATATTTATTTTAGAAAGAGAGAGAGAGAGTCTGGTGGGGGGCAGAAGGAGAGAGAAGTCTGAAGCAGACTCCCCGCTGAGTACAGAACCCAACACAGGTCAATCTCCCCATCCTGAGACCATGACCTGAGCAGAAACCAAGAGTCATCTGCTTAACCATGTTAGCCATCCAGACACCCCTCACCTAGAGAGTTTCTTAAAGTGAAAAATGGCTGGGGCACCTGGGTGGCTTATCCTGGCTCCATGTGCAGTGGGGAGTCTGCTTGAGAGTCTCTGCCCCTACCCCCCCACTCGTGCTCACACGTGCACTCTCCTGCACTTAAGCATGTGTGCACGCGTGCAAGCTCGCTCTTTCTCAAATAAATAAATCTTAAAAAGGAAAAGAGAGAATGGCTGCTTCCCTCACCCCACACCCTGAATTCTGATTCAGTGGAGGTAGGACTGGGGTCGGTTCTGAACATTTGCATTTTTCCCCAATTTTATTGATATAATTGACATATAGCATGGATAAGTTTAAGGTGTACAGCTTAATGATTTGACTTACATATATCATGAAATGATTATCACATTAAGTTTGGTTAACTTCCATCATCTCATATAGATAAAAAAGATAAAAGAAATTTTTTCCTTTGTGTGAGAACCCTTAGAATTTACTCTCCTAACAACTTTTCTCTATACCATGTAGCAGTATTAGCAACAGTCATCCTGTTGTACATTATATCCCTAGCACTTGTGTATCTTAAAACTCTGAGTTTATACCTTTTGACCACATTCATCCAGTTCTTCCTCTTCCCCGCACCCACTGCTTTTAGTAATCACAAATCTGATCTCTTTTTCTGAGTTTGTTCTGCTTTTTAGATTCCATATATATGAGATCATGTAGTATTTTTGTCTGACTTATTATTAGCATAAAGCCCCCGTTGTCCCATCTGTGTTTCACAAATGTCAGAATTTCTTTCTTTTTTATGGCTGAATAGTAGCCCATTTTTTATGTATTTCATAACTTCTTCATCCATTGACAGACACTTCAACCATTTTCATGTCTTGTTTAGTTTAAATAATGCGTGAACATTGGGGTATAGATATCTCTGACATAACGTTTTCATTTTCAGAGAATTTTCATTTTTCTTTCTTTCTTTCTTTCTTTCTTTCTTTCTTTCTTTCTTTCTTTCTTTTTCTTTCTTTCTCTTTCTCTTTCTTTCTTTCTTTCTCTTTCTTTCTTTCTTTTCTTTCTTTTCTTTCTTCTCTTTCTTTTCTTTCTTTCTTATTTTGTTTATTGGGGTGCCTGGGTGGCTCATTTCGCTAAGTGTCTGCCTTCGGCTCAGGTCATGATCCCAGGGTCCCGGGATCGAATCCCGCATAGGGCTCCCTGCTCAGTGGGGAGTCGGCTTCTCCCTCTTCCTCTGCTGCTCTCTTTATCAAATAAATAAAATCTTTTTTTAAAAAAATCTAAGATTTTTTTTTAAAAAAGATTTTATTTAAAAGAGAGCATGAGAGAGAGAGCGGGGGGAGGGACAGAGGGAGAGGGAGAAGCAGACTCCCCACTGAACTTAGAGTCCAACGAGGGGCTCGATCCTAGGACCCCAAGATCATGACCTGAGCCGAAGGCAGATGCTTAACCAACTGAGTCACCCAGGCACCCCGAGAATTTTCATTTCTAATAAATTTCCAGGTTGATGCTGAACGTGCTGCTCTGTAGATCACATTCAGACATACTTTCTGAAAAACTTAATTGGTAATATGCTCAATGAAGTAAAGAATCTAAGAAAGAAGTATGAGAAATAAAGAAAAAACAAAACCAGCTCAGAACTGAGATCTAACTGCAGTGTGGTAGCTGCACAGAAGAGCCAGAAAGTGGTCTGCTCAGGTTGACATACAAAGAATACTCAAGAAGAAAGTAGTAGTGCCATACATATTATGTGGGCAAGAGCCCAGAAATACAGTTTATCTTAAGTGTCTCTTCTGAACAACAGGAAAAAAAAGGCAATTAAAAACTTTGGAAGGGGTGGGGTGCCTGGGTGGCTCAGTCAGTAAGCATCTGCCTTTGGCTCAGGTCATGATCCTACTAGGGTCCTGGGATCGAGCCCTGCGTTGGGCTCCCTGCCCGGCAGGAAGCCTGCTTCTGCCTCTCCCACTCCCCCTGCTTGTGTTCCCTCTCTCACTGTGTCTCTCTGTCAAATAAATTTATTTAAAAAATAAATAAAATCTTAAAACAAACAAAAAAACTCTGGAAAAGGTGAGGGGAGCTGAATGAGAAGATTGAAGGATTTAAATGTGAAGGGAACTAAAACTGTGATTTATGAGATATTGATAGGTGAGAAATAGTGGTTTTTGAAGCAGAAAACCCAAATTCATTTCCCCAAAAATGTCCCCCTCTCCTATTTGATATATAACTTTTCTAGGATATGCTAGATTTAGAGATGATCTTTTTCCTTTTGTACCTCTTGAGAATCATTTTAAATTTCATCTTAAATTTAAATAGGCTTAAGTTTCAAAACGCTTTTTAATAATATAAATATATATATTTTTGTTATTAATCAGTTTGGTTTTTATCTTTTGAGACAGTTGACCTAAGTATTATTATAACCTTGAAAATTACAGCTAAACCTGTTAAGAAACATAGAGCTGATGAATCACAGTACCAGCTTCTTAGTGTCTACCTTAGATTTTTGTCTTTTCCTCCCACTCCCCACTTTTTTTTTTTGAGATTATTTATTTATTTGACAGAGAGAGCACAAGCAATGGGAGTGGCAGGCAGAGGGAGAGGAAGAAGCAGGCTTCCCACAGAGCAGGGGGAGCCTGATGTGGAACTCCATCCCAGGACCCTGGGATCATGACCTGAGCTGAAGGCAGTCGCTTAACCAACTGTGCCACCCAAGCGCCCCCCGTTTTTTTTCTTTTTAAAGAGGAATCTTTTAGGAATTCTCTTACTGCAAAGAAATACTTAAAGTTGATCAGTTCTTAAAGTTGATCAGTTCTTTCAGTTCACTTCACTTTTGCCTCCTTTTTGAGTAAAATTTAATTTTTTATATTTATTTTGCTGAGTTTCCAAATTATTACTATGACCATGTAGTAGTGATTAGCCAGATAAAAACTTAGTTTTTATGTAAATGAAAAAATTGGGAGGTAATAAAAATAACATTTAATTCTTATTGACCTATGGTAGTTATGAATAAAGGTTATGAATGTATAATATTTGATTTCTTATTCAGTATGTTGACATTGGTAAAGAAGTGTTACAAAATGCTTTAACTCTGAACTCTTCTCTAATTTTAAAAATTCTAACTACTTTGGATCTAAAATGGCATCAGATCATTTGTACTTGTTTATTCTGGAGTGAGGAGTAGTCGTGTCCCCCACCCCCCAGTTCTGATTCCATATTATTTGTAATAACTTGTTTCTGTTTCTGTTGGAAGTTTGAATGTTGACAAATGGTTTTTCTTTTTCTTTTTTTTTTGAGGTTTTATTTATTTATTTGACAGAGAGAGACACAGCGAGAGAGGGAACACAAGCAGGGGGAGTGGGAGAAGGAGAAGCAGGCTTCCCGCTGGGCAGGGAGCCTGACGTGGGGCTCAATCCCAGGACCCTGGGATCATGACCTGAGCCAAAGGAAGATGCTTAACAACTGAGCCACCCAGGCGCCCCTGATAAGTGGTTTCTAAGAAAAAAACAATTAAAAGATATACAGTAGGGGCATCTGGGTGGCTCAGTCAGGTAAGTGTCCAACTCTTGGTTTCGGCTCAGGTCATGATCTCAAGTGTCATGGGATCAAGCCCCTCATGGGGCTCCTCGATCAGCGGGGAGTCTGCTTGAGGTTCTCTCTCCCTCTGCCCCTCCCCCCCACCCTTGCATGCTTGCTCACTCTCTCTTTAAAATAGATAAATCTTTAAGAAAAAAGATGCCAGTAAACTTACGAAACATATGGGCTATGATTTAGTGATAATAACCAGATTTTTATTTCATTTATTTATTTTTAAGATTTATTTGAGGGAGAGTGTGCTAGTGGGGGGAGGGGCAGAAGGAGAGACTTAAGTCAGCTCCCTGCTGACCACAGAGCCCGATGTATGCTCAGTCTCACTGCCAAGGAGATCATGATCTGAGCCTAAACCAAAAGTTGGAGGCTTAACCAACTGAGCCACCCAGGTGCCCCAATAACCAGATTTTTAAAATTTTGTTTTTAAGCAAGTAGTAACAATTATAAAATATACTATGTATTTAAACCTATAGCAGTTCCTTTTTTTTTTTAAAGATTTATTTATTTATTAGAGAGAATGTGTGCAGAACAGGGGGAGGGATAGAAAGGAAAGGGAGAGAATATCAAGCACATTCCCAGTGAACACAGAGTCTGACCCAGGCTCGATCTCAAAACCCTGAGATCATGAGCTGAGCCGAAATCAAGAGTCCCTCGCTTAACCAACTGAGCCGCACAGGCAGTGGTTCTTAAAGGGTGGTCCAGGACCAGTCGTCTCCAGTACCCTTGCAGGGCCTCTTAAGGTCAAGGCTGTTTTTATTATAATACTGAGATGTTATTTGCCTTTTTCACTCTTATTTTCTCATGAATGTACCAGTGGAGATTTTTAGAGGTCACATGTGATGTGTGCACAACAGACTGAATGCAGAAACAGATATGAGAATCCAGCTGTCTTCTATTAAGTCAGCCATTAAAGAGTTTTGCAAAAATGTAAAAAATGCAACTCTTACAAATTTTTTGTTTTGGCAAATACAGGCATACGTCCAAGGTATTGCAGATTCAGTTCTAGACTACTGCAATAGAGTGAATATCGCAATAAAGCGAGTCAAATGAATTTTCTGGTTTCCTGGTTTGGATAGAAGTTATTCACACTATAGTCTGTTAAGTGTGCAACAGCATTATGTCTTTTTTTTTTTATGATTATCATTATGTTATCTTAATCACCATACATTACAACAACAGCATTATGTCTTAAAAAAGAATGTACATGACTTAATTTAAAATTACTTTATTGCTAAAAAATATGTTAACCATCCTCTGAGCTTTGAGTGAGTTGTAATCTTTTTGCTCGTGGAGGGTCTTTCCTTGATGTTGATGACTACTGATTGATTAGGGTGGTGGTTGCTGAAGGTTGGAGTGGCTGTGGCAGTTTTTAAGATTTTATTTTTGTCAGAGAGAGCGAGCACAAGTAGGGGGAGCGGCAGGCAGAGGGAGAAGCAGGCTCCCCACTGAGCAAGGAGCCCGATGTAGGACTCGATCCCAGGACTGTGGGATCATGACCTGAGCCGAAAGCAGATGCTTAACCAACTGAGCCACCCAGACATCCCTTGCAGTTTCTTAAAATAAGAGAGAAGTTTGCTGCATCAGTTGACTCATCTTCTTATTAATGACTTCTGTAGTATGATTTTTTTTTATTTTTAAATTTTTATTTTTTTAGAGCAGGGCAGAGGGAGAGAATTTTTTTTTTTTTTTTTTTTTTGGTAAGATTTCTATTTATTTACTTAGCACAGAGGGAGAGGGAAAAGCACACCCCTGCTGAGCAGGGAGCCTGATGCAGGTCTCAGTCCCAGGACCCCAGGATCATGACCTGAGCCAAAGGCAGACACTTAACTGACTGAGCCACCCAGGCGCCGCAGAGGGAGAGAAACTTAAGCAGACTCTGTGCTGAGGGCGGATCCTGATGGGGGCCTCTATCTCATGATCCTGAGATCATGACCTGAGCCTAAATCAAGAGTCATACACTTAACTGACTGAGTCACCCAGGTGCCTCATTCTCTGGGGTGTTCTATGCTGTTTGACAGCATTTTACCCATAGTAGAACTTCTTTAAAAATTGTAGGCTGTCTTCTGGAACCCGCTGCTGCTTCATCAACTAAGTTTATATGATACTCTAAATCCTTTGTTGTCATTTCAACAATGTTTTGTTTTTTGGGGTTTTTTGCTTTTTTTTTTTTTTAAGATTTAATTTATTTGAGGGGCGCCTGGGTGGCTCAGTCGTTAAGCGTCTGCCTTCGGCTCAGGTCATGATCCCAGGGTCCTGGGTTCAAGCCCCGCATTGGGCTCTCTGCTCCACGGGAAGCCTGCTTCTCCCTCTCCCACTCTCCCTGCTTGTGTTCCCCCTCTCGCTGTGTCTCTCTCTGTCAAATAAATAAATAAAATCTTTAAAAAAAAAAGATTTTATTTATTTGAGAGAGAGAGTGCACGAGTAGGAGGGAGGGGCAGGCAGAGGGAGAAGCAGACTCTCCACTGAGCAAGGAGTCCGATGCAGGACTCCATCCCAGGACCCTGGGATCATGACCTGGGCCGAAGGCAGACACTAACAACATTGTCACCAGGTATAGATTCCATCTCAAGAAACCACTTTCTTTGCTGCTCATCCTTAAGAAGCAACTCTTCATCCATTAATGTTTTATCATGAGAATGCACCAATTCAGTCACATCTTCAGGCTCCATATTGTAGTTCTCTTGCTCTTTCCACCATATCTGCAGTTACTTTCTCCACTGAAGTGTTGAACCCTTTGAAGTCATCTGTGAGGATCAGAATCAATTTCTTTTAAACTTCTGATAATGTTGATATTTTAACCTCTTCCTATGAATCACGAATGTTCTTTTTTTAAATTTTTTATTGTTAATCACCATATACATCATTAGTTTTTGATATAGTGTTTCATGATTCATTGTTTGTGTACAACACCCAGTGCTCCATGCAGAGTGTGCTCTCTTTAATACCCATCACCAGGCTAACCCATCCTCCCACCCCCCTCTGCTCTAGAACCCTCAGTTTGTTTTTCAGAGTCCATTGTCTCATCGTTTGTCTCCCCCTCCGATTTCCCCCCTTCATTCTTCCCCTCCTGCTGTCTTCTTTTTTTTTTTTAAACATATATTGTATTATTTGTTTCAGAGGTACAGATCTGTGATTCAACAGTCTTGCACAATTCACAGAGCTCACCTTAGCACATACCCTCCCCAATCACGAGTATTCTTAATGGCATCTAGAATGGTGAATTCTTTCCAGAGTTTTCAGTTTATTTTGCCCCGATGTTCAGAGGAATCACTCTCTATATCTAAGCATATGTAGCTTTACAAAATGTATTTTTTAAAGTATAAGACTTAAAAGTCAAAAATACTCTTTGATCTTTGGGCTGCAGAATGGATGTTGTATTCACAGGATTGAAAACAACAATAATCTCATCGTTCATCTCCATTAGAGCTGTTGGGTGATCCCATGCATTGTCATTGAGCAGTAGAATCTTTTTTTCTGAGTAATAGCTCTCAACAGTGGGTTCAAAATTAAAATATTCAGTAAGCCACGTTAAACACATGTGCTGTCATCCATCCTTTGTTGTTCCATTTATAGAGTACAAGCTTAGCATAAATCCTAAGGGCCCTGGGACCTTTGGAATAATAAAATGATGAGCATTAGCTTCACCATAAAGTCACCAGCTGCATTTGTCCCTAACGTAGTGTCAGCCTATTCTTTGAGGCTTTGAAGCCAGGCATTGCTTTCTTCTCTTTAGCTATGAAAGTCTTAGATGGCAGCTTCTTCAAATAATAAAGCTATTTTATCTACATTGAAAATCTGCTGTTTCGTATAGCCGCCTTTGTTAATTATCTTAGCTAGGTCTTCTAGATAACTTGCTGTAGCTTCTACATCAGCACTTTGCTGCTTTACCTTGCCCTTTTACATTATGGAGACAGCTTCTTAAACCACGTGAACCAGTGTCTAGCTTCAGACTTTTCTTCTCAGGTTCCTCACCACTCTCAGCCTTCATAGAATTGAAGAGAGTTGGGGTCTTGCTCTGAATTAGGTTTTTGGCTTAGGGTAATGTTGTGGCTGGCTTGATCTTCTGTCCAAACCACTTAAACTTTTTCTTATCAGCAATAAAGCTGTTTAGTGTTATCATTCCTGTGCTCACTGAAGTAACACTTCGAATTTCTTCAAGAGGTTTTCCTTTATATTTATAACTTGACGAACTGTTTGGCACAAGAGGCCTAGCTTTTGGCCTACCTTCGCTTTTAACATGCTTTCCTCACTAAGTTAAATCATTTCTAGTTTTTGGAAATGACTCTTCCTTTCACTTAGAAGCAGTTGTTATTAACTGGCCTAATTTCAATATTATTTTGTCTCCGGGAATAGGGAGGCCTAAGGAGGGTGAATAGGCCAGTTGGTAGAACTGTTAGAACACACACATTTATCGATTAAGTTTGCCATCTTAAATGGGTGAGGTTTGTTGGGCCCAAAACAGTTAAAACAAGTAACTTAGTAACATCAAAGATCTTGTTGACAGATCACTATAAAAAATATGATAAAAGAGTTTGAAATGTGAGAATATCCCTAAATGTGACACAGAGACATGAGGTGAACAAATGCTGTTGGAAAAATGGAGCCAATAGACTTGATCAGTGCTGGGTTGCCACAAATCTTCATTTAAAAAAAACCAAAATGGGCGCCTGGGTGGCTCAGTCGTTAAGCGTCTGCCTTCGGCTCAGGTCATGATCCCGGGGTCCTGGGATCGAGCCCCACATTGGGCTCCCTGCTCAGCGGGGGGCCTGCTTCTCCCTCTCCCACTCCCCCTGCTTGTGTTCCTGCTCTCGCTGTCTCTCTCTGTTGAATAAATAAATAAAATCTTTAAAATAAAAAAAAAAACCAAAAAACATATGATGTGGTGAGCACAATAAAACTAGGTATGTATGCCTTTCCGGTGTTATGTTAACATGATTGGTTTGTGTGATATCCTAGTTTTAATTTCTAATACAGTAAATAACAATATCCATATCTGTGTAAACAAAAGCTATTGGGGATCCTCAGTAATTTTTTGAGAGGGTCCCCCGAGACAAAAAGCTTGAAAACTACTGTTCTGTAGTAACTGGTCTCATAGTTTCCTTTACGTCCTTGATGTAAAGCACTGGTTCTAAACTTGAGCATGCATTAGTCACCTGGGAGACTTAAGCTAGATTGTTGGGCCCGTTCCCCCAGAGTTTCTGATTCAGTCGTTCTGAGGTGGGACCTGAGAATTAGTATTTTTAACAAGTGCCTCGGTGGTGATGCTGTTGGCCTGGAAACTATATTTTGAGATTCACTGGTGTAAAGAAATATTGTTTATAACGAAGGAAACCTACTTTTTGAGCACCTACTATCTTACGCTCATAACAGCTCTTGTAGGGAGTTAGGTGTTCTCCCCCTTTTTATTTATTTATTTTTTTAAAGATTTTTATTTATTTATTTGACAGAGAGCAAGCACAAGCAGGGGGAACAGCAGGCAAAGGGAGAAGTAGGGCTCCCGGCTGAGCAGGAAGCCCGACGAGGGTCTCAATCCCAGTACCCTGGGATCATGACCTGAGCTGAAAGCAGACGCTTAACTGACTGAGCCACCCAGGCGTCCCTCCCCCTTTTTATTATACCTGAGGAAACTGCAACTTGGGGACTCAAAGCTAGAAAAGTACAGCTCCAATTCAAGTTCAAGTCTAACTTCAAGGCCTTTTCTCTTTACATAACCTCCTTGCTTCTCTTTTTAATTAGTGATGGTTTTATTGAGATCTAATTCTCATATAATTCACCCATTTAAAGTATACAATTCAGCGGGTTGTTTTTTTTTTTAAGATTTATTTTAGAGACAGCACGAGCAGGAGGGGCAGAGGAAGAGGGAGAGAGAATCACAGGTAGACTCCATGCTGAGTGCAGAGCCAACCCCGGGCTCAATCTCATGACTCTGAGATCACGACCTGAGCTGAAACCAAGAGTTAGACGTTTCACCAACTGTACCACCCACGTGTCCCTGGGTTTTTTTTGGCGGGGGAGGAGTTGATTTATTTATTTTAGAAAGACTGAATGCACACATTAGCAGGGGATGGGGCACAGGGAGAGAATCCCAAGCGGACTCCCCACTGAGGGTAGAGCCTGACAGGGGGCTTGATCCCATGATCCCAAAATCATGACCCAAGCTGAAACCAAGAGTCAAAAGCCCAACTGACTGAGCCACCCAGGCACCCCAGCAGTTAAGCGGTTTTTTAATCTACTCACAAAGTTGTGCAACCATTACATCAATTTTATTTTATTTATTTTTTTTAAAGATTTATTTATTTGAGAGAGCGAGAATGAGAAAGAGAGAGAGTACATAAGAGGGGGGAGGGTCAGAGGGAGAAGCAGGCTCCTCGCCGAGCAGGGAGCCCGATGCGGGACTCGATCCCAGGACTCTGGGATCATGACCTGAGCTGAAGGCAGTCGCTTAACCAACTGAGCCACCCAGGCGCCCCCATTACATCAATTTTAGAACATTGTCGGTACTCCAAGAAAAAAACCCTCTGCCCATTGGCACTTTGTATTTTCCCTAATCCCATGCTCTTAGACAACCACGAATGTACTTTCTATTTCTCTTTTGGACATTCACATAAATGGAATCATACAATATTTAGTCTTTGTGACTGACTTCCCTTAGTATAACATTTTCAGGGTTCATCTGGGTTGTAGCATGTATCAAAATGTCTTTCCTTTTTATTGCTAAATAATACTGTTCTATGGAAATACCATATTTTATTTATCATTTATCAATTGATGAACATTTGGGTTCTACTTTTTAGCTATTATGAATAATGCTACTATAAACATTTGCATCCAAGTTTTTTGTGGACATAGTTTTCATTCCTCTTGGCATATATGTAAGAGTGGAATTGCTGGGTCATGTGGTTGTTTTTCATATCTTTATCATATGGTATGTTTTTTTGTTTTTTTTAAAGATTTTATTTATTTATTTGAGACAGAAAGAGAGTACAAGGGAGGGGGAGGGCAGAGTGATAGAAGCAGACTCCCCGCTGTGCAGGGAGCCTGATGCAGGACTCAGTCGCAGGACCTTGAGATCATGATCTGAGCCAAAGGCAGACACTTGGAACTGACTGAGCCACTCAGGCACCCCTGTCATATGGTATGTTTAACCTTGTGATGAACTGCTAGACTTTTTCCAAAGTGGCTGTACTCCCACCAGCAGTATATGAAGATTCCAATTTCTTCACATCCCTGTCAGCACTTACTATCTTTTTATTATAGCCATCTTATTGGCTTTCAAGTGGCATCTTAATGTGGTTCTGATTTGCATTTCTGTGATAGCTCATGATGTTGGGCAACTTTTCATGTACTTATTGGCCATTTGAGTATCTTTGGAGAAATGTCTATTCAGATCCTCTTTTTTGTGTGTGTATGATATGAAGAAGAGGTCCAACTTCATTGTTTTTGTATGGATAACCAGTTGTCCCAGCACCATGCTTGGTTATTTATGTGATGTGTCTCCTGTTATCAGGTAGATATATCTCGGGGCTCCTGGGTGGCTCAGTCGGTTAAGCATCTGCCTTCGGCTCATGTCATGATCCCAGGGTCCTGGGATCAAGCCATGCATCAGGCTCCCTGCTCAGAAGGGAGTCCGCTTCTACCTCTCCCCCTCCTCCCCTCGTGTGTACACGCTCTCTCTCTCCCTCTCAAATAAATAAATAAAATATATTTTTTTAAGATTTTATTTATTTGACAGAGACACACAGCGAGAGAGGGAACAGAAGCAGCAGGAGTGGGAGAGGGAGAAGCAGGCTTCCCGCGGAGCAGGGAGCCCGATGCGGGGCTCGATCCCAGGACCCTGGGATCATGACCTGAGCCAAAGGCAGATGCCTAACGGCTGAGCCACCCAGCCACCCCAATAAATAAAATCTTTTAAAAAAAAGGGGGCGCCTGGGTGGCTCAGCCGTTAGGTGTCTGTCTACCCAGGCACCCCAATAAATAAAATCTTTAAAAAAAAAAGGGGGCACCTGGGTGGCTCAGCCGTTAGGTGTCTGTCTACCCAGGCACCCCAATAAATAAAATCTTTAAAAAAAAAAGGGGCACCTGGGTGGCTCAGCCGTTAGGCATCTGTCTACCCAGGCACCCCAATAAATAAAATCTTTAAAAAAAAAGAAAAGAGGGGTGCCTGGGTGGCTCAGCCGTTAGGCGTCTGCCTTTGGCTCAGGTCATGATCCCAGGGTCCTGGGATCGAGCCCCGCATCGGGCTCCCTGCTCCGCGGGAAGCCTGCTTCTCCCTCTCCCACTCCTGCTACTTCTGTTCCCTCTCGCTGTGTCTCTGTCAAATAAATAAAATCTTAAAAAAATATATTTATTTGAGAGGGAGAGAGAGAGCGTGTGCGCACAAGGGGAGGAGGGGGAGAGGGAGAAGTGGACTCCCTGCTGAGCAGGGAGCCTGATGCATGGCTTGATCCCAGGACCCTGGGATCATGACATGAGCCGAAGGCAGACGCTTAACCGACTGAGCCACCCAGGCACCCCTCAACTCTACTTAATAAAATGTCTTTCTCGAGGCGCCTGGGTGGCTTAATCAGTTAAGCGTCTGCCTTCGGCTCAGGTCATGATCCCAGGGTCCTGGGATCAAGCCCTGGATGAGGCTTCTTGCTCAGCGGGCAGCCTGTTTCTCCCACTCCCACTCCCGCTGCTTCTGTTCCCTCTCTCGCTGTGTCTCTGTCAAATAAATAAGTAAAATCTTTAAAAAAAATAAAATTAAAAAATTAAAAAAAAGAAAATATATAATCTCTCATCTGCCTTCTTTTTACCTTCCTAGACCAGTGTTTAGAGTTTAGATATGTGTTTCTGAAGGAAAAATCTTTTTTTCAAATTAGAGACTATACATGGCATTCTTTCATGCTGCTTTGTATGCTGAGGTAACAGCAATAAGAAATGAGCTGCATTATCATCAGAAATGTGTGATTCAGGATATAGTAACCTTCCTTAGATTATCAGGAATCTTGTGGGGTTTTTTTTTTAATGGCTTCTTTATTAAAACAAAGTTATCTTAATTAAGCACTCTTTGATGCCTGCATTTTAGTAGCAATGTTGGGAGATCCCTCCAAAAGGGATTTCAAGAGTTTCGTTTCTACTGTGTTTTTCACTAGTCTATGGTGGAAGTAGTTTTGATCCTGGGTTGAGAATTGCATGCCTGTGAAATGTACTTATCTCACTGATCTTTTAGAACATTGGTCCCCACACTTTTTATCACTCAACCCATGGATAAACTATTTTTTAAACATACACCAAAATATATTTTTATAAAGTGCATACTTGTACTACTGTACCAATATGTAAAAACAAAGGGGTTCACACTTTAAAACAAGAATTAAAAATAAGCAGAAGTTCTGGTATTTTCTTCATAGATCCTATTTGATGGTCTTGCTTCCTCTGGTAGGTAATTGTTGTTCTAAATGCTGTGTGATGCTGGAAAATTTTACATTTGGTTTTGGGGATTGTGGCCTCAGAAGCCTTGGGTATGGCAGCTCCTTCTGCTCACATTACCTAGGGACCCCCTGTCTGAGATCTCTTCCTTTTGGCGCTGGATTCTTAATGTTGCCTGGTTCACTCACTGCTGAATCTTGTCACTGCAGGTACAGGTGCAGGTACAGCAGTCTCCGCAGCAGGTCTCGGCTCAGCAGCTCTCCCCGCAGCTCACTGTTCACCAGCCTGCTGAACAGCCCATCCAGGTCCAGGTGCAGATCCAAGGCCAAGCACCACAGCCGGCGGCCCCTTCCATCCAGACCCCATCTCTGCAGAGTCCCAGCCCTTCGCAGCTGCAGGCGGCCCAGATCCAGGTGCAGCACGTGCAGGCAGCCCAGCAGATCCAGGCTGCAGAGATTCCAGAGGAGCACATCCCACATCAGCAGATCCAGGCTCAGCTGGTGGCTGGCCAGTCTCTTGCTGGGGGTCAGCAGATCCAAATCCAGACCGTGGGTGCCCTTTCCCCACCACCGTCTCAGCAGGGCTCACCCCGGGAAGGGGAACGGCGGGTTGGCACAGCCAGTGTCCTCCAGCCAGTGAAGAAGCGCAAAGTGGACATGCCCATCACTGTGTCCTATGCCATCTCAGGGCAGCCGGTGGCTACCGTGCTGGCCATTCCACAGGGCCAGCAGCAGAGTTATGTGTCTTTGAGGCCAGACTTACTGACAGTAGACAGTGCCCACCTGTACAGTGCCACTGGGACCATTACTAGCCCTACAGGAGAAACCTGGACCATCCCTGTTTACTCTGCCCAGCCCCGTGGGGATCCTCAGCAGCAGAGCATTACCCACATTGCCATTCCCCAGGAAGCCTACAATGCAGTTCACGTCAGTGGCTCACCCACGGCCCTGGCAGCTGTAAAGCTGGAGGATGACAAGGAGAAGATGGTGGGCACCACATCTGTAGTGAAAAACTCCCATGAAGAGGTAGTGCAGACCCTTGCAAACTCTCTCTTTCCAGCACAGTTCATGAATGGCAACATCCACATTCCAGTGGCTGTGCAGGCTGTGGCAGGCACCTACCAGAACACAGCTCAGACTGTCCATATATGGGACCCCCAGCAGCAGCCACAACCACAAACCCCCCAGGAACAGACGCCGCCGCCGCCACCGCAACAGCAGCAGCAGCAGCTCCAGGTTACTTGTTCAGTAAGTGAAGACTTATCTGTAGGGCAGCCCGCTCCCCCAGGGCCCAGTGCAACACAGAACTTTCCTGGCAACCTCTGGCTTGTTTACTGCAATGTTGAGTTGAGGTTGGGGAGGAGGAATAGAAGCAGCAGGTGAAAACTATGGAACAGGCAGGAGTTCTGTCCTGGTACCTGGAAGGAGATGAAATGATCAATAACTGCTTTGGAGGTAGATGCCTTGGATGCTTCTTTGTAATCTCCTTTTAAGAAGAATAAAGTTCTAGGGAAGGACTAACGGGACATGCATCACAAATGAATGGATCTAGTGGAACCCTTATAGTTTAGTACACAGGCTATAAACCCATCACAGCGGAGGGGCTGTGGAATTACTCTTTTTTAGTTATCTGCAGACAGAGTGTAGGTGAATTAGAAGATCTAAAATACTTCCTGGTGGGCCTGTTAAAAGTGATCGCCTTTGGGAGTGTCAAATAAGCCACCACTGCCAGTGTTTTTATGTTCCTCAAAAATAAGCCTTGGTTAATTTTCTATTATGGAACCTATGTTGAAAAACATGTTTTGACTTTTTGTTTTGAACTAATCTTAGACTTACAGAAAATAGAACTCTTGAAATTCTAACTTTAAAAATTGGCTCTTTTTTCTAATTGTTAATTTTTTTTTTTAAGACAGAGAGCATGTTGGTGTGAACAGGGGCAGAGGGAGAGGGAGAGAATCTTAAGCAGACTCTGTGCTTAGTGTGGAGCCTGACTTGGGGCTCGATCTCATGACCCTGAGGTCATGACCCTGAGGTCATGACCTGAGCCAAAATCAAGAGTCGAGTCTTACCTGAGCCACCCAGGTTCCCCTAATTGTTAAATCTTTTTAAGGATACCACAGAGGTGTGGATAAATTTATTCCTTAAGACTGTTAGCAAACTTTAGGGCCTCTGGTCTCATGGCACTGCTGAACACAGTGTGCCTCAGAGGGCAGGGGCTCCTGGGAATGCATGCAAGGGAGCTGGCATAAACAGAGCACTGTTAGACCAGGGGCCATACTCAGAAACTCAGGCCGTAAGCAGAGGCTGACCAAGTGGTTTCATAGAGAATGGTATATTATTGTAGGTGACTTTGTTAAGGACATATTAAATATCCAGCTGTCAGGCCTAGAAATAGAACAAGACAGAATCATTGCTTCAGGTAGCTAATAGTCTACTTTTAGAGTAAGAATGTTGATTTCTATTTTCTGAATTCCTTATAAGGCAGCATAATCAAGTGTGACGTTGTATGTTCCACACACACACACAAACAAACTGGGTGTTCAGAGACCATTTTAGGTTAAAAAGTCAGCAGAGGCATCATTGTGAGAAAGGTGGCATTTGATCTCTATACCTTCAACTGGCAAGAATGGAGCAACATCATTACAGAGTCAGGGATGGACAGAAGGGACATGGCTTAGTGCAACATGAGAGGGGGACTATGGGAGAGGAGTTAGTACAGGGAGCAAAGGATTTATTTTCCCAAAGTGAAGAGCTTGACCTGATCTGTGGTAGGAAATTTTTCCAGAATCCTAAGAATCAAGTACAGACGTGTAGAATTAATTGCGTGTAGGAGAGACCAGCCTGGAGAATTGTGATATAGCTCAGCTTCTGCTCACAGGGATGGGAGGACATCAGGCCTCTCCTCAGCTTTACTGGGCCTGATGGTCCAGTTTGCAGGTCAGGCCTCTTTTGATGCTCATCAGTCTCTGTAATTTCCACTTCTGGGCCCTTAAGCAAGAGAAGATCTTTTCGGGAGTTCATTTTAGTAGGCCCATGTTCTTCAGAGGCAATGTCTCCTTTGGGAAAGTCTTAATAGGAATTACCAGAAAAGGAAAAATTGAGAAGAATACACATCATGTAGGAAAGGTGATTTTTGTCCGTTTATACCACAAACATCCCTCTGCCTGCCTTATTAGGCTTAGTGCCAGGTGCTCAGGAACAGATATGATAGTCTCTGCCCTTGGAGTAATCCCAGTCCATGGAAAAGGTAACTGTGCTGTGATGTGAGTACTCCCAGTCCATGGGGAAGGTAACTGTGCTGTGATGTGAGTTGAACCCTAGCTGATGACAAAGTGTTGTGTTCTTCACCTGGCATACCCTTTATGAAAGTTCTCTTATCACCTGCCTTTAAAACCAGATTTATGGTGAAACCTCCCTCCCTTGAGCTCACATTCACCTCCATCTGTTTCCCCATTTCTCCACTCTGCTTTATTCCCAGAGTTCTCAAGCATTATCTGTACAAGCTGATTCTACCTACTAACCAGTTTTCTCTTCAATTTGTGACGGAGTTTGTTCTTGTCAAAGTCAGCAGTGACCTCCCTGTGGCCAGATCCAACAGGCATGTCTGTTTTTATCTCATGGCAACGTATGACACACCAGACCATACCTGCCTTCTTGGAATTCTCCTCTGGCATGGTTTTCCTCCTACCCCCACTGGTTCTTTTTCCTTCTCAGGAGAGTTTGCTGGTGCTTCTCTATCTGAACCATACATGTTAATGTTCCTCAGAACTCAGTACTAGCCTTCTTTTCTCCCTAAAGAATTTCTGTCTATGGCCATGGTTTTCAGCACCCTCTAGATGGCTGGTAACACTGAAGATGATAGTCATTGACACTATCTGCCAGGCACTATTTCAGTGTTACACAGGTTAACTCATTTAATTCTCACACCAACTTTATGAGGTATGCACTGCTATCTCCATTTTACAGATGAAGAAACTGAGACACGGATTAAACAACAAGACCAAAGCCACGATTAGTTAAGTAGCAGAGTTGGGGTTCAGCCCTGGACAGGCTGGCTCTTTAGCCCATGTCTTATACCCTATGCTGCATTGAGACACAAATCTTTAGACCATGGCTTTCCCTTTGAACCTTTCTCATGCATCCAGCAGCCTATTTTTCACTTACTTGGATTTATTAAAGATATCTCAGCCCTTCAGCATCACCTCTGCTGCTGTTGAAAACTTCTCTCAGGGCACCTCGCTGGATCACTTGGTAGAGCATATGACTCTTGATCTCGGGGTCAATGAGTTCTAGCCCCATTTTGGGGGTAGAGTTTACTTTAGATAGATAGATAGATAGATGACCTGGGGCACCTGGGTGGCTCAGTTGTTTAGGCATCTGCCTTCGGATCGGGTCATGGTCCCGGGGTCCTGGGATCGAGCCCCACTTCAGGCTCCTTGCTCGGCGGGGAGTCTGCTTCTCCCTCTCCCTCTGCTCCTCCCCCTGCTTGTGTTCTCTCTCTCTCAAATAAATAAATAAAATCTTTAAAAAAAAAAGATAGATAGATGACCTGTTTTTTAAAACAAAAACAAAACTTCCCTTCTCAGAAAATGGTACCATCATCCACCATTTGTTTAAACCAGAAACCCAGGAATCATCCTTGAGTCTGCTTTCCTTTACTCTTCACAGCCAACTCTTCAACAAGACACTTTGGTTCTGCCACCACACTTCTCAGCATTTCTCTCCATTGCCATCCTAGTCCAGGCCACCAGCACCTTTGCTCTTCAATCCATTCTCCATAAATCAGAAAGAATATATATATTTTTTTAATGTAAGATTATGTCACTTCCCAGCCTAAAATTCTCCAAGGACTCCATTATAAAGTGGAAGGAAAACTCTATACCACAGTGTACAAGGCCCTACTTACCTCAGTACTTTTCATCCTGGTTGGGATCACTACTACCCCTACCCCCTGATAGACATTTAGACATGTAAAAGGATATTGTTGTCAAGATGCTTGGGGATGCTACATTAGTAGGTGAAGGCACACAGTGAAAGGGGCCTGGCTAAACACCAGAAGCAAAGTACTGCCCCACATGCCCTGGCCCCCACCTACTTATCTAGTCAGACTCCTAGATTTCTAGCTTGGGTAAATGGTATTGCCATTGAACAAGGTAGGGAGGGAACTCTGAGGAGAATGGTTCTGGATGGGGAAAGTGATAGTTGTCTCCATAGATGGTAGTCTGAGGTGGTGTAAGATGTTCATTTGGAGACATATAGTACCCCCTGGGTATATTAAGTCCAGGTCTAGCTTGGAGGTGCATAGTTAGCAATCAATTCCACAAACATGGAAATCCAAACTGGAAAAGTGGGTAAGACTCACCAAGGAGATTGGTAGTTGAACTGTGTCTAGAGTGGAGCTTCTAGGTTGAAAAACATTTAAGAGCCACACACAATACTGCTTTATTTCCTTGTTTAATTATCTTTTGAAAACGAAGAGGAGAGTTTTTACTTTCATTCATTGATAAGCAGATTCATGTGTCATAAATAATTTTGCCTTCAATTTGAATGATTGACATTCCTTAGCCCTTTGGGTAGGCCCTGGCATGGAGAATTGCTCAAAGGCATTTGTTCAGAATATAGACAGGTGTGTGAGACCCAAGAACCTATGCCTGGTATACTTTGTTGGTGTCTCTCCCACCCAGTATGGGGAATTGTGATTGACGCTAATGGATATTTCCTGCGCCTTTGTGTGCACAGCTTGGCTGTTAGACCATTGAGGACAAGATGACTCTTCCTTTGGAGGCAGGAAGCTAGAGCAGTGCCTCTGGTCTTCAGAAAATGCCCTTAGGAAATAGAGCAGTATTATTGAGAAGGAATTTTGGGGGGAAAAATCAACCTTATATATAGCTGGAGAAACCATATACATTTTCAGGTCTTCTCATCTTTCAATGGCAGGAGGGAGAACACAACTTTTGTTTGTTGTACTTTTCTAAAGCGATAATTTTCAACCATGGCTGGACATAAGAATCACCTGGGAGCTTTTAAAAATACTGATGGCAGGCCACCATCTTAGACCAGAAATCATATAATCTGTAGGGATAAGGCCCAGGCATGGATATTTTCTAAAAGCAGCCCAGATATTTTTAAAGTGCACCCAAGTTGAATGGTCACTACTCTGGACACTTGGTATTCAAAGTGTGGTCTGCAGACCAGCTCCCTTACTTGGGAACTTGTTAGAAATGCAGAGTCTCAGGTCCCACCTGAGACCTTTCGAATCAGAATCTGCACTTTAATAAAATCCTTAAGTGATTTTTTTGCACTGTATGACAATCAGTGCTTTGGGCCAGGAGTTCTTTTTTTGTTGTTAGTCTTTTGTGTTTTCTTTATTTTACTCAGTTGGGCCAGGAGTTCTGAACAGTGACTAAACTTTAGAATCGCCTTTTTATGTGGGAAGGTTTTTGAAAGACTAATCTCTTTAAAAAGAGATTCTGGGGTAGAGCCCAGAAATTGGTATTTCTAATTCAGAGATTCAGAAGTCCAGCCAGGGCTGAGAAGCACTGCAGTAGCCTTAACTGTCCCTGGGGTAAGGAGTAGAACTCCAACGGTCTTTGAAAGTAAGATAACAAGTAGAAGAAAGATTATTTTTTATTAAAAGAAACACAGGTAACATTTTTCTAGCAGTTTTGTGGAAGGGCCTGGTGCAAAACAATATTGACACATTTTGATGGTTTCTCTCTTACAGGCTCAGACTGTCCAGGTTGCTGAAGTTGAACCACAGTCACAGCCACAGCCTTCCCCAGAACTTCTGCTTCCAAATTCTCTGAAGCCAGAAGAAGGGCTTGAAGTATGGAAAAACTGGGCCCAGACCAAGAATGCTGAGCTAGAGAAGGATGCTCAGAACAGACTGGCACCCATTGGGAGTAAGTGTTTGTGAGAGAGAGAGAGGGGGGTGGACTCTGTCTAAAATGTAGTGAAACGGGGAGGACAGAATGGCAGGAAAGTGGTGTCCCTTGGCTCTGGGGGTTAGAAATCACCATCTGAAATAGTATCCTGAATTCAGGACAAGCAACAAGCAGACCTGACATGCAAATGAGCAGGATATATGGTGTTTGCCCAAGACCAGGCATTTTTGTACACATGGATTTCTAAAGTCAACCTAGCAGATCTGGGCAGAGTGAATTCTAGAAGGAGTTAGGAACCAGTGACTGTCTTCAGGGCCCTTCTTCCTTAACATTATGTTCATATTCTTCCTCACCTAACAGAGTGTGGATTTTGCAGGTTTTTTGCTTTCGTGTCTTGGCCCTAATAATAATTTTGAAGATATGTGAGGTGGGGCAGATTGTGGGAAGGAAACCCTTAGTGTAAATAGGGCATACAGGATTATTGTCTTAGTAAGCCAGTTCTGATCTTAGATATATGTGATCATTTCCATCCTAGCCCCCTGAAGATCAGTATCTTCTCTGAGCCCTCCTTCTGGGGATATGAGCAGCCAGTTAAGAGATTACTGTTGCCAGGACCCCCGTTCACCTTTGGGGGTCACTTTTGGCTTGTGTTGCAGGGCGCCAACTGTTGCGATTCCAGGAAGATCTCATTTCTTCTGCTGTGGCTGAGTTGAATTATGGGCTCTGTCTAATGACACGGGAAGCTCGAAATGGAGAAGGTGAACCCTATGATCCAGATGTGCTCTACTATATTTTCCTGTGTATTCAAAAGGTAGGAAACAGAACTTCAAAGGAACATGTTTGAGCTGTGTTCCCGTTGGGTATTTGCTGGTTACTTAGATTAGTAAAATGATAAGCAAGTGGTTATAAGGAAGTTCTCTTTCAACTATATGAGTTTTAATTTTTTTTAAATTTTATTTAAATTCAGTTAGTTAACATAAAATGTATTAGTTTTAGGGGTAGAACTCATTGGTTCATCAGTTGCATAGAACACCCAGTGCTCATTATATCACGTGCCCTCCTTAATGCCTGCCACCCAGTTACCCCATCCTCCCACCCACCTCCCCTCCAGCAACCTTCAGTTTGTTTCCTATAGTTAAGAGTCTCTTATGGTTTGTCTCCCTCTCTGACTTCATCTTATTTTATTTTTCCCTCCCTTTCCCTATGATCCTGTTTCGTTTCATTCCACATGAGTGAAATCAACTATATAATAAGTTTTTTTTTTTAAGATTATTTGAGAGAAAGAATGAGAGAGAGCACATGAGAGTGGGGAGGGTCAGAGGGAGAAGCAGACTCCCTGCCGAGCAGGGAGCCCAATGCGGGACTCAATCCCGGGACTCCACGATCATGACCTGAGCCGAAGGCAGTCACTTAACCAACTGAGCCACCCAGGCGCCCTATATAATAAGGTTTTTAATGTACAGTTTTAAAAATTGCAGAAGACCTAACATGTTCACTTAAAAAAAATAAAATAGACATCAGTTATAATCCCATCATCTAGAGAAACTTTTGTTAAAATATTTGTTATAGTATCTTAAGAGTATTTAAAAAAAAAATTTATATAATAATACTTTTCTTTTCATTAAAGTAAACATGGTTTACATAAAAGTAATTTATCCAAAACAAAGTTTGGTGCTAACATTCAGCTCATTTTCTCATTGTTCCCTGCATTAACACAAAATAATTATTTGAGAATCTAGCTAGAATATACAACTGTAGGTAGGCTTTCAGGACATCTAAGGTGTAGCGTAATAGGGAAACTTGATTTAGGACTGGTAGTTTAGGAGAGCAGGGGTGGATTTCTTAGTGTGTGAATGCTCTTATGGAAAAGCCCACAGCATGATGGAAGAGCACTTGCTGGTTGGGACTCACCCTGTTGCCTGGGCCCTAAGAAAAGTCTGCCTCCCAGTTTATTTTTCTCTCTTCCTAGTCATCCAGGGCACTGAGTGAATTGCTTTGCATGCTCTGTTTCATTCCGTGCTCTCTTCCTGGTCCTGGAAGGCAGGCACAGTCATTTCCACTGACAAAAAAAACTGAGCCCCAAAAGTTAAAATACTTGCATGAGTTACTTAACTTACACCATAACTAATAAGAGGCTGGCCCCAGAGCCTGCATTATGTTTTTTGCTACCACAAGATAGTACCTTGCCTGGGTGAAATAGCATTCACAAAATCTGTCCCATTGACCCAGCTCTCCAGAGTGTTAGGAGAGTCATTTCACATGATCTGAAGTGTACTGTGGAAGTGTCATATGCTGGACATTTTTGACCTGTTGTGTTGGTTTGTTAAGGAGGCAGAGATGGATAGGGAGAGCTGATGATACTGGTAGCACAATGTTTATTTCCCCTGAAAGTTTTACTCAGGAGATTACCAACAACTTTTTTTTTTTTTTACCAACAACTTTTATTGTTTTTCTTTTAGTATCTTTTTGAAAATGGAAGGGTTGATGACATTTTCTCCGATCTTTATTATGTTCGATTCACGGAGTGGCTACATGAAGTTCTGAAAGATGTTCAGCCCCGAGTCACTCCACTTGGTAAGAGTCTTCCTAGTCCTTGGATGTCTTTTCCACCTGGGTTTAAAAAAGGTCAGCTGCTTGTGTGGCTGGCTATGATAAACAGCGTGTGGGTGAGGAGGCAATAAATCCTAGGTACCAGCGTCAACTTCTGTGCTGCTTGGCCTGATATGGAAGGGGCACTGCACACCAGACAGAGAACCCGGCTGGTCCCAGTGTGGCAAGGACATGGGGGCATGCAGAGAGTTGGGGTAGTTATTTTTTTTAATTAAGATTTATTGATTAAAATTAGAATCATTGCATTAAGAATTATGAGCTGTTTCATCTGTAGGTTACTCATGTTACATATTGGGGTTTTTTTTCCATGTGTTTGAACATACACACACACACACACACACACACACACATATATATATATATATATATATATATGTATTCTACATATATAGAACATAATTTTTGCTTTACCCATATAAACACCTGAACAGCATGTGTTGGAAAGAACAGTTTTACAGTAGAATGTCTGAGGTGTTTGTGTTTTGTTTTTAAAAAACTTTTATCTTTTTAGAGCAATTTTAGGTTTACAGAAAAAAATGAGCAAAACATACAGAGAATTCCCATATATTCCCTCACACACGGTTTCTTCTATTATTTAATATCTTGTATTAGTGTGGTGTACTTGTTATAATTGATGAGCCAATTCTGATATTAATAACTAAAGTCTGTAGCTTACATTAGGATTCACTCCTCCTGTTCTACGTTCTGTGGGTTTGGACAAATGTATAATGACATGTATCTATAATTACAATATCATATTTAAGTTTCAGGGCACTAAAATCCTCCGTGTTCTACCTATTTATCTCCCTTCCCGCCAAATCCCTGGCAGTCACTGATTTTTCACTGTTCATAAGTTTTGCCTTTTTCAGAATGTCATATAGTTGGAATAATTCAGTATGTAGCTCTCTCAGATTGGTTTCTTTCACTTAGCAATATACATCTCATGTTCCTGTGTCTTTTCGTGGCTTGATAGCTCATTTATTTTTATTGCTGAATAATAATCCATTGTATGGATGTACCACACAATTTCTTTATCCGTTCACCTATTGAAGGACATCTTCCTTGCTTCCAAGTTTTGGCAATTATAAATAAAGCTACTATAAACGTTGTGTGCAGGTTTCTGGTAAAAGAATAGACAAATCACTGGAATAGAATAGAGAGCCCAGAAGTAGAATCACACAAATATAACCAGCTTATCTTTGACAAAGGAGTAATGGCAGTTCAATGGAGAAAGAATAGTCTTTTCAACAAATGGTGCTGGAACAGCGGGACACCCACATACAAAAAAATGAATCTAGATGCAGACCTTACGCCATTCACAGAATCAACTCAAAATGGGTCACAGACCTAAATGTAAAACACAAAACTATAAAACTCCTAGAAGATAACATAGGAGAAAATCTAGGTGACCTTGGGTTTGGTAGTCACTTTTTGGATATAACACCAAAAGCACAATCCATGAAAGAAAATAATTGATAAGTTGGACTTCATTAAAATTAGAAAGTTATGACCCATTCGGAAAGACCCTTTTAAGAGAATGAAAAGACAAGCCACAAACTGGAGAAAAATCTTGTGCAAAACACATACCTGATAAAGGATTGGTATCCAGAATACACAAAGAACTCAACACTCAACAATAAAAATAAAATTAAAAAAAAAAACCTGATCCAAAAAATGGGCAAAAGATCTGAACAGATTCCTCACCAAAGATATACAAGTGGCAGATAAGTATATGAACAGATGTTTATCATTAGGTATCATCCAGAAATTGCAAACTAAAATGAGATACCACTATACACCTATTAGAATGGCTAAAATCACAAACAGTGGCAGCCCCAAATGCTGGATAGGGAGCACAAGAATGTTCATTCTTTGCTGGTGGGAATGCAAAATATTATAATCCCTTTATAATAGTTGGACGTTTTCTTTAAAAAGTAGACATTTTCTTTCTTTTTTTTTTTTTTTAAAGATTTTATTTATTTATTTGACAGAGAGAGGGAGAGCACAAGTAGAGCGGCAGGCAGAGGGAGAAGCAGGCTCTCCGCTGAGCAGGGAGCTGGACATGGGGCTCGATCTCAGGACCCTGGGATCATGACCTGAGCCGAAGGCAGCCGCTTAACCGACTGAGCCACCCAGGCACCCCCAAAAATAGACATTTTCTTACTTTATGATCGAGCAGTTGTGCTCCTTGGAATTTACCCAAATGAGTTGAAAGCTTAAATCCACACAAATATCTGAGTTTTAATGCTGGGTTTACCATTTATTAGAATGTGTGCTAGCAGCTTAAACTGTTTTTTTCCCGTCAAAAAAATCTAACTGGAATTAAAATAAAAACTTTTTTTAAAAATTGAGATATAATTGACATATAACATACTAGTTTTAAGTATACAATATAATGATATGTGTATATCTTGTATAATGATCTAGTTTAGTTAACATCCATCACCACAGAGTTACATGCTTAACCTTTAAGAAAAAAATTATTGGTTAAACAAATACTTTTTGAATGCTTGCTATGTGCCAGGCATTATTCCAGGTGTAGATAATATAATATTGTAGTGAACAAAATGGAGCTTATAGTCTAATAGGGGGAGGCAGTGTGTAAATAACCAGTTTATGATTAAGTGTCTTAAAGAACAAAGCATAGGGGAATGGGAAGTGTTAAGGACATTAGGAGGGAAGCCTTTCTGAGGGGCTGTCATTAGAACAGAAACCAAGTAAGTGAATCACTACATGATTTGCAAATTTTCAAGTCAAGTGTGGTTATGCAGAGTTTGCTTTTTAAAAATTGTATTATGGAAATTTCAAGCACATATAAAAATTAAACAACAGATAAATGACATTCCCATGTACCTACTGTCCATGGCATATCTTGTGTCATGTGTACACCTGTTTTTCCCCTCCTGTATTATTTTGAAATAACTCCTAGACACTTCATAAATATTTTAGTATGCTTGACATACCATGATGCCATTATTATACTTGAAAAAAAGATAATTTCATAATGTAATCAAAGTCTACTCTACCCTTTGTTCAAATTTCTGTCTCATAAATGTCATGATCTTGTTTGAGTCAAGGTGTAGATAAGGTCCACACATTGAAATTACTGATTTGTTTCAATATTTAGCTTTAATCTTTTTCTCCTTGATTCTATCTCTTGCAATTTTTTATGGAAGAAACTAGCCATTGATTGATTGAGAAAGAGTGTGTGGGAGTGCTTGGGGAGGGAGGGACTGAGGGGGAGAGAGAGAATCTCAAGCAGGCTCCATGCCCAGCGTGGAGCCCAGCGTGGAGCCCAGCATGGAGCTTGAGCCCACGACCCTGAGGTCATGACCTGAGCCAAAACCAAGAGTCAGATGCTCAACTGGCTGAGCCACCCAGACACTCTGAAACTAGCCTTTTAAATCGTCAGTCTGATTACATCCCCAAATTGTAGTTTAACATAGTCTTCTGTTCCCTTATATTTACAGTTAATTGGTAGTTCGATATAAAGACTTCATTGATCAGGTTTTGATTTTTGTGTTTTCTTTATGGCAAGGTTATGTCATAGTTGTGTTATATACTTCCATCTCATACCCATAATATCTGGATCCATTATTAAGAGTTGCAATTGATGGCATTCTGATGTTATTCTTCATTATTAGCTGAAGTACAAAGCAAAACTTTCCTTTGATCACTCTTTGAATACCTAGCAGCATAGATAATTTTATAGGATTTTTAGGAGATTTTCTAGGAGAGGTGGGATAAGGGCTTATTCTCTTTGTTTAGCAGTTTTTATGGTAATGAGTTGATTCACCAATTTCATCCAGTGATAACCGATTCACTTTTTTTTAAGGAATCATTGTGAACTAATGAGTTTAAACATATTTAATTTGGTTCAGTCCATAGCAGTTATCTTTTTTGCTGTGCAGATTGTTCCATCTTTGGCCATTTGGAACCTCTTAAATTGGTTTTTAAGTTCTTTTGACATGGCCCTGTTTCCTTGAGTTCTGATTTGCCAGATATTCCAGGCTGATCTTGGATATTTTCTATTTTCTGTCTCAATGTGGAATATTGAGATTGGTCAGTTCTCCATGAGACTGGTTCCTTTTAGTGTAAATGGTATTTTAAGTATCATAGTCTGGATGCACAGGGGTGTTCATTTCTCCTGGGTTGGTCATTGTTCGTAAGCCTTTCAGTGGGAAATACTAAAAAAAGATAAAATAGGTCATTTTGTGGCTTGCAGTCCAGATTGAGAACTATAAAGTTTTTATATGATGTCCCCATCTGCGTCTCCCTTCTCCCATGCCAAGAGTCCTGGTTTTTGACCCTAAACTTTAAGTTTTATTAAGAAGTGGTTAAAGCTAGGGAAGCTCATATAATGGCAGAGTGAAGTAAACCCTAGAAAATAGCGCATGCCAAGATACGTGTCATACCACTTCTACCACTGGCTTTCCCCAAGGAGGGCTGTCTGTGCCACTCATCTGCTTCAGATATGTTTGAGGGCAGGGAAGCTTATCTCATTGCCAGTAGGCCACAAAATAGAAGAGTAGAGGCAGAGCTGCCCTGGAGAGATGGGAGTGCACTTAATGGAGTCAGAGGGCCAGCTTTGGCAGGAGCAGAGAAGAGGAATGTGTTGGGCGAATATTTCTTTCCCCGCTTCTAGGAAGTGACATCCTTGCTGCCTGCCTGGAGGATCCTGAAACTCCTGCAGGAGAATGCTTTCACCATGGCCTCAGTACCTGGCACACAGACACTTGTACATTAACTGTTGAGTGACACATGAAGGGGGCTTGGTGATCAACTCAAGGATCCTCTTCCTTTAGTGTAGACCTGGCTGCACCCTGGCCTTTGTCCCTGCCCAGCTCTCAGTTCATTTACGAACCAGGGTCTTAAAGTAAAACCTGCCTTGTCGGGGAATCCTATAATAATTCTGAATATCATTCTCCCCTTTATCCAGAGAGGGGATGAGAATGGGTTTGTTTTCTAGAAGTGGAAAACGTGAGAGGTTTAGCAAGGGCAAACAGGTGCACCCATACCAGTTCTTTGGGCCGTTGACACCTGAAAATATGATGAAAGCTCTGTACCCTCTTTTAGAGAAGTATGCATATTTGCAGAGTTTGATTTATAGTTTTGGGTGTTCCAGTATTTTCTTGCCCCACTTTAACCTTGGATTAGAGGAAGAATTAACATCAGGTAAGAGCAAGCTTATAGGGCAGTGGTTCTCAGGAACTTGTTAGAAATGCACATTATCAGTTCCCACCCCGGAAACTTGGGCTGGGACCCAGCCATTTGTGTTTTAACAAGCTTCCAGATGATTCTGCCATTCCCTAGGGAGATTTTTCTGGTTAAACTTATACTCTTTTGTGGTCCTTGTGCCTCCCACCTCCCATCCTGCACCTCTTGAGGGCTCACCTGCCACCCTCTTGTTGTAGCAGTGCTCTATTCCTCCTAGGCTATGTCCTGCCCAGCCACGTGACTGAGGAGATGCTGTGGGAGTGCAAGCAGCTCGGGGCTCACTCCCCTTCCACCCTGCTGACCACCCTCATGTTCTTTAACACCAAGTAAGTGTTCTAGAAGCTCCATGCTTAGCCACTGCTGGCATCTGCCCAGTGAAGAGGGTGGAAACTATCCAGGTAGATAGAGGAATTCCTTTGACACATATTTGAGAGCCTTTGGGCTATTAAAAGCCTTCAGCCCCACTTGGCTAAATTTGTGTGGTGACCAGTGAGGCATACAGCCTTGCCAGAACCCTGCCATCAGTCTTGATGTGGTTCCTCCACTAGACAGTGTTTTTGGGTATGGGCCTGCCCAGAGTGTGCACAGCGGCTCCTCTGAGGCACTGATGGCAGAGGGTAAGTTATAGTCTCCTCCTGGCACCCCTCCCTTTGCCTTGCTTTCACTTGTGGTGCAGATACTTCCTGTTGAAGACAGTGGACCAGCACATGAAGCTGGCCTTCTCCAAGGTTTTGCGACAGACAAAGAAGAACCCCTCTAATCCTAAGGATAAAAGCACGAGTATTCGATACCTGAAGGCTCTTGGGATACACCAGACTGGCCAGAAAGGTAGGGGCTGCAGAAACAGGTGCAACTTGTCCCGCCCTGCCCTTGTGCCTGGGGGGTTAGTGTTGAGTGTGAAGGTTGGGATTTGCTGGATAGGAATTCTCCATTCCCTTCTCCTCACCTAGAAACTTCAAACTCTTCTCGAAGCAGAGATGCCCCAGAAACAATTGCTGCTTTTTCCCTTCATGCCTCACACCCTTTCCTCTCCTGATAAGTCTAGTTGGGATGGCTAGAAGCCTAAGGTTCTTTTTTTTTTTTTTTTTAAAGATTTTATTTATTTATTTGACAGAGACACAGCGAGAGAGGGAACACAAGCAGGGGGAGTGGGAGAGGGAGAAGCAGACTCCCCGCTGAGCAGGGAGCCCAATGTGGGGCTCTATCTTAGGACCCTGGGGTCATGAGCTGAAGGCAGACGCTTAACGACTGAGCCACCCAGGTGCCCCCAAGCCTGGGGTTCCTAATCTGGTCCTGAGCTAAGGCAGTCTCATGCCATGTCCCTGGTGGTGGGGGTGTGTTTTATAGTTACAGATGACATGTATGCAGAACAGACGGAAAATCCAGAGAATCCACTGAGATGTCCCATCAAGCTCTACGATTTCTACCTCTTTAAATGGTGAGGAAGCTTTATGGTGGCTGGGTGACTGTATGTGTGCATGAGTGCACTGTTACCTGTGTATAAGGCATTCTTTAGTCCCAAACAGGGTAAAAACACATTTCCAAAAAGCTAAATATAGAAGCAGCCTGACTGGTTTCCCCAAAGCATATGAAATTACTAGCATTGTGATTTTATATGGTCTCCTGTCTTGGAGAGGGGAATGGGGGAGATGGAGGAAAGTATAGAAAGGCGGCCTCCATCATGTAGCATCTTCCTGGCCTTGACCTTTGTCACTAGCAACATCAATCTAGGGGGGATATCTTTCCTTGGCTTTTACTCTCTTGCCCTTGCAGTTTGGCATGTCATCTTTACTGCAATGCCAGAATCCTCTTTCTATGTTATAGGTCTTACATTTCTTAGATTAAAACCCTTCAGTGGTTTCCATTTATTGTATAGAGAAAGAGTAATCCTAATCTTGCCAACAAGGCCTTATGTATACTCCCCCTTGCTAATCTCACGTCCTTGTACCTCTTGGCTCTCTAGCCACTGGCTCCTCTCCACTCCAGAGCATCATGATCTCCCTACCTCCAGGCCTCAGCTTAGAAATTTTCCCCGTTGGGCAAGCCTCCCCTCCCCACCCCCGTATTTGGCTAGTTGGCTCCTATCCATCCCTCTTCTCAAAACAGCTTTATCAGAAGCATTTCTAGATTCCCTCCCTGTTCTTTTGGGCTGTTTCCTCTGTAGCACTTACCACTGATTATCATTTATGTAATTGTTTAATTGTTGACTGTCTCTTATCTGTAAGCTCCATAAGGTAGGGAGTCTCGGATCCTGCTCGTTTCTTGAACACCAGCCCCTAGTGCAGGTCTGGCACACAGTAGCCCTTTGATAAATATTGAGTGGATGGGCGAATATAACTGTTAGAAGGTGGCATGTGCTAAGTACAGCACAACATTGAGGGGGGTGGAGGATGAGCCCAGGTAAGGGTCCCAGCATCACAGCCAAGCTGGGAAGGCAGAGTCCCTTATGTAACATTTAGGAATTCAGTGGATTGGGTAGAGGAAACAACATGAGCAAAGACTTGGAGAGGACCTTGTAGGCGGTGCAGTTGGTTCCAAGTGGGATACGGTTGGACTCCAGTAGATGAACCCTGGCATCCCGAGGCAGGTGGTTAGAGGAATCACAGCTGGCAGTATGTGAGGGAGAAGCGGAAAGGAGGCAGCCTATTCTTGGCATTGGCAGTAGCCCCAAAGGAGGCCCTAGAGGTAATGTGTGTTGACTGCATGGAATTCAGTAGCTATGCCATCATACCTTTGAAGAGCTGCTGTCTTCCCACCTTTTGCATACAGCATCTGTCTGGAATATTCCAGGGTGGGAGGGTTGAGAATGTTGTGGTTTTACCCAGCTTTTACTGATATATTTTTCAGCCCCCAGAGTGTGAAAGGCCGGAATGACACGTTTTATCTGACGCCTGAGCCAGTTGTGGCCCCCAATAGCCCAATCTGGTACTCGGTCCAGCCTATCAGCAGAGAGCAAATGGGACAGATGCTGACTCGGATCCTGGTGATACGAGAAATTCAGGAGGCCATTGCTGTGGCCAACGCAAGCACCATGCATTGAGATCCCTAAGCCATGGTGCAAGGGAGATGATCCAGGAAAAAAAAAAATGGACAGACTTTCACACTAAAGAAGAGGCCTCCATTTTTTTCTTTTCTTTTTTTTTTTTTTTTAATTGGTGTAGTTATGAAGCCTTTCAGACTGCTCCTGTTTAAAATGTAAAAGGAAACTTTGCCTCCTGTGCGTCACTGTAAATCTGCTGCAGCAGATTCTTCAGCCCATGGGGGCTCTGGGTTTCCTGAAAGCCAGATGTCCTAGAAAGTTGCTCGCTGGCTTTTTCTTTTTTGCCTGGGGCCTGGGGAAAGGGCTCGGACTGTTAGGAGAAATGTGGCCCCTTCCCTTACTCCAGAAAGATGGAATTAGTGACGGACCCTCCAGGGAATCTCCCCAGCTGGCTTCCACTCTGACTGGCAGACGTCGCTGACCACAGGGGAGCCATGGTCTTTTCTTTCTTCATGCTCAGACATAAACTTAGCATCTTAATGGAAGGAAAATGAGGGGAACTTCAATTATGATTTATTAAAGACAATTTCTATTACACCCTCCTTTATGACAAGTGACATTTTAGATGTTAAAGTAAAAACTTTACCATGCCTTTTTTTTTTTTTTTTTTTTTTTTGGCCTAACATTGAGGCCTTAAACCTGAGGCTCCTGTGCCTGATGGAATTCTTGTAACATACACTTGTGTATCATATAAAGATACCACTCTGTTTCTCTTATGTATTCTTAATCTAGTTGTTTATTAAGAATGACAAGCACGTCTTTTCAACATGCTAGTGAACATCGCCTCTTTATTTGGGAGGAGCCTAGCGGGCCATCGGAAGCAAAGCCTTGCCTGCTGGTTGAACGGGTCACGGTCCTGTGGGAGGGGGCAGCCTCGGGAACGCCCAACTTTGTGGCTGCACACCTAGGGCGTGCTCTGCGCATGCGCTCCTTCGATGGCCCCGCCCGGAAGGCGTACGGGCTCCGCCTGTTCGTGCTGCGTCCTGACGTCAGTGACGCGCAGGGCGCAATGACGATATCGGCGGGTTTATATTGGCGCGGCCCAGAAGGCTGAGGCCTCTGCGGCGCGGTCTTCGGGCACACGCGGCTTTGCCTAGCGGTGGCCATGGCCGACTACCTGATTAGCGGGGGCACGTCCTACGTGCCAGACGACGGGCTCACAGCACAGCAGCTGTTCAACTGCGGGGACGGCCTCACCTACAAGTGCGGGCCTAGCGGGCTTACCTGGGGGAGGAGAGGGGCGGCGCGCTGGACTGGGAGGCCGGGCGGGGTTTTCCACTGAGCCCGCTTGGACCGAGGCATGGGAGACAGGTTCCGGAGAATTCCCCACCCATCTTTGGGGCTCCGTTTGATAGATCTGAAGTGGGGCGGGATGGAGGAGGCATCTTGGCGGTGCTTGAGATTTCAGGCTAGAAGTTCCATTCTCTCGGCACATGAGTTGTCAGGGTGCCAGGGTCGCTGATGACAGCTAGGTGGCAGAAAAGATCCCGTCTCCATCTCCACCTTGTGATTTGTCTGCCCTGCCTGTGACACGGGCTAGGTCAGTGCCCTCTAAGGCCCAAATGCCTTATGACATGATCTGTGGGGATGGAATCTCGGGCCGCCCTAAGCCTGAGCCTTACTCCCAATTCGCTCCCCTCCCCCATAGTGACTTTCTCATTCTCCCTGGGTACATCGACTTCACTGCAGACCAGGTGGTGAGTATGGCCAGAAATTGGGTCCTGAGCATCAAGGTTGGGTAAGGTACTTCTCTTCCCTGGTCTCAGCTACCACAGCAGATTGGGCTTGGGGTGGATTCTATGGAAGTCTGATTGGCATGCAGGTCATACAGGACACCTGTTTTATGGGGGACCTGGCACCACCCTGAGGCTTTTAGAGGTACTTGCCACATTATCGGGCCATATTTCCTCAGGACCTGACTTCTGCTCTGACCAAAAAGATCACTCTGAAGACCCCACTGGTTTCCTCACCCATGGACACAGTCACAGAGGCTGGCATGGCCATAGCAATGGCGGTGAGCATCATGGGGTGTAAGGACAAAAGGAGGGGCCTCACTCACACTCTTTCCCAAAGACACACATAGTCGTGCTGCTCTTTGTCACTTTTTCACGATCTTCTGTTTATCATGCAGCTTACAGGTGGTATTGGCTTCATCCACCACAACTGTACACCTGAGTTCCAAGCCAACGAAGTTCGGAAAGTGAAGGTCAGAAGGGCAAGGATCGTGGTCAAGAGCTCCTGGGAATTGCATTGAGGTGGAGTGGGGTGGAAGTGGGGGATTTGTTCTCCTAATTTAGGATCCTTTTTTCCCCACTTTGGGGTTCAGTTCCTGAGAAGAGCATGAGACCCTGTGTCCTAAGGCAAGAGAAGACGACCAGGTGGATAGTACCTACAGCCCACCCATGTTTACTATCCCTGGGTTTGAATTGTGATTTGGTCCTATGGTACTGCCAGAGGGGGAGTTGGCACAGACCCCAGGTTTCAGACTGGTAAAGATGGTTCAGAAATGTTATTTCTCACCATCCCTTCCAGAAATATGAGCAGGGATTCATTACGGACCCTGTGGTCCTCAGCCCCAAGGATCGAGTGCGGGATGTGTTTGAAGCCAAAGCCCGGCATGGATTCTGTGGTATCCCAATCACCGATACAGGCCGGATGGGGAGCCGCTTGGTGGGCATCATTTCTTCAAGGGACATAGATTTTCTCAAGGAGGAGGAACACGACCGATTTTTGGAAGAGGTGGGTGCTACTGACAAAGCAAAGCCAAACTCTGGCGGCCAAGGCTTAAGATGGGGTTTCTGTTGCCTGAATGGCATCTCTGGGGGCTTCTGCTGTCCAGGAAAGATGAATGCCCAGCCAAGTCTCTGACCCCTTCATGGGGTTCCTGCATCTCTTCCCCACCAGATGCTCTCATTCTGCCCAAGTGTTTGCCAGCATGCGTGCTGTGTTGCCACTCTCAAGGTGGGGGCAGTGCTCAGGGACCAACCGCAGCCTCCTCTTCCAACTCCCTTGTCGTTGCTCTGGCGGGGCCCTTCTTTCTCCGCTATGTAACAGCATGTTCTGTGTACCACATTGTTCTTTCTACTTGATTCTCACCCGTGCCACTGTATTGCTGCATTGGCTGTTGGGTTCACTTGAGGAGGGTGGTTTGGGTGCCAGGTGTGTGATCAGGGTGGTCTGTGGAACCTCACCCCCGAGTTAGGTCAGGGTGTGTTGGAGGTCTGGTCTCTGGGCCCTTCTCACAGCTCCCCTCTCTGCTAGATCATGACGAAGAGGGAAGACTTGGTGGTAGCCCCTGCAGGCATCACACTGAAGGAAGCAAATGAAATTCTGCAGCGCAGCAAGAAGGGTGAGTTCTAGAGGTGGAAGGGTTCTGGAACCAAAGACCAGGGTTCTGATTTATGTACCTTCCCTACCCCCAGGAAAGTTACCCATTGTAAATGAAGATGGTGAGCTGGTAGCCATCATTGCCCGGACAGACCTGAAGAAGAACCGGGATTACCCACTGGCCTCCAAAGATGCCAAGAAGCAGCTGCTGTGTGGAGCAGCCATTGGCACTCATGAAGATGACAAGTATCGGCTGGATTTGCTAGCCCAGGCTGGAGTGGACGTAGTGGTTCTGGTGAGCTCTTGCACAGGCAGGGTGGAGTGGTAGGGACAGCTGTCATACCAGTCTCACTGGGACTTTCTCCTGGTCCCAGGACTCTTCCCAAGGAAACTCCATCTTCCAGATTAATATGATCAAGTACATCAAGGAGAAATACCCCTCCCTCCAAGTTATTGGAGGCAATGGTGAGGCAAGACTGGGCACCAAAGGACGTGGGGCAAGAGGTAGAGGAGCTAGGTTCCCACTCGGATCGTCACCCAAGCCTTTCCCTGTTCTTCACTGCAGTGGTCACAGCTGCTCAGGCCAAGAACCTCATTGATGCTGGTGTAGATGCCCTGCGGGTGGGCATGGGCAGTGGCTCCATCTGCATCACCCAGGAAGGTAGGAAATGCTTCAGTGGGGCCCTCAGAGACTCTGGCTTCAGCAGGGCCCTTAGCCCCATATGGCCTGGAGCCAAATGCTCTTGTGGGAACTATACCGAGTCCTCCAGTAGGGGCAGTCCCAGGGCCAAAGAGGCCCCTTGGATGGGTGACATGCTGGAAGACGAGCTCGTCATTCCTCACCTGCCACTACCCCCCCTGCCTAGCCTGGCCTCCTTGCTCCTGCTCTGCACCCTCTCTAAACTCTGGTCTGTTTGTTTTATTTAGTGGCTCCCAAGATCCCTCCAGACATAAAGTCCCACAGCCCCAAATGCCCTTCTACTGTCAAGGGCTGCTATAGTAAGTCCAGCCCGGCCCACTGGCCCGGCCCGGCTGCCCACTGCCCGGCTGCTTGGTTGACTGTAGCTGTAGCTCCCGGGGTTTGTGGTGTTGATGGGTGGGCAGGGCACACTGAATGACAGACCATGGTTTTAGGGGCTGCTGGAGAACACAGCTCCTTCCTCTTCCTGGGGTGCTTGTAGTGCAGGACCTCCGTCACATTTCCTACAGTAGGCACAGCTCAAGGACCAAACAAGCGCACTCTTCCTTCCACATGACCACTCCCCTGATCCTGCCCAAGCTGCGAACCATGCTGGGAGGAAGGGGTGGGCCTCTGGGTACTAACTGCACGGTGACACCTACCCCCACTTGATACCAGGTGGGTGGGGCCCCCCCCCCCCCCCCCCCCGGCTGCTGACTGCATGTGCCTGAGGCTGCCCTGGGCCAAGCACACATGCACGTGCACATGCAGGGTTGAGTGGAGGCCATCACTGCTGTTTGAACTGTTGAAGGCAGACAGGGCAGCAGCCCTTCCAGACATGACTCTTTCTCCGCCGTGCTGCAGTCCTGGTGCAGGTGTAGCGGAGAGCTCCTGGGTGCTGAGTTATGGCTGCAGGGCCCCTCGCCTGTCCCCACGGATTCCACCCACCCATCTGTTCCTCCATTTCTTAATAGTGTTGGCCTGTGGGCGGCCACAAGCAACAGCAGTGTACAAGGTGTCAGAATATGCACGGCGCTTTGGTGTTCCTGTTATTGCTGATGGAGGAATCCAAAATGTGGGCCATATCGCCAAAGCCTTGGCCCTTGGGGCCTCCACAGGTGAGGCCCAACACCCAGGGAGTGTGGTGGGATTCCTTCCCCAGTGCCACTCAGGGTCTGCTCCCGTCACTCCCATTTGTCCACAGTCATGATGGGTTCCCTCCTGGCTGCTACCACTGAGGCCCCTGGCGAGTACTTCTTCTCCGATGGGATCCGGCTAAAGAAATACCGTGGTATGGGTTCTCTTGATGCCATGGACAAGCATCTCAGCAGCCAGAACCGATATTTCAGGTGGGACAGGAAGGTCAATTACCCTGTACTGACAGCCTTGTACTGATAGCCTCATCCATGCTTAACCTTGCCTATGTTGTCTTGCCTTTCCCTACAGTGAAGCTGATAAAATCAAGGTGGCCCAAGGGGTGTCTGGGGCTGTGCAGGACAAAGGGTCCATCCACAAATTTGTCCCCTACCTGATCGCTGGCATCCAGCATTCCTGCCAGGACATTGGTGCCAAGAGTTTGACCCAAGTCCGGTAAGCCAAGGGAGCTGGGACATGGGTGGAGGAGCTAGTTGAGGGCCACGTACCCACATCCGACATTTGCCCCTCTTCAGAGCCATGATGTATTCTGGAGAACTCAAGTTTGAGAAGAGAACATCCTCCGCTCAGGTGGAAGGGGGTGTGCACAGCCTCCATTCGTAAGTGACCAACCTTTTTGTACCCATCTACCCTTGGGGCAGAGGTTCCTCCTTTCTGCTGCCCCCACCTCAAAGCTGGTTGTTCTGCCTACAGGTATGAGAAGAGGCTTTTCTGAAAAGGGTTACCACATACCCCCTCAGTTTTTCAATAAAAGTTTGGAGAAAAAAAAGTGATGTTTGATCTTTGAGGTTAACAGGCAGGTGTGGCGACCACTATCACGGACACACACAAGCACAACACTCATTTGTAGGGAAAGCCTCAGACCCTGAGGTCTGGATATTCCTTGGATCCAGGAGGTACTAATTCTAAATTCAAAAAGGTCCCTCCCGGGCGCCTGGGTGGCTCAGTTGGTCGATTGACTGCCTTCGGCTCAGGTCATGATCCTGGAGTCCTGGAATCGAGTCCTGCATTGGGCTCCCTGCTCGACAGAGAGTCTGCTTCTCCCTCTGACCCTCCCCCCTCTCATGTGCTCTCTCTCTCACTGTCTCTCAAATAAATAAATAAAATCTTTACAAAAAAAAAAAAAAGTCCCTCCTGAGGCAGCTCACAAGGTAGGTCAGGCCAGCTCTGGCTCACAAGGGTTCAGTCTCACATTGTGGCTGCTTAGGACAGGTCATGGAATAGTCCTCAGGGGCTTTGGACTGGCACCCACAGGGCCTCCTGCTTGGCCACATGGGACCAGGTTGAGAGCCACATACATATTCTCTAACTTGAATCTCCAAGGGACCTTGAGAAAACAGTCCCCTCAAATCTGCATATGAGCAAGTACAAAGATTTGCATTTTGGGACAGGTGCCTATACCGCCTCCAGCCTCTGAGAAGCTATGTAGTCTAAATAAAAAGGAGATCCTCTAGTTTCACACAACTTCTGCCCCCCCCCACACACACACAAGAGCCCACTGAGCCAGCAGCTCTTCCTTGCTAGCAACACAACTAGTACAAAATGGGAAAGGTGGATTAAATTATTAATTTGCTGGCAAGAAAGACAAGTATTACAGTGCCAAAGGGGAAGGGCTAATGAAAGCGCTGGAAACCCCTGCACTCTGCAAAAAGTGCCAGGGTCTTCCTGGACAGGTTAGGTCAGTTCCTGGTGGTTCGTTCTGCAGCTTGTGAGCACAGTCCCTCCGGGTGGAGGGATAAGAGCAGCTCCTGTTCCTCGGCCTTCATGACACAGGAAGTTGAAAGTGGCACAGGCATTGGGCTGCAAAGAGAAAGCCTGCGTCAGCGTGGCGAGGGCTAGGCCTGGGCCCTGCTCCGCACTCCCGAAGCGCAGGGCTTACCGTGTCCTGCACTTCCACGGCGATGCCCCGCTGCCGCAGGGCTTGCAGCACCTGGGGCTGCAGCCGTTCAGTCCGGTCTCCGGTGCCCACCACAACAATCTCTAGGGAAAGATGGCCAGGGCTAGCCTGCAGCAGGCAGGTCTGTGGGGAGGCTGGGGCGGGGTGGCTTTTGGCTTTCTAGGCCTGGAAGCACCGCAGCCCTCCCTTTCTCCAGTACCTATCTGGGGCTCCAGCAACCAGAAGAGGGAGAAGCTTTCTTCGGTGATGTCCCGGTGAGTTCCTACCTGTGTTGGGAGGAGGCAGGTTAAACAAGTTCGCGCAGTTTTCCCCACAGCGCCCTTACCTGCACCACTAACGGGCAACGGAAAAGCCCAAGTTGGCCAGGGACAGAATCAGGGGGCAGGCCTGGGACTCTGGCCCTCTGCTGCCTCAGTGCTCACGTTCCACTGCACCACGGAGTGCGGGAGCAGCGCGCAGGGCCCAAGCACGCGATTTCCGTTGACCGTGAAGCCGCGGCTGCTGTAGCTGTCGATATACATGGACTGCGGGGAGTCGCGCTGCAGCAGGGAGATGCGCGTCCGCTGATACAGCTCGTCGTCCGCCGGAGTGAGCCGATGCCCTCGCCGTGGGGCCCTGCGGAGGGGTGTGCTCAGGGTCTAGGGGGTCAGGAGGAGCAGGGCGGGAGAATCAGGGACGCTGGGCCCGGGCTCACCTCAGCAGCTCGGCAGGGGAACAGCGGAGCACTGCCCGCGCTCGGCACAGGCCGCGAAGCACGAACGTGGCGACCATGTCGGACCGGTGAGCAGGGAGGCCGGCGCTGGGTCAGCGGGGTCGTGGCGGAGCCCACCGCAGCGCGCCGACAGCGCCCCCTGCGTCCCGGAGGGCACGGCGCAGGTCGGCCGCCCCAGCGCGGGATTTTGAGGGAGCTGGCCGATGCCAATTGTCCCAGGAGGACCCGTCCCCCAGCGCGGCTCCGGTGTCTGCACCTGCCACCCGCCCCGCCCCGGGCCCCCGCAGACCGTCCTGGGGGAGTCAGACACCTGGTGGCGTGGCCGGCCTCAGAGCGCTGCCTGGGCCCCCGCCGCAGCCGGGTCCCCGGCTCTCAGCCATTACGTAGGGCTCCCGGGGCCTGGGGCAGGGCGGCCGCGCACCTGGTCGAGTCCCACACACCTGGCCAGGGCGTGGGGCCAGCCTCCAAGCCCCTAATCCCAGGCTTTGGGGCGTCGGGTTCCCAGGGCGGGGCGGCCGGCTCAGGTTTCCCTTGCTCTCCCGCGAATCACGCCCCTCCCTCAACCGTCACCCGCGCGACCGTTGGCGTCGCCGCCGCGCGTCTCCCGGGGCGTGGCTGCGCGTGGATTGGCTTCTCGGGAGCGCGAGGGGGCGTGGCTGATTGGTTTCTCCTTAAAATGGCTCCGAGTCTGCGGCCCGAGCAAGCGGAAGGGGACGCCGTGGTAGGGCGATTGTAGCTGTTCGGGGGGGATCGACCGGGCCGAACGGGACCGGATATTGAACTAGACAGCGGCTGGAGCATCGCCCTGTCGTCGCTCACTCTGCTCGCGGCCCGAGAATTCCCCGACCCCCCGTCTTGAGCCGAATCAGAGGGCCTACTGGCGCGAGAGTCGCCGGCGCCCGCGCGGGTTTCGGGCATCTCCGCGCCCCCACGGTGTCGTGGCCTCAAGGGAACGTTGACGCGTCTGCTACCCACGGGGCCGGGCGGGAGGGAGGTTCGGCACAGCGGGGGACGTTCGCAATGGATTCCTGGGGGTCCCGTCGCCGCCATTGGGCCCTCCCCGCCCCCCCCAGCGCTCCGGGCGCGGGCAGAGTCACGGGACAAAGGGCCCCGGGTGCGGGGGGGTGTCCCCGAGTCGGGTGCGCGGGTTTACTTCCTCTCCGGCCCGACGGGCGAGCTCCTCTTTTAGCCGATCCCGAAGCCCGTCCCGCCACCGTCACCGCACCGGTGGCCTGGTTTCATGGTACCAACAGGAGTAATCCTACCCTGCGGATCTAATCCGGATCGGGACCGGTCCTAAGGGAGGCCCCTACCAATCTTCCTATTGTTTTGGGGCCCAGGTGAGCGCCTCGTTCCCACTACACTCGGCTTTACCGCCCACTTCTAGGTCCGTCTTCTGGTACTGGGAATGGGGGTCCTGATCTGGCCCCAGGGCAAGGGACCACCACCCTCCCGGGGTTAGTCCCCCCCTCCCCCGCCCACGGCTGGACAGCGGGCAACGGAATCCCAAAAGCAGCTGTTGTCTCCAGAGCATTCCAGCTGCGCTTGGATTTCGTTCCCTGCTCTCCTGCCAGAGCAGCGTCCTGGCCTAGATGGGGTGGGCCAACCCCTGACCCCAGACATACTTTATTTGGGTCGCTCTAGTCTCCGCCCCTGCCTCAGGTGCGCCCTCAGGCTGGAGATGGTGGTCGGAGAGCCAGGGTTGTGGTTATCTCTTGAACCTGGAGTAGCACTGACAAGGGAGGTGGGTCCTAGGGCCTTTGGACAGGACTGCAATGGCGGTGAGTCCCACAGGGCGGGGCCACACCAGCCCGCAGCTCGCTATAGATAGCCTTTCACTTCCTGGGGAAAACCCACCCCAACCGTCTTCGTGTACCGAGAGTAGCTGAAGTCCCCGGCTTGGCCTCCAGCCTCCAGCCTGTTAGCAGCTCTGCCCCTGGGTCATGCGACTGCGGAATGGAAAGCGCTTTGGAATGACACGATCACTCCCGTTGAGTGGGCACCCAAGAAGCCATCGGGAATGTCGTGTCCGCCCAGTGCTCTTTCGGCGATCCCAGCAGGGCCTTGCAGCCCTGGCCCAAAAAGGGGTCTTGCCAAACTTTCTGCCCCTAGGATCCCCTCCTTTCTGAACTCTGGGCACTCTCACTGCTCCAGAGCAGTAATTATGGGTTTCCTGCACTCTGTGCTGTGTCGGGTTCAATCTCCATTAAGGAAAATAGAGAAAAAGGGGATTTAACTTACACTGAAATGAAAACATTCCGGAGTCCTCATGGGACAGAGGAAAGAGCTCTCTGTAGTGGAGTGGGATGCTCCCAACTGAGAGCAGTCCTTTAGCTGGGTCTTCTCATGGTCACATTATTTTGCCTACAATGGCTCGTTGCCTAAACCAGAAGGCCAGAGTATCCCTGATAATGTACACAAGGTTAAAAGCATTAAAAACTGATAATTCTGGAAAGTATCGTGATGGTTCTAATTTCTCAAAAATCAAGAGAAGAAATTCTACCAGAGTACGCATTTATCGGGAGTAAAGACGACCCAAATAGCAAAGGAGGAAAGGGCTGTAAATAACCTGAAGCCGCAGAACACAGATTCTTTCAAAAATGAGATTTTTTTTTTTTAGGAGGTCCTGAAAATGGTTAGCTGCCCTATTCCGCTGACAATTCATTTGGAACTTTTGACGTTTGATCAAGTGTCAAATGGGGGGAATGAAACGTTATCACAAATAGGTAAGATTTCGATGAGAGAAACAGTCGGGTCTGGGCCCCACCCGGTAGCGAGGATCATTTCCCTGGTTGCTAATGCCGGTGACGACGACGGAACTCTAGGCCGAAGGCGGACCTCGCGATGCCGGGGCCGAGCAGGGCAGGCGGGCCACGCGGAGGGAGTGCTGGGACCGAAGGTCGAGAGCGGCCGCCACGGTTCCCTCCGGCGCACCTGTCGGCTCAGGGACGCCACCGGATACACGCCCCGGCCAGTCGGCCCTCCCGGAAGCTCGACCTCCTGACGCTTTGCTTCCGGTTCCGCTGGCTCCTTCCGGTCGCCATGGCGACGGGGCGCCTGGGGGTCAGGGAGACGCTAGGGGCCCTCAACACGGCCCTGGGGTCTGGCGACCCCGTGTGGTTCAAAGAGACGCGCGCCCGCCACCTGCGCGCCCGAGACTTCCTGGCGCCGCGACCCGCACTGCAGGCGCGCTTCGGGGACGAACAGGTGGGCGCCAGCCGGGCGGGGATGTGCGGCCAGGGGCAGCGCCGCAGCCCGCTGACCGCCCTTCCTCCCGCAGGTGCCCGAGCGTGTGGTCCGTGCAGTCGCCGGCCTGCAAGGCCCCGGCGTGGCCCCGGTGCTGCGCTGCGCGCCGACGCCCGCGGGTCTGGCACTCCAGCTGCAGCGGCCCGCCGTCTTCGAGCGCGTGCTCGGCGCCGTGGCCGCGTATGCCGCGCCCGCCGCGCCCGCCGCGCCCGGCCCGCGCGTCCTCCTGCACTGCCCGGCGCTGCGCGGGGCTCCTGGCGCGCTCCGCTTGAGCCAGCTGCGCGCCGTGCTCGTGGCCGATCATTTGGCGCGAGCTCTGCGCGCTCATGGGTGAGCGCGCCGCGGGGCCAGAAAGGCCGGGCTGGCGAGCTGGGCCTAGAGCCGCTGCGGGTGGGAAGGAGGGGAAGCTTGCGGCGGGTGCTCGGGCTGAGACGGCCGCCCTCGCTTCCCAGGGCGAGTGTGCGGCTGGTGCCCGCCGTACGGGACCCGCACATGCCGACCTTCCTGCAGCAACTACGCGTGGACTGGCCCGCTGCCTCCGAGAGAGCCGCCACCGAAGCCCTGAGGAGCCTCGCGCTTGCAGAGCTTAGCCCTGCCCCGGACGGGGGAGCCCTGCCCCCTGGCGTCCTGGGCACAGTGTGCCTGAAGGAGGTGATGCAAGAACGGGGACGCGCAGCCGGCTATGACCCCAACCTGGACAAGTGTCTGGGTAGGAGCTGGAGCCCTGCAGGGCCGGAGAGAAGGTGGGGACCCTGCGCTCCTGGCTGGCCTCAACACCCCTGTGTTCTCTGCAGTGACTGAGGATCTGCTGTGCGTGCTGGCCGAGCTGCAGGAGGCTGTCCGCCACGGACCTGGGGACGGCCCTCCAGGCCTGGTTAGTGACAGGCCCCCCCAACCCCGTAGGCCTCTGGCAAGCCGTGTCCTGTGTCCGCCCAGTGACCGTCCTCCTACCCTTTAGGCAGCGGCCCCAGATGCTGATGAAGGCGGCTGCATGGTTGTACACGTGGTGAGCTGTGAGGAGGAGTTCCAGCAACAAAAGTTGGACTTGCTCTGGTGGAAGCTGGATGCGCAGGCTCCGCTCACACAGGTAGGCTGGTGATGGCGGAGCGCCCCCTCGCCCCCACCAACCTGAGGGCCCCTGAAAACCCATGTTAGCTGATGAGTCCATAGGTGATACTTGACCTTGAGAAAGAGGTTAGGCTTGGTGAATGGGCGTTTGCAGCAGGGGTAGCGGCCTGGGAGAGGGTGGGGTCTGGAGGCACAGCCCAAGGAACACCAAAGAATGATAGCTTGGGAAAGTTGGGGACTGTGCGCTGAGGGGTGGGCTTGAGAGGGAGGCACAAAGCCTGGTGGCAAAAGGCTGGAGGAGTCCAGGCACCAGGTTTAGGTCTTTCCAGGGATTCATCGCTGGACGTACCGCCAGCTGGGCTAAGCGCCTGCTCTCTTCCTGACAGAGGCACCTGGTCTGCGGCCCAGTGAAAGTAGCTGGTGCACCCGGTGCCCTGACTGCCCCCGAGTACTACGAGTGAGTGAGGCTGGAAAGGAGGCCACGGAGTCAGGGTAGTTGAGGCGGGGGGTGGGGGGGGGGTCTCACTGCCAACCCCCCCCACCCCCACTGCAGGCCCTTGGCTCACCCTTCTCCACACGCAGGCTCCGGCACGCCCAGGTGTGCAAGGCGTCGGCCCTGAAGCACGGCAGGGAGCTAGCCCGAGGTGCGCCTGGGGAGCCGGGCTGCGCTCCGCGGGAGGGGCGGCTCACCTGCTTCCCTGCCCACCCAGACTGACCCGCTCAACCCCCGCAGACCCGGCCTGGACAGAGGTGTTCAGCGTCCTCTCCGTGGCGACCATCAAGTTTGAAATGCTCAGCACAGCTCCGCAGAGTCAGGTGAGCCCGGGGGGCCGATGGGATCAGGGCTTGGAGAACAGGCTGGGTCGCGGCTGCAACTGTGCGCCCCCCCAACCCCCTAGCTCCTCCTGGCCCTGAGCGATGGCAGCGTTTCCACAAAGGGCACCAAGAGTGGCACCTTCGTCATGTATAACTGTGCCCGTCTTGCCACGCTATTTGAGGGGTACCAGCACAGCGTGGAACAAGGTCTGTACCCCACTTTTCCACCTGTGAGCAGTCTCGATTTCTCACTGCTGCAGGATGAGGTGAGTGTCCTCCTGGGGAGCGGGCACCTGCAGGAGATTGGGACCTCCCCTCCCAGCGCCCTTCACCTACCCCACCCCCGCCCCGCCCCTGCAGGGTGAGTGGCTGCTGCTCTTCAATGGCGTGCTCCCCTTCCCAGACCTGCTGAGCCAGACTGCAGCCCTGGCGTGCGTGGCCCCGGGGCTCCACGCGACTGCGCGCACCGAGACGGTGAGGCAGAGAAGGCCCGGACAGATACTGCACGCTTGCTGCTTTATTCTGGGCCTGGGCATGAGATCAAAGAGACCAGCCAGTGACTCAGTCTCTGTCTCTAGATGTGCAAGTTCCTGGTTCAGCTCAGCATGGATTTCAGCTCATACTATAACCGCGTACACATCCTAGGGGTAAGTACACAGCAAAGGGGGCGGGGGGCTTGCAGGGGTGCAAGGGAAGCAGAGGAAGAGACCAGCAGGCCCCTTCTCTCCTCCAGGAGCCTCGACCACACCTATTTGGTCAAATGTTTGCCCGTCTCCAGCTTCTGCGGGCTGTGCGTGAAGTGCTCCACGCTGGCCTAGCCACGCTGGGTCTCCCTCCACTGAACCACATCTAAGGCCACAGAGACCCCGACATCTAGGAATGTTTACAAAGTCATTACCTGGAAAAAAGATACAAAGATTCTGTTAGAGACCTGGAGCCAAAATAAACTGCTTCTGTTACATACAAAGCCTGGTCCTGTTGGTAGGTAGTGGGGCATAGCCTGGGTTGGCCCGAACAGCACTCTCACCTCCTGCTCCTGCTCTGCAGTCAGGAGCCCGCGGCTGCCGCCTCCTCCTCAAGGCACACTGGGCATGGGCACAGACGGCCGCTGCTGTTCCACCCTGTCTGCGAGCAGGTCCCATGCCCAGCACGCCGGCCACCGCGGGACACCTTAATCATACCAGTTGTAAACCTCAAGCCCCTGGCCCCCAAGAGCACATCGGTGGCCAAACTCAGGGCTTACAGGCCAGCAGTCCATGTCAGCCACGTCTGGGACATGGTACACGGTACTGTTCATGAAGGTGGGCTCACCATGCCCAGACGCCAGAAGGTCAGCCGTTGGTCGATGGAGGCTGAGACCATGAGGCCTTGGGCTTAGGATCTTGAGGCCTGTCACATGGGCAGCATGTGCACAGGGGACGGAGTATTCCTCTAGCACATGCAACTGGGGCACCAACTCAGCACCCCCCATGGCCTCTTCCAGCTCCGGTGCCTCCCACGGCCCAGCACAAAGACATGGAGGGAACCATCCTCACTGCCACTGGCCACGAGATGGCCCTCATGTGTGGGCAAGGTATGCAGGCTGTTGACACCACAGCTGTGAGCCTGGAGGGTCAGGCAGGGGGCGCCCAGCCCTGGAGGAAGAAGATGGTTGTCAGGGCCCAGCCTACCACCTGGGTGAAGGCGAAGTGCAAGATGGGGAGGGACAGCCCCGGCTGCACACTAGCTACTCACGGTAGGGAAGCCCAGGGTCTGCTGGAGGCTCCAGGGCAGCGGAGCCATGGTCCAGCACGGTAGTGAGATCCCAGAAGGCCAAGTTGCCATCGGTGGCTGCACTGCACAGGAACAGCCCTCCTGGGAGCCAGGAAAGGGCAGCTGGGTCAATGAGGGAGATGGGAAGCAACAGGAGCCCCCACCCGGCCCACGCGGGGCCCCCAGGTGGCCCCTCTCACCGCCGCTGGTTGGGTGCCTCATGGGTAAAGGAATGGACCTTGAGGACACACCGCTTGTGGTGGAAGTTTTCAGCCAGGAGCTGCAACCGCCGCCCCGAGTCCTGCAAAAGGAAGAGCCTGGGGGGGGGGGGGGGGGGGGAGGGCCCAGCTCAGAACCCATTCTGGACAAACTTCCAGCCCTGGTCTCGGGGCCCAAGGCGCTCCGCTCTCACCTCACTGCTCCATCACTGCAGGCTGCAGCCACTAGGGGGCCAAGGCCAGGCCGGTCGAACTCACACACAGCCAGGGACATGTACCTGCAGACACAACACCGGCCAGCAGTCAGGGGAAGCCTGGAAGCAGTGGCAAGGGGCCAGCCCATGTTTCCGCCTCACAGTATGCACGTCACCTGGTCTCTGGGTCCACCTTGACCATTCGGTGCCGATTGCGCTGCCGGTCCCAGTACTCATCTAGCCGGTGGACGAAAGATGCATGACATGGCAAGCGAGGCGGCTTGGGGTGCTGGGGTCCGGGGGTGACCATGATGCTGAAGCAGTGCATCTCAGCCCGGCCCCCCGCAGACACCACATGAGCGGTCAGGCCTGGCCGAGGATCCTGAGGGCCACCTGGGGTACCGATGCCCCACACGGCCAGGGCGCGCACGGAGGAGATATGATTACACACCGCCGTAAGTGCATTGCGCCGAGCCGGTGACGGTGGGGAGTGCCAGGACACAGACAGTAGTGTCCCTCGCTGCACGTGATCACGATGTCGGTCAGGCCCGGCCCCTCGCTGCCCGGCTCCACGTGGTCGGGCTGCATGAAGCTGGGCACCTCAAATTCAGGCCCCAGGAGTGATGGTGCCCACACGCTTCACACAAGTGATCTCACGGCCATGCAGGCTCTCGCGGAGAATCACATGTGGCCGGGTGCAGCCACCCAGAGCCTGGTAGAGCATGACGTCCCCGTCCTTGAGGTAGGCAAAAAGCCATAGCCGCCTCAGTATCAGAGAAGGCCCAGGAGCGGTGCCCTCCACCACAGTTGACGATGTGCAGCTTTTCATGTGACCGGGGACTCCACACCACAAACTCGTTGGCATGGAAACCCAGGATGACCATACTCCCATCAGCCACCATGCGGAGCCCAGCCACCCAGTTCATGCCTCGACAGGACTTCTGCCTGAGGACCGGCTGCAGTTGGCCGCCTCGCACAAAGAGCTGATAGTAGGCGCCCATCGCGCCCCGTGGTATACACGTAGCCACTGTGGCAGGTGACGGACGTCACACCCTGCTTCCCATGCAGAGAAGGGAGGGTGGACACAGGGCCCCACTCAGTAGAAGCAGTCTCACCCCCCTCACTGCCACTACCTGCTCCAAGAGCTCCAGCGATAGCCCCGGCCTTGCCCCCAACCCCAAGGTCCTTGAGCAGAGCTGGTCTAGAGGGAAACAGCAACACAGAGCCCCGGCGGTCCCCACACACCAGGAAGTCACCAGGGGGTAAGAAGGCACTGCATGTGTGCCATCTCTGCTTGCTGGGAGGCAGCAGGTACCGGCAACGTTCCTTTACAAAGATGGCCTTACCAGAGGGCGCAGCTGAGATTTCCAGGCAAGCCACTACACCGCCAGGGCCCGATGCCAGCAACAGGAGTTCCTCGTAGCCACGCAGGGCCCAGCTCAAGCTATGCACTTTCCCACGGAACAGGGTCAAGTCCACGGCTGCAGTTGGAGTGTTGATGGGGACAACCTTGACACGACCCTCCCCATTGGCCATGGCACAAAGTCCGAAACCCTCAGGACCAGGGGCTGCCTCCAGAAGGCAGTAGGACTGGAAGTGCTTGTCCTCCAGCAGCTGCTCCCAGCACTTGACCTCAAGGTCATAGAGATACAGGGCCCCTGTATCAGTCACTGCCAGTAGTCGCCAGGAGCCAGCCAGCGTCACAGCCTTGAGGGTACCTGGCCTGCTGCGGGACTTGAAGCAGAGAGCTGAGACCCCTGAACCCGGGTACCCACGCCCTACCAGGTGCCACAGCCGGATGCCTGAGTCATCACCCCCGGTGACCACCCAGGCCTGCCTCTCATGGGCAGCTATAGCCCGGATCCCACGGCCCTGGTGGCCCCGAAAGGCCTGAAGGATCTCACCTTCATGGCTCCATACCAAGCAGACACAGTCCTCTCCTGCACTGATAAGGTAATTCTCTAGGAGCTTGACCTGCCACACACGGGCGCTGTGCCCAAAGCAATGCCCAATATTCTGTACCCGACCCCCAGGCACCCGCAGGTCACCCACCTTCCAGATGCGGACACTTCGGTCTTCTGAAGCTGTGGCCAACAAGCCCTTGCTTTCCAGGTACGACATGCTGAAGATGACCCCCACATGCCCACTGACTCGTCGGTCGGGGGGCCACCGGCTTATTGTCTATTAAAGCGGCTGCTGGGTACCAGACAAGGAGCTGATTGGAAACTGCACCTGCCACTATGGTCAGCTCCTTCCAGGTATCTCCGATCAGACAGGCTGAGGAGAGGGTGCACCTGTCTGTGCAGGGCACCTCCTGCAGCATGCACCCTACCACAGGGTCGTACAGCACTACTGAGTTATGGCCCAGGGCCAAGGCCACGTTGCCCTCAAGCCAACGTGCATCCCAGATCCAGTCAGTCATGTTCCACAGGCCAGAGCGCCAGAGCTCCCGGAAGCGGCCCTGTCCCCAGCTAACTTTCACAATTCGGAGTCCCTTGCTCCCAAACACAGCCACCATAGCCTCCGAGTCAAGGTCTCCATTGGTTCTGGTCGCACCCGGAATCCATGGATAAGATAGTGGCCAAGCAGGTTCTGCACGCGCTTCATCATCCGCAGATGGCCACCAAAATCAAGGCTGTACACCAGGACATCCGGCCCCTCACCTAGGCAGAAGCAGAGCGCCACATCAGAACCTCACTCAACGGGGCGCCTCAGTCTGTAAAGCGTCTGCCTTCGGCTCAGGTCATGATCCCAGGGTCCTGGGATCGAGTCCCACATTGGGCTCCCTGCTCAGTAGGGAGCGTGCTTGTTCCTCTCTCTCTCTGCCCCTCCTTCTTCTGCTCATGCTTTCTCTCTCTCTAATGAATAAAATAAAATAAAATCTTAAAAAAAAAAAAAAAAAAAGAACGCTCACTCAACTCTGCCAAGCCATGAAGAGACGGGGGGGCAGGGAAAAATCGGGCATGTAGTATAGCTGCGAATGCATTAAAACACACAATCCCGCTGGCTCGAACCCTGGAAAATCCTTGGCCTCAGTGTCAGCTGGACTTCTCAGTGCTGACTTTCGGACGCCTGCCAGTCGCCCGACACTCAGTTCAGCCTGGCTTCCTCAAACGCCATCTCCTCCTCACCACACCTGATGCTTGCAGCAGGAACCCTAGAAGCCCTTGTCCCAAAGCCCCAGCTGCATCTGCCTCTACACACAGTCTTCCCACTCTCCTTCCCCCAGAGAAGAGGCTGTCCCCAAAGGTGATCTGCCCACCTTGGGACCACAGCAGAACCCCTGTGGATTTCTAAGAGCTTCTTCCTTGCAGCTCAGATGTGACCGTGTTCAACAGTGACAGGAAAAACCAGGACAGGCGGCCGCCACTTTGGCAGCCAAGGCTCCCATGACCCTCAGCTACCTTCTGGCTGCCCTGCGGGCCCCTCTCACTCTACTAGCTCACCTTCAAGTTCTCTCAATGCTCCTCACTCCACTGATGGCTCCACTGACCGTTACCAGCTGGGTTAGCGGCCTACCCAGCCCCAAACCAGGAAGCTAACCGCTTACCCCGCTAAACTTCCACATCTTCTCATGTTCTCAGTCGCCAAGTTCCATGTGCTCATTTTCTAGAGACTTTTCAAATCCTTTCCACCACAGTGACTTTGGTCCAAGATATCTATCACCTGTTAACCTGAGATGACACTAACAGTCCCTCATGCTATTTTTAGCCTGCACTCTCAAGCTCACTAGACATGCATTGAGCCTCGATTATAAACCAGACAAGGAACTACATGCTGGAGTAGTAAGACAAGCACAGACCCAGGCTCCTGGCCATCAGGCAGACACTAAACAGTATCACCCAAGTAACCAACATTGTCATAACTTTGTTAAGTTCCAGGAAAGAACTATAGGGATTGCTTTAATATAAAAGAGGGAAATCTCCAGTGATTTTCCCTCTAGAAGACATTCGGCAGTATCTGGAGACATTTCTAGTTGTCACAGCTGGGAGTTACGCTAACTGGAATAGAAGCCAGGGATGCTGCTAAATGTCCTGCAAGTCACAGACAGCCCCTCACACAAAAAATGATCTGGGCCAAAACGTTAATAGTGCCGAGACTGAGAAACCCCCCGGTGTCATCTAAGCAACTTGCAAGTGTCACGGTAGGCCACCTTGAGCATGTAACATTTAGGCTGAGGAATCAACAAGCAGTGGCAACCAGAGGAAGAGTAGGGAATGGGGGGAGATGGGTGACCCCTTTCTTGGCAGATGGGATATCAAGTTTAATGGCCCTGAAGTGAGCAAGAACTCTAGGTTGTGCGGCTGGAATACGAAACAAAGGGCTCAAAGGATGGGCTGAGAGAATGCTGCTGAGGGGGTCTGGGAGCCAAAGTTGCATGGCCTCGAGTGATGGCAACAGGTAAAGAAACAGACAGATGCCACAAGTATGAAGTCAAAATCAACCAGAGTTCGCCTGGGCACTGAGGAAGATGCTTGGGCTTGAGCACCTGAGTGGCTGTTGTTCTCCCTGCTCGGGTGGAGCACCCAGCAGGAGGATTTCCATTTGAAGGCACCTGTGCACTTGGGCCTGGAACCCACAAGCAAACAAGGCTGGAAATTGAGACTGTAGGTACAAATGGGTGGAATTTGAGAGTTGTAGCAATATAAAAGTCACTTTGGAAGTCACAGGAGCAGGGGAATTCACTTGGAAGAGCTTTCTAACCTGCATTTCCCAAGTCATTTCCCTGCTTAAAACCCTTCATGAGGCCTCTCCTCCACCACCATAAAGTCAGATCTAGGCATAAAATGGTCTGGCCCTCAGCTCATTTCTCCAGCCCTCTTCTCCCAGACCCCACCCCTGCTCAGCCTCACAGGAACTCTCTCTTTCTCCCAAAGTAACAAATTCTCAGTCTCAAGGCCTTTGGCATGCTTACCCTCTGCCAGGAACTCACTGCTTCTCTTCTCCTAGTCCATTCTTGTGATTCTTTGGGTTTCTGCCTACCTATCCCCTCCTGCAGGAGCCTTAGGAGTCTAACCCCTGGTAGGAACCTTCGGCTCCCAGAGCCCCCACACCAGATCACAACTGGGCCACCCCTCCACACACACAAAAACCCCCCTAGGATAGGAAGCAGCTCACTCAAGGCTTGACCTCCAGTGCCCTGCCTCAGGGCCCTTAAAAAACAGCAGCACCACCATCAGTCACTAGCGGCTTCCCGCTGGGCCTCGATGCTTTCCAGGGCTCTGGGGCTTCAGGTCCCAGGCTTTTGCTGGCCTATGCTTCTCGACCTGACCTTCCCCGAAGAGATATCAACACTGGATTTCCTGGATGCAACCATCTCAGAAGGGGCCTCAGCGTCTGCCTCCCCAAGCACTGGCCCGCTCAGAAAGGTCTCATCCCTGGTTTCCGCCACCTATTCTTCGTCGTCCCCACCTACCATGGAGAAGCCTCACCCACCCCTGGAGCCCACAGCCCCGCCTACCAGGCCCTTCCCCCGAGAGGCCACACCACAGACCGCCCCCCGGACCCGCCCACCCGAAGGGGGCTTCCCACCCCCCGGCTCCCGGCGGGGGCCACACACCGCTCTCCCTCCCTGCCCCGCCTTCAAAACCACTGCTTTTCCCGCATTTTCCCGCGGCCCCACCGCCCTTTCCACGTCAGCTGCAGATTGTGAAGGAACTCGACAGCCACATCGTTTTTTTTGTCTCTGGGGCTCCTCTGGCCGGGCCTCCAGCCCGCCATCTCCTGGCTCCCCGCCCAGCTCGATCGGGCTTTCATCCCGCCGCCCGTCCCTCCTCTTTGGGGGCATCCCTTTGTTCTCATGGTCCCGCCCCATGCGATGCGCCGGTTTCTTCGCTAGCGCGCGCCTCGCACCAAACCTCACCCGCCCAACAGGCCGATCCCCCACGCACTCCAGACCCGTGACCCGGGAGGAGTATGAGCTCCGAGGTTGCCCGCGGCCAAACGTAGTCCTCGTGAGCGTCCATGACTGTCCTCGAGCCGCAGCGGCTGCCTTGGCCAAGAAGGGAGCTGAGCTCTCGCGAGACGACCCTTCCTCGCGCGCAGCAGAGCCGGTCTGCGGCGGCCTTAGCAACAGGTAGAGGAGCCCCGGGTAGCCCGCTGCCAATGTCCAATCACGACCCTTCGCCCCACGAAATCCAGCTTGTCATTGGCGAGACCGTCCTCGCCCCTCCCTCTGACGTGACGCTCGCCGAGCGCTGCGGCGGGCACCGACGGGCCCAATCTACCTCCCCCCGACCCGACCTGCGGCTTCTCGGCCCCGCGGCTCAAAGCCGTGTAGTTTTATTTGAGGGGGCAGCATGGGTCTATACACAATAAATAACACGAATGTAGGAACTGTGCCCTAACCGCGGTTGGAGGCGGGGATGGGGCAAGACATCGGCCAGGCCTTTGGCCGGCATCTGGACAGGGGGACGGCGGGCGGCCTGGGGCTGGGGCTGAGGCCGACGCTCCCGTCAGAGCTCCACACGCGCGTCGCGGTAGGCCCGGTCCAGGGCCCACTCTGGCTGGGAGTCGGTGCCACCTTCGCGGGCCAGGCGCGCCATCTCCTGCTGGAATAGCGCCTGCCGCGCCCGGCTGGGGTCCACATTGATCCAGTTGTTGGCGATCCACTTAGTGCCGCTTGTGACCAGGCAGCCCCCGTGCAGCGAGTAGTCGTCCACGTCGCCCACCCAACCTAGGAGAGGAGGATGGTGTGAGCAAGGGAGGTGACCAGAGGGACTCTAGGCGGCGTTGACCTGAGCTTGACCTCATATAGGCCAAGGGCATGGCCAGGGTGGGCCCAGCCGTGCACACATAGGTGGCAAAATCTGGCCCCACAGCCTCCATGCGGGGCTCAGCATCTCTCTCCGACTAACGCAATGACAACACTCCTGGTCTTCTGAAACCAGCTTTCTTGCTGCCAGACCTGTCCACAGCCTGGGTTGGCGAAAGACGTGTCCCAGCCCCAGTGAGCTGGAAGGCTGGAGCATCAGGGAATCGATCACAGGGGTCAAGATAACCCAGGAGCCTACACAGGTGCAGGCCGCTGAAGTCACTGAGGATGATGTTTGGGAGGCACCAGGGGCAGAAAAACATTTGTAGGGGTGCTGGAAACATCGCACCAGTGTGTGTGTGGGGGGGCCCTCTGGGCTGGTTAAAGGGAAGCTTCCCTCAAGGCACCCTTGGCCTGGTCACAGGCCCTCACCTTGTCCATCAGGCAGGTAGTTGTACCAGAAGACTGCTGTGCCCTGCCGGGGCTTGACACGCAGGTTCCCCTTGTCACAGTGCCTCCGAGTGTCACGGAGATCAACATCATCCTGAATCAGACTCTGTGGGCAGCAGGATGGTGGGGTTTTCAAAACCCCCACTGTATGGCCAAGAGCCCAGGCCAGGCAGCCAAAAGTGGCCAGAGGGAAACCAGTCAGACGTGCCCAGGGGATCACTTGGGCCCGTCATCCCAGGTCTGGAGGGGTATATACTATGATTGTCCGAGGCCCTGCCATCCCACCAGAGTAACAGCCTGGTTGGCCCTTACCATTTCATCGTAGGTTCTGTTGTCTGCTACAGGGAAGACAGTCTCGCCCCCACCGGTGACGTTGTTCAAATAAAACAGCACTGTCATGTAGCTGTAAGGCAGGGGGCCCGTTGAGCAGCTGTGGACACTCCCACGGCTTACCTGTGGGCAGGATGAGCTGCCCAGGTTCCCAAGGGCCAGAAGGGCAGGCCAAGATCAGTGACAACACTGCAGGTCAGTGCCAAGATGGTCCTAGCCTGTCCTTCCTCCCGCAAACCCAGTCTCTTTCTGTGTGTCACAATGTTTTGTGTGACCAAGATCACAGGTGCACTGGGCTAAATCATGTGGCTGGCTGAGAAAGGCAGGCTAGCAGAAGCAGCACCGTCCTGCAGAAGGGCTGGCCGGGAGTAGAAGGGGCTAACCCAGAGCAGTCACACGAAGAGAAGAGCTCTGCCTCCCTGCCTAAGCAGAGGAGGGGGACACAGCTTCAAAGCGAGAAGCCGAGGCCTCCAGCAGTGGAGAAGAATCAAGATCCAGGGGAGGGGGCGCCAAAAAAACCTGGAGACCCAGCCTTGCCCCTTGCTCAGCACTCTGGGGACAAGTGTCAGTGTCTGTGGGTACCTTAGTTTGGCCACTAAGACAAGATGGCCACCCCTTTCCTGCCACTTGGTAAACAAACTGGGGAGAGAGATGGGGTATCCTCAACCAGGATGGCCCAGTACTCTCCTGGCCCCATACAGGAGCACACTGTTAGGGCAGGGCTGTGTTTACGTCCCGGGAATGATGCCTGGTCTGGGAGTTGAAGGCCACCCCAGGTGGGAGGTACTTGCCGGCAGGAGGTCTCGAAGGGTACAGACTCATTGGCTACCAGCTTGGTATGGGAGCAGATGGTCTCTGGGTACACAGGCCCGCTGTCCACATGGGCATGGTAGTGGCCTCCCTCTCCATACCGCACAACTTGCAGTGGCTCGCTGAGCTCCACGATTTCAGGTGACAGGCGGGTGAGGCGTAGCACCCTGGTGGGCAGCAGGCATTCAGCTAGGCAGTCCCATGCAAGGTGGCACCCTGAAGAAGCCAGACCCCAGACCTGCCACAAGCTCTGCCCCTGCCCACCTGCCCTGGAAACCCCGAGCCTCCCCCTCCAACTGGCCCTGTAGGAGCAGGAAGGGGTTACTCATGAGCCCTTCTCCTTGGATGCCAGAGAACACACTGGGTGGGGAAGGTGAGATTTCCACTAAATTGGGAGTGGGGATCACTCCCTCCAGGAAGGAGGTTGCTTATCTAAAACCCCTGGCTGCTCAGGGGCAGGGGGTCCTGTGGATAGAGATAAGAAGTCATTTCTGTAACTCACAAAAAACAAACATTCCAATCTATTTCTAATCCTAAATGTATATTGTTTGCCCATAATGAGGATTAATCTGCCTTTGTTAATTGCCTGTCTCTTAATGGGTCCTAATCCTGGTCTAACAAGTAGAACTTAATCTGGAGTTGGCTAATTAAGCCTATCCTCTTGGCGAGGGCCCCGCATGGCCGGCTCCTGCTGAGGTGCTCACCTCTGGCGGATGGCACGCATGATGTGGTGGGCACCTTCACCCTGGTAGAGCCACGTGTGGTGGCTGTTCCGCACCAGCTCGCTGGATGCCGCCTTGTGGCTCCTCATGTACTTGTGGAAGTCCCGAAGGTCCATGTCGGAGAACTCCTGCAGGCTCAGCACTCCTGTGCAGGGCACCCATCATCAATGCCCCCCAAGCCCATGTGAGGAGGCCTCAGCCACTGGAGGGCCATGTGCACCTGTCCCCCAACCTGGACGCTTAACCAACTCAGTCACTTAGATGCTCCCAAGGGAGAAACCTTCCATTGTTTGGCCCAGATTTCTCTCACTCAAGGCCTGTAGGCCTGTCACCAGCTCTGTACATAGGGGCAGTAGCAGCATGATGCCCCTCCAGCCACAGGTCTTGACCAGATCCTTCACTCTGGGTTCACCAGCCACAGGACCATTCTTCTGAGTTCTATTTCACTGTTGTACCTTCCCCATTTCGCCCAGAACTTGGGCATGTGAGTGATGACTATACCTCAATAATGTCCTGGGAATTATTACCAAAGGGGGGGTACTTGCATGACAGCTCCCCTACTCAAACCCAAACCACCTCCAGCACCCCAGCAATTAGCATGACTCTAGGTGGGCATGAGGAAGGCAGGCAAGATCTTAGTTAGACCAGAGAGGGCATCTTCTGGGAAGACCCCATGCCTGGCTGGAAAGAGGTAGATGAAATAGGGTGAACAGCCAAGCTCAAGCTGGCCGCACCAGCCGTCTGCCAGCCAGCAACTCCCCTCCTGGAGTCCAGAAGGTCAAAAGGGCCTCCAAGAACTGCCCTCTAGACTGTCACCAAGGCGAATGGGAGGACCCAGCCTACTGCCCAGGAGTGAGGGCAAGGCTGCATCCTCACCTCCTCATCTCTGGCTACTCTAGAAGCTGGGTATTCAGGGGGCAGGAGGCTCACAGAGACAGAACTGTGGCGAGGTATGAGCTCACCATCACCATCAGGGTCAGCCTTGATCGCAGAGTACATCTCCTGAATGTTCTCTGGAGTCATCCACCGTCCATTTCCCAGGCGAGTCTGGGCCAGGACCTAAAGCACAAAATGGTCCCTCAGTGGAGTGGCCTCAATGATGGAGAGCGCCAGAGCATAGACAGCCACCCAGTTCTTGCTGTAAGGGCTAAAGGTTCAGGTGATGGGGTAATGGGTGAGGACACAGGACAGAGCCTGAGGTCCCTGAGCTGAAGGGAGGGTAGGCAGAGAGAGGCCCACAGGCATCTGGGGAGGTGGCCAGAAGACAGCTAAGAGACCTGTGGGCCATAGGGATTCCTGGTCCTGTTGGGACTGTGGCCTTCATGGCCAGCACTGTCAGCTGGTTGGAGGAAGACAGGACTGTGACCCACTCAGATACTGCAGGTTAGATGGGGGAGGCCAAGGCCTGGGTGTGAACAGGGAACAGGTATCAAGGGGAGGCCTGGCCAGGGCAATGACCACCAGGCTTGTCAAGAAGACCAGGCTCAGTGGGCCACTCTGTATAGGCAAGGGACCCTACACCCTGCCAAGACCTCTGTCAGAAGCCTGGTGTGAGAGGCATATAAAGAGAAATGCAGACTTCTAGCTACCCTCAGACCTACCATGAGTTCTGTGGGGTCCCCAGCCATGGCAGCAAGGAATCCAGACCACAGATGGCACACCACCCAGGAATTGTGATAATAAATGTCATCACCCCCAGGGGGATTCTCCTGCTACCTTCTGGGGTTCCCAAGGCAGCAAGGGGCTCTCCAGGGAAGGATAAGGGGGAGCCCTGGAACTGGGCATGCCCCAGCTGATCTGAGATGGCACCTGACTCTTGGGGCCAGGGATGAGCAGGCCACCAGAAAGACAATTCTAGGCATTCCCACCCTGGGCCTACTCCAGGCCCCAGGATCCCAACCTCACGGAGCTGCAGGCGACCATCACGGTTCTGGTCCAGCAGCTGGAAGAGGTCCAGCTGGCTGACCTGCATTGTGCCCAATGCCTCCTCGTATTCTTCAGTGGGCAGAATCTGGCTGCGCTGTAACCCCTTCATCTGAGCCAGGTGGATGATGAGCCGACACTCCTCATCACTCAGGAAGCCAGGGATTTCTGCCAGAAGAGGAGGTGGGTGAGGCCAAGGACTGAGCCAGGGCACTGATGCAACCAGTACCTTCCTCTCTGCAGAGTTCCTGGGGTACTCCTGTCCCCTGGTGGTCCCAAGGTCGAGACTTCACATACCCCTTTACCTCTACACTGGACTCTGACCCCAGGATTGAGTTGTCCTGCATAGGTTGGCTAGCATTTGGAATGTGGGGCTTTTTTTCTTTGATGCCGAGAGCACACATTTCCCAGGGGAGCCCTGGGGTGCTTGCTAGAGCTAAGCTGAGCAGGGGCTCAGCCACCTTGGGGTGGGACTGAAGGCCAGAGGACTGACCTCCACTTCTGATTGGGTACATATTTTAAAGTGGGGTGATGGTGACTGGGTTTTGCTTTCATTTTTGCTTTTCAGGATTGTTCAAATACAAACAAAGTGTAGAACATTCAGTGCTGTAGGCCAGTCCTTGCCCTCCACTCTCCTACACAAGTGGGCGCTGACCATCTACCCAAGGCTGAGTGGCCCAGTGCTGGCACGTCTGTCAGTGGGGGTCTCTTAGGTTTTTGGCAGATGCTGAGAAGATGCCCCAGGCGTCCTTTGCTTTGGGAACAAGTGTACACTGAACATCATGCCTCTAAGTCCAAGTTAAGGCCAGGCAGGCTTGGGGCTTGGCTCCAGTGGCTGGATGCCCCCACACCAGCTTCCCAAGCAGCTTGGTCAAACTGGAAAGTGAGTCTCACACCTGGGGAGCCCGCATCCCAGTGGCCACAGGCACTCGTAGACAGGAGCGTGGGCCCTGCTTCCTTCCCTCGTTCCTGGGAGAGAGGACTTCGTTAGATGGGGACCAAGAGGCCCACAGAGGAACTGACTGGAGGCAGGGCCCCACTGCCACAGTGACCCCTCGAAACTGCAGAGCTGTCTACCACCTCTCTGGGGTATACTCCCAGTGTTAACTTCCAGGCATTGCCAAGAGGAAGGAAAATGGCTGCTCAGAGCCAGAACTGGAAAGGTTTCTAGTGGTTATCACAGCAGAACACACTTAGGTGGCACAGATTCTGTCCTAAGCACATCATCAGCTCCTTAATCCCTACACTCACCCTAGAAAGCTGGGCCCTCTCAATTTGCCTTTCTTATCCATGATGCACGGCAGGCACAGAGACATGAGTGACTTGCCCAGGGCCTCCCGGGCTGTTGTATTCCAGCGTCCATGCTCAAGACCACATTCAGCTTCCCAGGATAGATGACCGAGATGTGATGACACTGAGGGGAGGGTAAAGGCCCCCACCCAGGCCTGCTTGACCCCCAACCCAGCAAACCCAGAAAGGGTGTGAGCCATCCACTGTGGGGGGAGGGGGGACGCAGCTCTGGACAATGGGTTAGACCAAACTGCTAATCAACAGTCACCTCCTGGTAGCTTAAAAAACAAATAAACAAACAAGAAAAGTAAACCAGAAAAAGAAAAAACACAGGCCCAGGTTTCTTCAGTTTATTAAATGCTGGTAATCCACAGGCCCAAAGATGCCGCCAACCTCTACAGGCCCCTGCAGTGTGCTAATCAAATGCAAATGGCCCAGGCCGGCACACTGGGGCCTAACCAGATGGGTCCCCCGCACCTGGGACCTGCACAAACACTGGCTCCTGGGGTGTGGGTACAGACCTATAAAGGCCTCAGCCTCAGCCCATTAAGACCAAGGCAGACAAAGCAGATGATGGATCACGGGCTGTGGCTATTAGCCGTGCTGGTGGTGCTGCTGGGTGACAGTGGTGCAGGGCCCCCCCCAGGGCCCCATACGGTGCATGCCCATTCCCCAAGCCATGGCGCTGTGCCACGACACTGGCTACACAGAGATGCGGCTGCCCAATTTGCTGGATCATGATACAGCGGCCGAGGCTCTCTAGCAGTCAGCTGGCTGCCCCTGCTGGCCAGGGAGAGCCACCCTGATGCCCGGCTCTTCCTCTGCTCCCTCTTTGCCCCTGTGTGCCTCGACAGGTAGGGCAGGGGCTCCTAGGTGAGGGCGGGGGGGAGGGGGTGGCCTCGCCTCTGCCAGGGCCTGTTCACTAACCATTGCCGTGTACCTCTCAGTGCTGAGTGCCTTCAGGGGTGGGGAGGGACGTGAAGGATTGTCTTGTCAGGGTGTTCCTGGCCCAGGGGAGCAGGTGCCCATGGGACAGAGGAGACATAAGCAGGGGACCATCAATGGTGAGCATCCTTGGCATCAAGGGCTCTTGAATGTCAAGGTATGACAAATGGGTAGGCTGCTTTGGGCTGGGGGGGCTGGAAGCCCCTCTCCAGTGAGGTGTGGAAACCGTCTGCCCAAGGGATCCTGGCAAGAGATGGAGCGCATCTGAGGGCCTTTTCTCTGAGCCCAGAGATTGCCAGGCTGATTCCTCTTCTCCAGCCTAACCTACCCCGGGAACAACAGCTCCTTCAGTTCCTCCTTTGCAGAGTGAGGGACTGTCCCAGAGCCTCAGGGTGACCATGCCAGTAAGCACCAAGAATGGGCTCTTTCAGAATACAATGATCCGGCCTCTGCTCTTTGCCAACCCCAGCCCTGGCCAGAAACTGCAGTCTCCCACAGGCCTTTCAGGACAAGAGGGAGGGCTCTGCTTTCTCCCTCCAAGATGGGGAGTGAAGGCCCAGAGCGCAGGGCGCTTCATATACACCCCTCTCCAGGGCACTGGACGTCCGCCCAAGCTGGAGGGGGAGGTGCGCTGGGAAGCTGGAAAGCAGCCCTGGCCACGCGAGTACCGGGGGTGGGGGGGGTGGGGGGGTGCTGTAAGACCGTAGCGCTGGGCTGGAGGCAAGCCGGGCTGAGAGCTGTTGCTAGGTGACCAGGTGTAGTTGCCCAGCAACCGCGGAGTCCCAGGCTGCGCCTCTGTACTGGGAGCTGCGGGGGGCACGGGGGCCGGGGGGCGGAGGAGTGGGAAGGAGGGAGGGGAGACCAATCCGGAGTCCAGGAAGCCCGGTCCTGAGAGCCCTGTCGCCCTGATCCTTCCATCCTTCTCCCCCCACCTCCGCAGGGTCATCTACTCGTGCCGCAGCCTGTGTGAGGCCGTGCAGGCCAGCTGTGCGCCCATCATGGCCTGCTAACGGCTACCCCTGGCCGGCCATCCTGCACTGCGGCCGCTTCCCCGCCGGCCACGGGCTCTGCGTCGAGGCTCTCTCCAACGGCTCCTGCCTGGGCCGCCCACGTGAGTCCCCGCAGGGCTCCCAGGCCCGGCCCACCGGCAGCTCCCCACCCTCCCAAGCCACTGCCCGCAAGGCCAGGCACACGGGTCTCTCTGGTAGGGGAGACAAGGGAGCGGCCACAGCAGCGGATCTCAGAAAGGGTGAAGAACCAGGGACCAGCGGGAGGCGACCCTTCCCCCACTGGCTCCCGGCGGAGCCTCACTCGGCCCCTCCCCCCCAGTGCCGCAGGCCAGCTGCAGGGACTGTGAGTTGCAGGACGCCCACTCGTCCAACGAGGTCCTGGATGCGCTGTGCCAGCGACTTTGGTGCGCCCCTAAGCGTCCTGCACCCCTTACACCCACCTCACAAGTGCCTCCATCCCAGCTCCCAGCTCGGTGTAAGAAAAATGAAAGAGGGGACACTCAAATGCTATATACGGTTAGAAGCACAAAATAAATGCCTTTAATAAGTGTGGCATTGCTAAAACAACACACCAAACAAATCTGCCTAGGAGGGTGGCAGCCAGGACTTCAGCCCTTCTCTAGGACCCCGATTAAGAGCAGAGCATCAAAGAGGGTGTGGTTCACCAGGTAGAGGGGATGGGGTTACTCCTCAAGGCCCTGCGCATCACCCCACTCCTCTGATCCCATTCAGCAGTGAAGGTTAGGCTCTCCCGATGCAACGGGTCCTCCTTTGGTCTCTCAGACTGCCACCTGGACTCCCGGCTAGAGGTGCTGAAGGCGGGCCCACTGCCTGCCGTGGAACTGGCCCCTACTCTGCATTGCTGGCTGCAGCTGGATGCCACGTGCGTGCACAACCTCTTGCGAGGAAGGCATGCTGGGACCTACGTGCTAAGTGGGGAGGTGCAAGGCCCCCGGCTGCTGGTAACCACGGCCTATGTTTGGAGCCAAGGCCACCGACATCTGCAGTTGGCTGTGCGCAGGTGGCACCATCACTAATGCCCAGAATAGGGGTTAATACAGTCAGGGAGAGCCCGTGCTGCCCTGGACATACATAAAACCCTCTATCTGCTGCCCTTCATGGATATTTGCAGACCAGAGTCCAGAGGAACCCCAGGAAGGGCCCAAGCAGGGCAGAAGCCTACTTCTGTGGTTACAGCTAAGGGACCCCTTCCTGAACTACAGTGCTCTGTCCAGACACGAAGGAGATTGGCTCCCTGGCAGGGGAGTGTGTGCTGGGTAGGCAAGACCACCTTTCTGTCCTTCTGTCCTTCCCAGGCCTGGGATGACAGCCTAGCTAATGCCCACAAGCCCTAGCAGCCCAAACTGTCTCAGGGCAGGTGCAAAGCCTCAGGCTATGCTCATCCTGGGCAGGGGGCTGCTTGTCAAGCCCCACAGACTCAATTTTATCTGCCTGACCTTTACTGAGCCCACAGTTCCACCAAGCTGCAGGCCCATGGAAAAGCAAAGGGGGTGGGGAGAAATCCATACAGAAAACTGCATTAAGCTGCTTACAAACCTGATCTTATATACACACAGTTTTTTTCCCTATTTCTGGGCCTCCAGTGTTTGTCAAGAATATAGTCGTCTTAAGTAACTGCCTAATTATTTTCTTGAGCTGACTTGAAATCCTATGATAAAGCAGTCATGGTTTTAAGATAAATTGTTTTGTGTATGGTGTCAGTTACTCATTGACCTTAAACAGTTACGAAAATGGGCCAAAACTCTTGTTGGCCTTCTGGAAACGCCCCCTGCTGCTCTTGAAGGGAATGCCAAATCAGGGGGCCAGGGTGGTGGGAGGTCACTCTGAGCAAGCAGACAGGTGCTGGTCAGGCTGAGTGCCCAAGTAAATCCCTCCAGCCAGCCAGTAATGACCAGCAGTGGACACAACTCCGGCTGCACAGGCAGCACAGATCAGGCCTCTCCTGCATGCAGCTCACCTTTAGGGGCAGAGGTACAGATGACAAATAGAGAAGACAGTCTCCAGTGATGCTAACTGCTGAGAAGAAAACCAAGCAGGTGGATGCAAGGGTGTCTGGGAACCTCTTAAGCCCAGTTTGAGGTCAAGAGAGGTCTCTGAGGAGGGGATGTGTGTGCAGAGGCCCAATGGAGCAGAAGGCACCCTCTGTGGGAAGAGCCAGGTCTGAACCTTCTGGTGGGGGGCACAGCACATACAAAGGCCCCAAGGCAGCATGAGCCTGGGGACAGCAGGGAGTGAGGAAGGGGCAGCAGGAGATGAGGGCACCACCAAATGACACTTAGAGGTGAAGTGGGGATCTTGGAGACTTTTAAGGAAGGGGGTGGTAAGATTGATCTGTTTAGACACAGAATGGGGGTAGGGTGGGCTGGAAGGAGAGGGGAGCCACGTGAAAGGCAGCAATGTCCCCAGAGAGATGACAATGACTCAAAACTGGAACACCTCCCTTCTGAACTGAACAGGACAAAGTCCTCAGCTGACTTCTGATGGTCCAAATCCTTGTGAAGGATGCCTACCACAGTCAAGTAGATATTACTTGGCCCAGGTCCCACTTGCCCCAGGTCTCTAGGGACAAAGGTGGGAAACAGGGAAATGTTTCCCAAAGGGAGAGACTGGAGGTTGCATGAGGTCTTCCCCATGAAGTGGTGGGGCTCCCTCCCCTGGAGATGGGGGCACTCTGGGGTAGAACCCAGTCCCCTTGCCCCAGCTTACGTCCTGAACACCCACCCCTCAAGCCCTGGCATCTTGGGTCCCTGAGGCTGAGGGTCACAGGTTTGGAGCCAAGAGCAGCAAGGCAGAGGTGGCAGAGCCCACAGCAGGCCCATTCTCCTTGGGCCCTCCTGCCTTTTTGGGGTGACAGTAGATGAATAAATGGGCAGGTACAGAAGACAGACACTGCTTCTTCTTGAGGTAAGGCTTCCTTCTTTGGATCCATCCAACACCACAGCATTCAGTAACTGCCCCCCCCCTCCGACATCCTCACCCCTGTGCTTTCCCTGCCTCACAAGGGGACTTCCTATAATCACTGATCTCTTCTTCACGTGGCTCACCTCGTTTCACCAAGGAGCAAGCCTCAGGACTTCCTGGGTAAAACTTGGGACACTGTCCACCAGCAGACTCAAAGTCAATGTAAGAGTTGGGAGAAAATGGGGGCCACAGCTGGAGCTTCTTGCTGTAGCTGGAGCCGTCCAATTCTCCCAGCCATGCCCTTCATAATTTGCGGATACACAGACCCATCTGATGGCTTAACCAGAACCAGTTTACCTTGCGTCAGATCTCTCCTGCTTCCTATACTTTATGGGATTTGGGTTTCTCATTCTCTGCATTGTAGGACTTTGATGCAACAGCTGCATGTTAGGGGGTGAGGGGTACAGTTATGGGTTCATTTAACCTGACATACATCTGAATTAAGTGCATACAGGTCCCAAGAAGGCTGAGAACACAACCCCTTCAGACATGTCTGTTCAGGTCAGTGTAGCAGCAAAGGGGTGAGTGTTGTTCCCTTTGCCTGGATCACCCTTTCTTGACAGCCACCTGGCTTGATCCATAGCTTCTAGAGGTCTTTGCTCAAATATCTTTCACAGGGAGGCCTATCTTGGTCACCCTACTAAGAGTTTCAACCCCAGTTGAAATTCTGCCTTATCTGTCTGCAATCATTTACCACCATCTGACATGCCATATGTATTTGTTTATTGTCTGTCTCCTTATTTGAATGTCAGCTTTAGGTGTGTGTGTGTTGGTGGTTTTTTGGTTTGTTTTTTCCTATTTTGTTCAGTGCTGTGTTCCCAGCACTTAAAATAGCACTTGGCACAAACTCCAACCGTATGCAGTAGTAATAATAATAGTAACAATAGTCTTTTAGGGCCCCTCCCACAACAGGACTGACATAACTTATTTCCCCTTACACTGTATGCATATGAAATTGTTCTCATAGGTCTAGGCATAATTCTCAACCAGGGCCCTCTGCCCCAGGGGTAATGGCATGTGCTCAGATGCTCTGCTTTGGTCCCTAGCCCCCTCCTTAAAGCCCCTAACCCACCGCATCCCCCAGCAGGCAGGAACAGCCCCAGGTCTGCAGGTAAGTGTATCACTGAGACTGAGTACCCAGGGCTGGGTGGGAAAACCTATCCTGGGCGAGGTCATGAGTCTGGGGAACCCCACCTTGCTGGCACTGGTGGTCTTTGAAGGACTTCAAGAGTCTTCTCAGCTAGCATGTTCACTATAGAGTACAGGCTCTAGAGGCAGGCTGTCTGGTTTCTAACCCTAGCTTCGCCCCTGAACTAGCTGTATGAGTCTGGTCAACCAACCCCAGCTCCCGGCGTCTCACTTTTCCACCCAGTAACCTGAGGGTGGGATCCACACCCACCTCACAAGAGGGGTTGTAAGAATTAATTGAAACGATCACATGAAGCCTAGCACATAACCAGAGCTCAGAAAATGTGAGCTTATGATGCTGATTCCAAATGAGGTCACACTGGAAGGTTTTGCCTACTTATGGCGGAACACAACTCCATCCTAAGAACCCTCATCAGACCACAGGGTCCACGTTGGGAGTGAGATTCCTCCTCAGAGGCCCTGAGATCAGCTAGGACCTGGTTATCAGTCTTTCCCACCCTCCCCCAATTCTAGAATGTGATAGAATTAATGATGGCAGGAAGTGTCCAAAGATGGTTTCAGTGAAGTGTTTAGACAATCGCCTCGGTCACGTTGCCCAGCCCTGTAATGGAAGGATCAGCTGCAGAGTAGGGGTCAGAGAGGGGAGTGTGGAAAGGTCACCCGGTGACCCTATTATAGAGGTGGGGGTTGGTACTTCACTTTGGGAAACCTTTGGGTGATAAAAGAGCCACTTTGAAGCAGCCATTTTCAAAACAAAAGTCACGTGGCCAAAACAAGCCTCCAGGCGCCCCCCAAACCGCAGCCCCTGGCCCTTCCCAAGAGCGCCCAGCTGACTTACCAAAGAGCAGCGGCTTGAGGCTGAGGGTTCGGATGAAGTGATCCCTGTTGGCGACCAGCTGGACCTTCCGCTCGTGCCCCACCTAAGGGAAAGGGGCACTGCGGGCAGCTCGGGCCCCAGGCCGCGCCACCCAAGGAGGGTACAGGCACCCGGGCCCCGAGCGCGACGAGCGGGAGGTGCGCGCGGGGCAGACGACGCAGGGAGCAGCGTGGAGGTCGTGGGCTGCGCGGCGGCCGTCACGGGCTCGCCGTGCAGGGCCTGGAGCGCGGCAGACGGGAGTCCTCACCTTGATGCCCTCGAGCCGGGTGAGGGGACCTAGGGTCGCCGCGGGCCCGGGACCCTGGGCGCGGCGCTGGGGCCCGGGGTCGCTGCTCTCGTCGCCGTTGCTGTAGTGCACGAAGAGCAGCAGCGCCAGCACGTTGCCCAGGTACAGATGCACGAACACCATCAGCACCAGGAAGTAGGCGCGCGAGCAGATGCCGCGGGGCTTGCACAGCGGCCGGACCGGTGCGTCCTCGCAGTCGCCCAGCCCGGCCGCAGCCCGGGCCCGCTCGTGTCCAGGCGGCGCCCACTGCGGACTCACGGCCTCCGGCCTCTGGGCCGCCACCGCCGCCGCCGCCGCTGCCGCCGCCGCCGCCGCCGCCGCCGCCATGGCGCCCAGGTCGCGCGCACGCCCAGGGGAGGGGCCGCGGGGAGGCCCGCGCCGCGCTGCGCCGTCGCCTGGACAACCGCCCCGGAGCCCGCGCGCGCCGCGGTCTCTAGGAGACCGTGCATGGGGATGCTGCACCCGCGGGAGCCGCCCGCGCCCGCCCCTGCGCGGCGCTCCGTCTCCCGTGCGCCCTGGACCCCGGCCCACGCTGGAGTTTCTCTTCCCGGGGTGGGTTGCTGTCAGGAGGAGATGCACAGTCCCCAGGGCAGAAGCCGACCCTCTCCCCCACCCGCAATGCAGAGGCACACAAGAGCGGCACCATTAAAGGAAACCCCATTAGTAGTTTCTCCGTCCCCTGGTTAAGATGCACTTCTCTCTTCGCTTCCGGGAGTGGGGTGATAGCGACGAAGCAGTGCTAAAAGATGACTCAATAATGCGGCGGTTTGGGGGCGCCGCGGAGGCCGACGACTGCGTATGTGATGGTGTAGGACCCACAGCTTTCGGCACTGTCGTTCGCCAGCTTAGAAGGCCAAGAATACCTTGGAGTTCTGCTCTGAGGTCGGTGGACCTCACAGGGAGGCCTATAGGAGTCAGGCCTTAGGAAGAAGCTGCCTGATGTTCAAGGTCGCATTAGGGCGTAGACGGTGGGATCCAGTTTGTAGTGGTCAGAGAGGGCTTCCTGGAGGAGCCCTGGCACCAGGAAGCTCAAACCCCTAATAACAACCTGCAGGAAAAAGCAGGTATTCAGGTGCTCTGGTGCACAGAAACATTTCTTGCCTCAAAGCTGGCACAGGGAAAGAGGGAGAAAGGCACTTTTCTGTGAGAAAGGGACTTTTCTGTAATTGAGACACCATTGCTTCTGAGAAAAAGTAGACAAGATTGGGCGCATTCAGGATGGTGTGGGCTGTAGTCCCCTCAGAGGAAAGAAACTCAGATCATCACCAGGTATGGAGGTGGGAGGGCATACCAGTGACCAAGTGCCAAAGCCTGGGCATTTTCATGCTCCCTGCTCTTCTAGGGCTGGGTTATCCTCAGGCAGAGATGCACAGGCCCCAGGGCAGAAGCCGACCCCTCCAGGTGGACAGGCAGACAAGAGCAGCGCCACTAAGTCAGGTCTCACTAGTGGTTTTCCCTTTACCCTGTGAACAAGCCCCTCTCCCGCCTGTTTTCTTCCAGAAAAGTGGAGTCTGCATTTTCTGGTCTCCCCAGAGCAGGCCAGGGGCTCCAAATGTAGGCCCACCTCCTCTCTCAGAGATTCTACACACAATGGCAGGTTTCACCAGTGCCCAAGCACATGGGTGCATCCACTCATCCAGCCACCCTCAGGGACCATCTTGTCAGTCTTCTTAGGATACGACAGAGAAACACTGCCCAACCAAAGGAGACATTCTGGACGTGTCTAACGGGGAGGAGGGGGAGGTGGTAATGGGAATTGTTATGTTTCAGCCGAAATTGGGATGCTGACCAAACACCACCAGTGGTCCAGCATTCTGTTTTAGATGGAGTGGGGACCAGGCTCTGCAGGTAACCAGGCGAGCCTGGACTCCCTGTGCGTGGAGGTGCAGACAGAGGCAGTATGTATTCTAAAGCATACATACATACATACATACATAGAATGGCCACAAAAGAAATGTTTTGGATTCAAATGGAAAAAAATCCTATTACCAACTTAGGAGTGTCCAAGTTTCCTGCAGCTTGTCTTTAAGCCACTCTAGTTAGGTCAGAATTCTCTCAACTTCCAAGTATATAGCACAACCGAAACAAGTACATTTTCCCCAAATCGTATTAATCTCCTAAATTTTTTTATTTTTTTTGTAATCTCCTAAGTTAATTTTTTTTAATTTATAAAAAAGATTTTATTTATCTGACAGAGGCACAGCAAGAGAGGGAATACAAGCAGGGGGAGTGGGAGAGGGAGAAGCAGGCTTCCCGCTGAGCAGGGAGCCTGATGCAGGGCTTGACCCCAGGACCCTGAGATCATGACCTGAGCTGAAGGCAGACAACTGACTGAGCCACCCAGGTGCCCTCTCCTAAGTTCTTTAATGCAAAAAACACCAACTAACCGAGTCACAGTTTTACCAAGGACGTCATGGTTTTCTGGTACCCATGAATGTTGAGACCATTTCCTCTTTAGCCTTTTAATACCTATAATTAGATCACCACAAATCCTCATATTCCTGATTTTTCTGAACCCTTTCTCCCATATTCCTATCTCCCATACCCAAGTGACTTACGCCCACTGCCATGCACAGCTCCTTCTCTAACTCATCACCAGACAACAGAAGGCAAGCCTGCTGGGGCACTGGGGTGGGGGTGTGGAATGCTCACTGTCTAGTTCTGCTCCACCTGCTGTTGGCTGTGGGAATCTCACAACATCATAAACTGGAACTTGGGCCTTTTTTAAAACCTATTGCCCTGTTGCTACCTAAGGGCCATGAGGTTTCTCTTTTTAAATAGGCTCCACACCCAGTGTGGGGCTTGAACTCACGACCCTGAGATCAAGAGTCCCCTGCTCGGGGCGCCTGGGTGGCTCAGTCGTTAAGCATCTGCCTTCGGCTCAGGTCATGATCCCAGGGTCCTGGGATCAAGCCCCGCATCGGGCTCCCTGCTCCGCGGGAAGCCTGCTTCTCCCTCTCCCACTCCCCCTGCTTGTGTTCCCTCTCTCTCTGTGTCTCTGTCAAATAAATGAATAAAATCTTGGGGAAAAAAAAAAAGAATCCCATGCTCTACCTACTGAGCCAGCCAGGCACCCCGAGAGAGAGGGACACACACACACCACACAAGCAGGGGGAGCGGCAGGCCGAGGGAGAAGCAGGCTTCCCATGGAACAGGGAGCCTGATGCGGGGCTCGATCCCAGGACCCTGGGATCATGACCCGAGCCAAAGGCAGACGCTTAACGACTGAGCCACCCAAGGGCCCCAGGAGTGACCCTTTAGCCCTGGGCCTTGCTGCCTCAGTGAAGACATTCACTAGTGATCAATTCCATCGTTGTCCCCCATGTTCTGGAGGCTCTGAGAGGGTAGAGCCCATGGATCTTTGCACACCAGTGTATGCCCAGGCCATGCACGGGGCTCAGCACCCCAGAGGGCCAGGGATGCAGCTGTGGGGTTCAGACTGGCATGTCTAGGGCCTCTCTGGCCTTGCCTGTCCTGTGCATGCTGTCCACAGCTTTGGAGCCTTAACCTCTGAGCTATCACCGAAGTTGCTCCCACTCTTGCCACCACAGGTGTGGAGCCCCTCAATTCAGAACCCAAGCTCCATTTCCTGTCCTCAGTCCTTGGGATTAAACTCCACACACTCAGGTTTCTGTCTAGGTCCTATCTTTGTAACCCCCGAGGCCCTGTGAGGCCACTCTCCTCACTCCCACCCAGGCTTCCGTATCTGCTTTGGAGGGACCTAGCGGGTTTTCTGAATGAGGGACTCAGGGCCTCTGCAGGAGCTGTGGGGCATTCCCACCAGTTTACTCTGCTACTATCCCAGGATCTTTTTGTGGGGGGAATGGTATGGCCTGCAACCCAAGGACGGGGAGGAAAGTAAAAATAGGCAGGACATTCCACTTCTCTCCACAGATGCCCTCTCCTCAGAAAGCCAGACAGAGAAGGAAGGCAGAACAGAGGCCAGTGAGACCTTCACAGGTCTCCAGAGGAGGGGGATGATCAATAGGAAGGCCCCCATTTGGTGCTCACTAGCCAGAATCCCCTGGGGTGTCGGCTCAGGAGGTTACCTGGATCCTTGGAAGGAAGACTCTACACAACTTTATAATCAGAAACTTTGTTTATTTTGAATAAACCACTCAACATTGAGCAGAGGATGTTGCCTCAACTTTTTCTTTGAAGAAAACAAAGATATTATGGTAAATTCATGAAAACACTGTGCCTTCCATTATCTTCTATCCTTTGTAGGGCAGAACAATTCTGCCTGACCTTTCCCATCTTCCTGATGTTACCGAAGGACAGCCCCTGGGGGCACAGAACCTCCTGCAGCTCCAGTGGTTGGGGCCACAGCTGGGTACAAGTGTACCACGTGGTAGCCGTGCAGTCCAAGAACTGCCCAGGATGCCCAGGGTGTGCCTTAAGGTGCAGAGCTGCAGCACCCCTGCCATGGCGGTGACACGGAAAGAACTAATGGAGAGGTAAGGGCTCCAGACGCCAGGATCTTCCACGCGTCAATGCAGCATTGACACAGACCCCTAGGTCCTGCAGCAGGCAGGCTCCTCCTTCAGTGAGCTCCCCGCCGTTCAATTCTGGGCTCATGTGCTGCACTCCTAACTTGTTCTCCCACTCTACCCCACAGTCCCTCCCTTGCAGGTGACAGGAAAAGACAAAGCCTGGGTTGGGGCTGGGGGAGACAGGGAGCCTGCAGCCAGCTGTGTACCCCATGATCCCAAGAATCACAGCTGTCCTCTGACTTCAAGAGTGATTCAGTTTACAGCTAACATGGTCCCTGGGAAATTGCTGACTGAGGTGAGAATGTCTGAGTATCAAAGAACTTCCACCGTAATATTCACAAATCTCCCAAGCAACTCCTCCAGGAGGTGAAGGAGGCCCTGTCCAGTATAGACAGCTCTGCCAGCCTCAGAGTGGAGGCAGTGAACAAAGCCACAAAACCCCAGGAATCACAGATGTAACTTTTAAAAGGCACACAAGACCAGGTTCAGGACAGGCAGGACACCACACCAACCACCTGTTCCTTTGCACTCAACTGTGCAAAAGCTGGCCCTCTCCCCTGGCCAGCCCTTCTAGCATAGTAGCTGGAACCGCAAACCCAGGACCCTCCTGGCCTCAGACTTCAAGACCCCAGAGCAGCCACTCTGGAGGAGAACACACTCCCAATAACATGAAAACCACTTGTGCAAAGAAGGCCCCTGAGTCCGGAAGACCTGTGCCCTTGGGAGGGCCACGCTGAACTCTGACCCTGAAGTTCACCAGAGAACAGTGTAGCAGGACAGTGTCAGGTATGGACAGCCGTGTGTGAACCTAGTTAGTTATATTACTGGAACACTGGCACAAAAGAAGGGACCAAGGTAAAACAAATTTATTCTGGGGAATAATTCCCTTTAAAAGTAGATCTCTATCTTTAGGAGACAAAAGGAAACACTGTGCTGAACCCATGTCCCCTGGTCTGGAGGGCCACAAGTCCACCTATGCTCTGCTGTGGGCTCTGGCCTCAGTGGCCAGACCCGGGTAAACCTGGAAGAAAGATGAGCCCACAGACACACAGTGCCATTGGAGACAATAACACCCTGTGACAAGGCCCCCTTCTGTATTATCTCCTCCCTGGAAGGTAAGGCAGGTGCACCCGACCACAGAAGGGTCCCCCAAGGACCAGGCAGGAGGCATGATGTGACTGCCAGTGCCCCATGCCCGTTACACAGGCCAACTCAATTCCCCACCGTCCGCCACCCACACTCTTCCCGAGACACCAGCTGTGGCCAAACCCATGAGAATCTGGAAAACCGAGACCACCCTGGGGTCCTCCTGCAGGAGACATTCTGAGGCAGGATGGGCAGGCAGCATATGTTACATTCTAAGTAAGATAGCTAGAGGGTAAAACACTCCAATGCCAATTTATTTTTAAAAAGGGTTCTGTGTAATTCTATGGTTTGCCCTTTCTTTTTTGTATAATTATACAACCTTTGAAAATTACATAAGTTGTAATGATCTAATACTATTAATAGTCATTCAGAAAAAACTTTCCCTCCCTCCCAACAACCATCCAGGGGGAATTAAAAGTCCTGAAAAGAGACCAATTCAACATGGCCTCTGCCCTGGTAGAAACAAAAAGCGAAAAGATGAGAAGAAAACAGAAATGGACTAACAGGTGCGTGGCCAGTGTCTGTCAGGAGTGGGGCCCTGGCTGTTGCCTGAGGTGGTGAAAGGCAGAGCCTGCAGCATGCAGTTCGGCAGCCGGGAGGCCTCGCAGCCACATCGTCCTCACTCCAGCGCGTCTGTGTCCCATTCTAGGTGTCATGGAAATCCTTCAGCAGGGTTCTCCTCCGCTGCTCTGCTATGTGCATCTGGTTCTCTAAGTCCTGCAGCAGGGAAGCAAGATGGTGCCTGCATAGCCCAGTCCCGAGAGCGCGGAACAGCCAAAGCCACCCCCCCACCACTCGCAGGGGCTTCAAGGGGTCAAGGCACTGCCCTTCCCACCCTGCTCTGCAGCAGCTTCCGGTCCACAGGCTAACAACCCTGTCGCCTGTTAACAAGTCAGTTCTCCTGGCCTGCAAGAGAGGGACCAAGAAGGGGGCAGGCACTCACCCCTCTGTCATAGCTGTCTGCACGCTCCACTTTCCATGACAGGTTTTCGATCTCAGCCTCCAGCTGAGCTTGCTGGTATTCAAACTGTATGGGCAGAGCAGGAGGGTCAAAAGGAGAGGGGCTGCAGCCAGGGCAGGGCCTGCAGATGGGAGGGGCAGACGCAGCACCTCAGGCTCGCATGAGCTACAGACAACCCTGTGACTGTCCTCAGAGAGCAGTGCTAGCTCCTGCAGCCAGAGCCAGAACCTCAACAAAAGGCTACCTGAGGGGCGCCTGGGAGGCTCAGTCATTACGCGTCTGCCTTCGGCTCAGCTCATGATCCCAGGGTCCTGGGATCGAGCCCCACATCGGGCTCCCTGCTCAGCGGGAAGCCTGCTTCTCCCTCTCCCACTCCCCCTGCTCGTGTTCCCTCTCTTGCTGTCTCTCTGTCAAATAAATACATAAAATCTTTAAAAAAAAAAAAAAAAAAGGCTACCTGAAGAGTACAGCTAAGCAGCAAGGCCCCAATTACCCTCCACCCCGAAAGAAGGGGGAAAATTTAAGCCACTGACGACAATATTCTCAACATACAGGGAAACAGAGGCTGCAAAAACAAGTCAAAATGGATATTCACAGACATGGTATTCACTGAATACTTAATTTTTTCAGCCCTTCTGCAAATCAAGTCTTAAAAATATTCAAACCATTTGACTTAGTAATTGTACATCCATTGTACAATTATACACAAAATGTTCCTCAACGTCTTACAGTAATGAAAAAGAGAAACAATAAACACCCCAACTGATGGTACAACCATATAATGAAACATTTATGCACATATTAAAAACAGTATTTACCAGCCTGGTAAATAAGGACAGCTGCAACAATAAACGGTTGTAACAACAGAATGTCATGTATATAATTAACACTAAATGTAGAAATAATTAAAAGGCTGAAAAATGCTACAGTAGCCATGTCTTTCTGGTGGGATTATGGATGATGTAAATGTTTTTCTGTCTTCCAACATTTTAGCAATAAATGTGAATTACTTTATAATCAGGGGAAACAACCCATATCTAAGATAAAGAATTAAACAAAGATGCAAAAAAGTCCACTATAATTTAGGAACATGCATATTGGGTATCCTCCTAAAGCATGGGTGCCGGCCTCCCAAGAGCTTTTTAGCCAGTTGCCCTATAACTATGGCCATTCAGGGGCTTTGGTATATCTGCCTTGATATTAGACACAAAGCCAGGGCCTGAAGTCTATTTTAGAGATGCCTACAGGAGAACTGAACTTTTTTTTTTTTTTTTTTAAAGAGAGAGCGAGCGAGCGTGTATGCACACAAGGGTCAAAGCATCTTAAGCAGGCTCCGTGCTGAGCGTGGAGCAGGGCTCAATCTCACCACCCTGAGATCATAACCTGAGCCCAAACTAAGAGTCAGATGCTTAATTGACTGAGCCACCCAGGCGCCCCAGGAGAGCTAAACTTTTTAAAACTGACAGTTTTATTTTGCCCTCCCAACAACCAGGGTCTGGTCCCCACTCTCTGGGAAAGTGCGGGTAGACAAGGGTACCTCTGAAGCTAAGAGGGCAGAGCAGAGGACCGCTTGGCCTTACCAGCTTCTTCCTGGGTCCAGACTCCATGTAGTAGGCGTACGGGTAAGTGTACTGCAGGGTGTACCGGCACTACAACAGAAGACAGAAGGCTGCACGTGCGAACCTAACCTGCATGCATCGCAGGCGGCTTTCACAATTCTTATCCTACCGTGCAGTTAGCCTGGCTCTACAGGTATGAGCTCGAAGGAAATGAGGCCAAGCCAAATGAAGGATGAACTGGGGGACAACATGGAAAAAGCTGAAACAGAAATGGTCACAGAACACCCCACAGTTCCTTTTTCAAATTGTGATTTATTACCAGCAGCTTCCTCAATGGCTCTTCCCTCGGGTCGGACATCAGAGTCCACACACCTATCTCAATACTTGTCCAAAGACAATCTCTTAGTTTCTTTGGAGTGATGTGTGGATGGGACAAAAGAAGCAAAGGGCTCTAGTTTTCCCTGCAGTTCCTTCCCTATGACTGAGGTAGTGGAATACTCTTCTTGGAAATCCCCTGGCAGCCAGCAGCAGGCTGGGTCCTCAGTGGGCAGAGCCCAGGGAAATGTGGGCCCAGAAGCAGAAGCATGTAGAGCGACACAGTGCTGTGTTCCCTTGCCCCGTACACTGCCTCCCACCCTCAGACGTCTGGGCCTGACAGGGCCAGGTGCTGGGCCAGGGATCAGAAGGGGTAGGTGGTACAGACCTTGGCCAAGAGCTTGGCAGCATTCTGTAGGTACTGCCAGTCGATCCACGTCCCCAGATTATTCATGACTCTCTCCTGAATCTTTTCATGAATCCGCTGATATGTCTGTGCCTCCAGCTGCAAGCTCTTGTTGTGGTTTTCCCACTACAGGGTATAGAGAAAGGTACACAAGTCCTGACATAAGTTCAGAATAGATACCTTGGTTGGCACAGCATGGCCACAGCTTCATCTAACTTATGGGGACTGTGTGTCCTTGCAAGTGCAGGAGGAGAACTTCTTCTTTTTTAAAGATTTATTTATTTGAGAGAGAGAGCACGCACGCATGCAGGGCAGGGTGGAGGGGCAGAGGGAGACGGAGAAAAGCAGACTCCCTGCTAAGTGCAGAGCCCAATGTGGGCTGATCCCAGGGCCCTGAGATCCTGACCTGAGCTGAAATCATGAGCTGGCCGCCCAGTCGATGGAGCCATTCAAGTGCCCCAGGAGGGGAACTTCCTCAGTCCAAACTACTAACCCTGTCCTAAGCAGTGGCCTGCCAGCCAGATCACTCTACCATCTAGGGCAACAGGGCTTCAGCCCTGAAGACTAAACAAAGCTAGGCACCCACTGGTCTACTGTGTTTAGAAAGCAAATGCGCCACCCTCTTTGGGCTTCTGAAGGGTCTTCCTGGGAGGAAGTGCCCTCTAAATTTGACTAAGATGGTACCAGATGGAAAAGACTATCTGATGGTCCCCTCATTGTTCTTTAATCCATCATTCAAAGAGCACTGTTGGTCGTGGCTGCCCTGTGGAGCCCGAAAGTCACATTTACTGGAAGCATCACTCAGGCCCACTGCAGGAGCTCCTCTCCCTGACTTGTGTGTGCATGGACCGGCATACCAGTCCCTGAGAATTCTGCCTCAGCAGGCCAGTGGGAAGAAGCCCACTCATGAGGAGCAGCCGCAGAAGAAGATGCCTACCCTCTCAAAGTAGAACAAGTACTTCTTGAGGGCCTCCCTGGCCTGCGCTTGTTGGCTCTGGTTGACAATGTCGGGGTTCTCCTTGTACCGACTGCACTCATAGTACTCGCTGCCATGGGTCTTCCAATCTCCTAGACACATCCAGCAGAAGTCTGCAAAGAATAGAAAATGAGGCATTTACACCCACAAGATAAGCCCGCATTCCTCCAACGGTAAAGCAGTGGGACAGACAGATCCTGTGAAAGGGGGGTGGGGCGGGGTTGTGACCTGACCAGAACTTCCTAAGGGTGCCTCTTTCCAGGAGGAAAGTGCACCTCTCCTCTTTGTCACATAACACTGTCCCTGTAGCCTTTCCTTGCCAATATGAATAGCCACCTGTCCTAAGAATATTTTGTACACAAAGCTGGGAATAAAGACTTTCTGCTATTTTGTCTTTTTTTTTTTTTAAAGAACACTTCTATAAAACCAATAGCTACCCAATAGTTCCTACTCAGAATTACGAGCCTGCTTCTACACTGAGGAAGTGAAGAGAGAAAAATAAACATCCACCAAATATCTATAAATTACTGTGGTCTAATGGAGAGGGGCCAACCACAGTGCTGTTAGATGGCTACATCTCTATCCTGTCTGATCTATATCCTGTCTCTGACAAAGACCCTGACGGTGGGGAAACCCTGTTTCCCAGGATTCAAGTTGGCTCACTGACTTCTCCAAAGGACCTCACATAAAATCTGGGGAGACCCTCAGAGACCCAGAAGTCGTTCTCTTCTCCTGGGAGCCTTCACTAAACAGCGGCAATACCGCTATCTCCTTAATTAGTTAGGTGGTGCTTGCTACTGTCTTAAATACTACTACACTGCTTAGGGTTGCCCGTATAGGTGATCACTATACAGGAATGCAAGGGATGGCAGCTAACTCTGGGTGGTGAGCGATGGGGAGACTACGGGGAGGGACACACAGGGGACTTCTTGGGTGCAAGGAATATGATGGGTACCAGGGTGTTCACTTGCCATTTCTCTTTAAACTGTATGCAAGTCTTATGCACTGTTCTAAGTGGATGATAACACGTCCCTCTCACTCAAACACACAAAGACAGAGTGGGATACCACAGAGGAAATATGCCACTACCCACGGCCTATCTTCATTCTACACTTCACTGCCACTGTTCCCCTCTAACACCTTGCCATGTCCATTCTGATTATGGTGGGCTCCTGGGAAAACACAGGAATACCATTAGATGGACCGTTACAAAGAGGGACCCTCAGGGCCTTCTGGTCAGCATTGAAACTGCTGTGTAGGAGACCTGCCTGGACATACTTTCTACTTGAACAAATTTTATTTCTTTACTTCATCTGGCAGGAAGGAAAGCAAAACCAATAGGTTCCATGTAAGCTACTCCTGATGGACGAAGATGTAAAAGGCCAAATCAGAAGCCCTTGTGGAAACTTTGTAAAACCTTGAAGGAAGACTCTTCTGTTACTCCCTCCAATAAAACAGCCTGTTCTAAAAAGAAACCTGTAAGGTAGCACAGATAAACCCCACATTACTTACCTGCCTTGGCAAAAATAAAAAGAGCACACTAAAATCTTCTTGGATGACTGAGGATCATTAAGGTCTAAGAGTCATCCCAACCTTGACTTCTGACTATCTGTGTCAGCAAGATGGCAGTGAGATTGTTAAGAGGCACCAGAAAGAAGTAAAAAATCAAGAGCTGCTTTAGGCTGGGTACTGTAAGTGACTGAGGCCACCCTTTGTCACTTCACTACAAAAGCACTCACTAAACAGTGGAGGCCCAGGCACAAGAAATGCAGACTGTGCCCCTGGGCCTTGTGTACCACGCCTGGGACTCACCGTGTTTACACTTGGAGCATTGCTGTCAGAGGGAAACAGAAGAGAACATGTTAAGGGCAGGCTGACCAAAGGCTCCATGGCACATATGCAAAGGGTACGGGCTTCTGCTCACCATGTGATTGCAGCCTCCATTCTTCTCAATGCAGATGTTGCACTTGGGACACTGAGGAGACAGAAGGGCGCCATTAGGCTCACACACGACCAGGCCGGTTCTAAGACAAATTACACAAAGCTCCTGGCACCCGTGCCCAGTAGCTCATCGTGCGAGCCCTTGTGGGGAGGAGCATCTCACTTAAATGTGGCGGGTCGCTGAGGCTGGAACAGCAATTCAAGGAAATGAGGTCAGCACATTTGGCTCTCAAACACTCCAAGCACCGGCTGAGCCCCACTAAGTCTTCCACCATCTGTCTCTGCCACGAGGCTGCTCAGATTAAGCACAAGCTGAGTCAGCACAAAGCCTTCCTGCTTGGGAAGAATGCCAAAGCAACACACGAGCTGCCACACTGGACCAAGTCCTGGTCAGCTTGCCTGGACTTCTGTTTCCACAAGAGGGCAAGGAAACAACCTCTAAAGCTCACTTGCTCTCATCTGAGAGATGCCCCAACCTCGGCAGCAATGCAGAGACCAGTCTGACGCTCTGCACTCCCACTGCCACAAAGCAGACTATGTTTAATGAGGTCACGGTCATGGCTATGCTGTGAGTGCAGCAACTCAGCACATGACCAGCACAGGGTAGGTGCTGAGTCACCCAGGGCTCAAGGGGCTGAGGGCCACGTTTTCCCATGGGAAGTTTCAGAATGAGAACTGGGCATGCCTGGGCTTGCATCAGAGCCTTGCTCTTTACTACATGTTGCTATCAACCACCTCCCTCCCAGGGCTGTTAAAGCCTGGGAGGCATTAAAAAAAAAAACCAGGTTTTCTTCTAATTATTCACCATATGGGTCAAACTTTTCCAGGTAGTTTATTATTTTATTAAAATAAACGCATCCAACACATGCTATGATAGTCCGCTGCAAACTCTGCCAAGTTTGGGCAAGGGTCTGCAGCCTCCAGCAAGGGCCCTGGGGCCCTGGGTGTTCTGCTCTCAATGGCCAGCCTCCTGGGTGAGGCCCTAGGCAGCATTAAGGAGGGCAGATCCATGACAGGTAAGATACAGTCCTTACGTCTTTAGTGTGAGCACTAATGTAGTTGGCTGTTTCAGAGTCGTCTGCACACTTCGTGAGCCATTTCCGGATTGTGGCGCAGTCTGTGGGGGCGTGATACATCTGACGACACTTGAAACTTAAAACCAGAAAAGAAAAACATTCAAATAATTGTTAGGTCAGGGTACCATATTTTCAATTTTCCTTCTGTCCAAGCCAACAGATCCTGAATTAGAGTTTTTCAAAGAAGTCAAGTCACTTCTCAAGGCCTTTGGGATCTTTACTTACCCAGGGCTATACCGAAATACTGTATGAATATCTCTTCAATCTAAGCACTTCTAAGACACACTCTTAATAAACCCAAATAAAATGCTTCTGTCTTAAATATCCTGCGTGGTGTTAACCCTCCCTTAAAGGATGTCAAATTCAGAGTTCAGTTTCTCAAAGGGCATGGCGAGGTGCTCTGAGACAGGTAACTCAGCTCAGACCCAAAAAGAACCAAGATCCACTTTTTGGGAGCCTTGACTTGACTCCCAGCCAGATGTGCACAGGATGTACATGACAGAACCTGTTCAGTCTGCAGGGCCAATACCTCTGACAATGCCTGAAACTTAAAATCAGAAAAGAAAACACTCCAACAACTCATCCGGCTAGGTTTCCATGTTTTTAATTTCCCTTTTGTCCAAGCTAACACAACGTCTGGATAGTAAAGACACTCAGGCAAACAGCCTAACACATGTCCCAGGGAAAGAAGTTCATAATGTGGGACAAAGGGGCAACTGGGTGGCTCGGTTGATTAAGTGTCTGCCTTCGGCTCAGGTCATGACCTCAGAGTCCTGGGATTGAGTCCCGTGTTGGGCTCCCTGCTCAGTGGGGAGCCTGCTTCTCCCCCTCCCTCTGCCTGTGCTATCTGTCAAATAAAAAAATCTTAAAAAAAAAAAAATGTGGGACACAAAGGATGGAGTGCAACTACATTAGTGGTTCTTATTTATTTATTTATTTTTAAGGTAAGCTCCACGCCTAGCATGGAGCCCAACATGGGGCTTGAACTCACGACCCTGACATCAAGACCAGAGCTGAAATCAAGAGTCAGACACTTAATTGACAGAGCCACCCAGGCACCCTTATGTTAGTGGTTTTTAATCTTTGGTGAGCCACAGACTCCCTCAACAATGGTTTGAAAGGCGAGAACACATGCACACACACCCCATTTTCCATGTAGTTTCTCTGAAGCCCCACCAGGAATCATCTTAGGGAGGCATGATTAGGGACAGACACAGATGTGGACGTAAATTATGGCTCTGCCATTGCCTTGCAGCTCCATTTCCTCCCCTATTAACATGAGGGCAATAGTATCAATTGTACACAATTGTGACAATGTAGGTAAAGAGATGAGAATAGTGTCTTTCCCATGGTAAGTCTTCAGTACACTTTATCCCCGTATCTACTGAATAGAGCAACCCAAGTAGATATAAACTATCTTTATGAATTGTAGCATTATAAAATTAGCCTACAAAGGCCAAGATGGAGAATGATTCAAACGCCGAAGGTTGTAGCTTTCAAACACAGTAATATTCGATTATCTGTGCAGGCACACACATACCAACATAGACAATCTCTGTGCCATGAGTCTCAGAAGCACAAACCATAGCACATTCTCCAAGAATCTGTGCCACTTTTTTGTTTCTAGACTGCGCATTATCAAACATCCCGTGGAACATGAGATGCTGGGTACACACCCTGCCCCTTCGGAGCAGAGCTGCTAGTTAGGCTCAAAGACCCTGTCTTTCCCAGCTCCACCCTCACCCACAGCAACAGCAGTGGTGCTTTGGAGGACAAGGCAGGAGCCCAGGGCTGCTCAGCACCCACACTCGCTCTTACCAGAACACCTCGTTGCACCGATTGCACTGTACTCGGCGAGCTCTAGGCTCCTGTACCCGAATAACCATGGGGCAGTCTGCACCAGGGCACAGCTGGAGCTGGTAATGACTCTGTGAACACACCAAGGGGAAACAATGAGGACATCCCCTAGTCACTGCTTCCAAATCAGACTTCCCTGCAGCTCAAACACCTTCTGTCCTTCCAGCCGATGACTTCTATCAAGGGGCTATAGGAATTCAGAAAGGATGTCACAAAGAACAGCATTAGGCAGATATTAAAGACCTATGAATGTTTAGCTAAAACTAGGTAGCAGCTCACTAGAATGATCTAAGGCTAGATTATAAAATGGAGTACAGAACTGTATCTGTGAGCTAAAAGTGCACAGGTCTGGAAAGGAACACAGCCCAATCAGCTGTGCATCTAAAAGTATTATTCTAAGTGAAATAAGACCGAGAAAGACAAGTATCATATGATTTCACTTCTGTGCAGACACAAAATGAATAAACAAAACAAAACTCAAAGATATAGAGAATAGAAGGGGAAGGGGGTTATAGGGTGGGTGAAATGGGTGAAGGGGGTCAATTATATGGTGACGATGGTAACGAGACTTACTTTGGTGACCACTTTGTAGCATATACAAATATTGAATTATTATGTTGTATACCTGAAACCAATATAATGTTACACACCAATTTTACCCAAAAACAAAAATAAAAGCTCTGAGAGGCTCAATGACCTTCACGCATGTACCAAAGGCAGCAAACAGCACAGGGAACAAGGCACTGTTTATCCCGTAGCCCATGTACGAGAAGACCCAGCCAGTTAGGCAATCTTGTAAGCTCAGGCACCATCGACGAAAATTATGAGAACTATGCTGCATGGAGGCTGCAAGCCTGAGTCGGGAGCCCAAAGGAGGGGAGGGAATCCAAAAGTGACCACGCTGGAATCCTGGACAAGTTTTCAAATTGCACAAAAAGCAATACCCCTTCTCTGTGCTTTATAAATCACACAGTGAACCAAATGCAACAGCAACTCCTGAGATAGCCCTGACTCGTGTTCATTCCCTGCCATACAATACACAGTTTAAGCAACTGTGTGGAAGGGGAGGAGGCCTGACCATTCTACCAGAGAAAACGAAGACTCAGAGAGGTCAAATAAAAGGTGGAAGGCTACACAGCGAGGAAGTAACAGACCTGGGATTCATGTCATTGTCAGCCTGACTCCAGGGCCTGTGTTCCTCACTACCACTCTAGTGGCTTCTCCACTTTGTAAAAGCCACAAGCTCTTTCTTCAAATTATAGCATCCAATGGCAGCCTTGTCTACAAAGTGACTGTGATGAGCATGAGGTGGAAGGTAGGCCCAGGAAGACAGACTTGCAACTACAGGGGCTGGTCATACCTCCACATAGTCCCTAAAGAGGTAGCGCCTGTATTTGTCTCTCAATTCTTCATTGGGCAGCAATGGAAACACGAAGTCCTCTGGTGTTCGGAGTGGGCAGTCCTGAGCCATGCAAGAGACTCCTGTTGAACAAAGACAACATGACGGATAACTACACTGCAGAAGACATGACAATAATATATTTCCCCACTGCGTTCACCCAACAAATTCAGATTCCACATAGGAAATCCCTGAAGCCACAGATTTTAAAAAGAGAGAGAGAGAAATTAACGTATTTGCAGTGACACAACTAAAATTTACCTCAAATTACATATATATCACAAATAGCACCACTAAAAAAGCAGTATCATCTAAAAAATCCTATATGGTTCTTGGGGCACCTGTCTGGGTCAGTTGATAGAGCAGGCGACTCTTGATCTCAGGGACTTGAGTTCAAGCCCCCCATGGAGTGCAGAGATTAACTTAAAAAAAATCCTATATGGTTCTTGACTAACAATTTTGTTTTGTGACATTTAGTATTACGTGCAAGTGACTACCACCCAACACAATGAGATTCTGCAGATACTGTAAATGGGATGCTAATTGAGTTCTAATACCATCAAGTCATAGCATGACAAACACTCCTATAACCAATCACCAAATCTGATTTGTGTTATGCTACCTAAATAGCAGCAATCTCTGAGGGTTTCTGAGTTATAGCTACCACTTGGGGCATCAAGATAGGGTAGGTAGCTTAAAGGAGAGTTCTCCCAGAAGTTCACCTTGCACTCACACCAACATTTACATATATGCCCAAACAATAGCCTTAATCTTCTCATTTTGCTCAGGACTGGGGAAAATCTTGCCACTGTTCAGCCTGATGTGTTTGGAAACTAATGGTTCTGACAATAAAAACCCCAATCAGGCTCAGAAGAAAACACACAGTTGACCTGAGTACCTGCAAGGGCAAAGCTGAAGATAAATACTTCATGCCAGCCTTTTACAAATTCTGCAGCAGACTCACCCACACCCACGCCATCCTTGACAAGTACTGAGCAGTGCTGCTCCCAGCAGCTACGGCAAAACTGGTGCTGACAGGCCAGAGAAAGTAGGTTTTCCTTCCGCACAAACTGCATACACACTGCGCAGTGGTGAGGGGGGTGGGCCGTGGGAACCTGGGGAGAGGCAGATCCAAATGAGTGAAGAGGAACCTTCAGATCCTGGGAGGCCACAGGGGTGCCTGATGCAGCTAGGTGCATGGGAGGCGAGCCTGACCCTGCAACAAGTGTCAGAACTCAACTGCAATGTGTGGCCTCTGTGGGTCCCAAAAATTCTCAAAAGAAAGCACAGATCAGGAAGGCTTCCTGAAGGAGGTGGCACATGAGCTGGGCTTGCACAATCACTAGGATTCAGAGAGGCCGAGGAAGGCTGAAAGGAGAACTTACATTAGTTTATGATGTCAGGCTGAAAAACTCAGAATTTCCAAATTGCCAAAGGTCCTTAAAGGTCATTCAGTCCAAATTCTGCTTTTAGAGGCTACCAGGTTTCTTTTATGAACTGCCCCATTTGGTGCACAGAGCTGCTACTTAAGTTTCTAACAATACCACACTGCAGGTTTACTTGTCAAAGACAGTGCTTTTCCCACAGATATGCCCAAAACACAAAACTTTACAGTTTTTACTAACTCACAACTCATCCTTAACACACTGCAGAGATGTAATATACAATTAATTTAGAGGGATGAGGAAGGCTCCTACCAGGGAAGAAACCTTCCAGGACGTGGGCAAATAACTGCAAAGCTTGAACTCCAGAATCCATGCCACGCTATACGAACTGGCAGACAAAGACAATGTGGGATCCCTGGCCCAAGCCACAAACTGACAGAGAAGTCCACTACAGGTTTACATTAGGTTCTGGTTAGTCCACTGGAAATACAAAAAACAATTGGAGGAAAAAGGCTATATTCTCATTTTTATCCAATGTGCTTCTGGAAATTTTCTCCTGAGAGCTACAAAGTTATGGGGTAATTTGAACCCTGATTCTCCCTCCTAAAGAGTGCTTTTGACATGGCCCTTACTCATTTGACAAATGTTTGTCAAACTCCTAAATACATAGGACATTGCTATGCATAGTAAGATATGGTTCCTAACCATAAAGCACACAGTCTGGTAGGGGAGTTGAAAAAGATGAGTGACTCATTACATCACACAGGTAAAGACTTCAAGACATAACTAGATGTGTTTGGAGAGGAGAGATCACAGGCTTTGTGAAAGACAGCCTGATTTGGGTCTTTAAAGATGAGTTCCATTCCCACAAGCAAAGATGGGGATAGGGTCAGGACATTCCAGGCCAGGGCCGGCACAAGCAGTCGAAGAGGCATGTGGTGAGCTTGGGAACACCAAGGAACCCAGCAGGAACGGAGTACAGGCTGTGTGTAAAGAGGAAGGTGAGGCTGGAGAGGGCCCCAGGACTGGCAATGATTTATTCTTCATCCATGAGGAAACTCTTTAAACTAAAATGGAAATGGAAGATTTAGGCCCATATTGGAACAAAAATCTCAGGCATGTTGTACTATAAACAAAGCAAGATGGTTCTCAATAACACCATAAGCCACAGCAAGAGGCATGTGTGTCAAGAGAAGCCTTGCTCAAGTGGGAGATACTCACATGTTTCGAGGGACTGGGCTGAACTCGAGCCTCAACGAGCAGCTGAGCAGAATTAGACTTGTATCTATAAAACAAAAAGCCGAAATAAAGGGATTCAGAAACGAAGACAAACGTTTTAACCTCTGAACAAAACCAGATGAGACCAAGTGCTGCGTTTGCACTAAAGTGTCTTTGTATCTAATTACCTTCTGACAGTACCAAGCTTCCTTTTACTTTGGTATAAATACTTTTCTCTTTCAATTTTTTAAAATATTTTATTTATTTATTTGACAGAGAGAGACACAGCGAGAGAGGGAACACAAGCAGGGGGAGAGGGAGAAGGAGGCTCCCCGCTAGGCAGGGAGCCTGATGCGGGGCTCGATCCCAGGACTCCAGGATCATGACCTGAGCCAAAGGCAAATGCTTAACCAACTAAGCCACCCAGGTGCCCCATCTCTTTCAATTTTTAGCCCTCAACTGGTATGAGAATAATAACCCTGATTCAAAGACACCAAATTGTAAGAAAAATACTTATGAAGGACCATGTTTGTTTTCAACTCCTTTCTGGAAATATCTGTGTCTTCAGAATAGGGAAGGATATCTTAAGACAAAGAATATGCAGGGGCACCTGGTTGGCTCAGTCGGTGGAACATGCTACTCTTGATCTTGGGGTTGTGGGTTCAAGCCCACGTTGGGTGTAGAGATTATTTAAATAAAAATTAAAAAAAAATGCAAAGCATAAAGAGAAACTCTGACCAATTATGTTACATTTAAGAAGTTCAGGTCACCAGAACACCATAAAGTGAAAAGCCAGGCTATAAACGGAAGATAATTCAATACATATATAATTGGCAAAAGACTGATATTCAGAATAAATAAAAAGAAAACTTCCTCCAAGTCCATTTGAAAAGAAAGTAACAATAAAAAATGGGCAAAGACAGAGCAAGCATTTCACAGAAAAGAAAGCATGAATGGTCCTTAACAAGAAAAGATGCTCAACCTCCATAATAATCTGGGACACGATTATATGTCATTTATACCCAGCAGATTGTAAAACTTCAAGTCTGACAGCATCAGGAACACTCATATACCACTGGTAGGCTATAACAGGATACAATCACTTTGGAAACATTTTGCCATTTAGTAAAGCTAAGGAACAGATACTCTCAGTTTTTATACTCAACTGTAGAAAAATATATGACACTAGGAGTCATGCACAAGAGTTTTCAGAGCTGCATTATTTGTAACAGCAAAAAACTAAAACTCACAAATGGTTTTTGACAGGAATATGGATGTCATAAAATGCAGCCTTGTTAATTTTAAAAGTTGAAGAACACATACAGCATGATTCCATGTCTGTTAAGTTCTAAAAACATACAAAACTAGGGGTACCTGGGTGGCTCAGCTGATTAAGCATCTGACTCTTGATCTCAGCTCAGGTCTTGATCTCAACGGTCATGAGTTCAAGCCCCGTGCTGGGCTCCATGCTGGGCATGGAGCCTAAAAAAAAACAAAAACACAAAATCATACAAAACTAAAGGATATATAATTTAAGAATAAGAAGGGGTGCCTAGGTGGCTCAGTCAGTTAAGCGTCTGCCTTTGGCTCAGGTCATGATCCTGGGGTCCTGGGATCGAGCCCCGCAACAGGCTCCCTGCTTCTCTCTCTCCCTCTACTGCTCCCCCTGCTTGTATTCTCTCTCTAATAAATCAAATCTTTTTTTTTTAAAGATTTTATTTATTTGACAGAGAGAGACGGAACACAAGCAGGGGGAGTGGGAGAGGGAGAAGCAGGCTTCCTGCTGGGCAGGGAACCCGACGCGGGGCTCGATCCCAGGACCCTGGGATCATGACCTGAGCCGAAGGCAGCCGCTTAACCGACTGAGCCACCCAGGCATCCCAATAAATAAATAAAATCTTAAAAAAAAAAAAACAATAAATAAGAAAATGATCAATACCGAATTCAAGATACTGGTCACTCTGGAGGGGAAGGAAGGGGGTATGGCCAGGCAGAGACTGCCATCAGAGGCTTCTGAATAAAGGTCAGAGGGTTTCTTATTTGGGCAGATACTTAAGTATGTTTGTTTTATCATTCTTTAAAACCTACACACATCACACACATGTGTGCACATACATATATTTTTGAAAAAGAAACATTTCATAATAAAAATTTAATTCCTTTCTGGAATGAGGTATGGAATACATACATTGAAAAATAAAAACAGGAGCGCCTGGGTGGCTCAGTCAGTTAAACGTCTGACTCTTGATTTTGGCCCAGGTCATGAGCTCAGGGTCCTGGGATAGAGCCCCGCATCAGACTCTGTGGGGAGTCTGCTAGAGATTCTCTCTCCCTCTGCCCCTCCCCTTGTTCTAACACTCTCTCTAAAATAAATAATAAAGCTTAAAAAAATAATAAAAATAAAAACAATTACCACGTGGCAATAAAAGTGTCACACAAAGCTCAGGAAAACTCATTACTCAGAATCCAGGAAGCTGAGCAGGGAAGAAGGTCTCATATGTGTGACTTCCTTATTCCACCTAGTCAGAATGCCTCCTTCAACTGATTTTATTCCTACTTCTCACACTAGTATTCTCAATATCCTTAGCCATCTTGTCTATCCCTAAGTTAGGCTACAGTTGGACAGTGAGAGATACCCCACTGCTGGAACCTACATGGGTCCCAATTCTGGGTAGTAGAAACAGCAGTGCAGACAGTGGAAGTTCACTTGAAAGTCTACCTAAACGTATTCGCCTCTTGGGGATACAGAGTGAAGAGTTCAGTTAGTGAAATCAGGAGCGTATTTGCTCCTTCCTGAGTGGGCGGAGCTGCTTCAGCAGGTACAGCCATCCCAGTTATGTTTAGCCTGGAGAAGGAAAGGCATGACCTTCCTTTGCAGATAAATGGATCACACCATACAAGGAAAGACTCTCTCGTGTGTGAAAGGGCAGGGATGTGCCCAGTGATTCTCACTAGTGGCAATTTTGTTCTCCAGGGCTTACTTGGAGACTTTATTTCAAAGGCTCGGGGTGCTAATTTCAGTGTCCCAGATTATGGAGGTTGAGCATCTTTTCATGTTAATGGCTGTTCATGCCTTCTTTTCTATGAAATGTTTGTTCTTTTGCTTTTTTATTGTTGTCTTTTCAAATGGATTCTGCCAGAGATTCTGCCAAACCTTACAACTCACAGAACAGTGCCCCACAAAAAGAATTATCTAACCCCAGATGGCATGCATGCTGAGGGTGAGAAACCCTACGCTAGACAGAAGCACATGCCTCTGTAGGCAGGGCATGGTGACTCTTCCCGGAGGGGGCAGCAGGAAGAGGAACCCCTCCTCCTGACAACTTCCAGGACATTCTGAGACTCCAAAGTCTGTGCCTCTAGAGATCTGGTTCTGGTGGTAAGCTGGCCTATCTTTTCTGAAGGTAATATTCAAAAGTATGTTGCATTCCTCACTTGATATATCCAAAAGAAACAAATGGAGATGTTAGCAAGTGTTATACAGAAGGGCACTGATTAGAAATTCTTAACGGCGTAAAAAAAATGAGCTAACTTCACTGACAACAGGGGTTTGGAAAAAAGCATGGGACATCTAGGGGCGCCTGGGTGGCTCAGTCGTTAGGTGTCTGCCTTCAGCTCAGGTCATGATCCCAGGGTCTTGGGATTAAGCCCCACATCAGGCTCCCTGCTTTGGTGGGAAGCCTGCTTCTCCCTCTCCCACTCCCCCTGCTTGTGTTCCTCTCTCACCATGTCTCTCTCTGTCAAATAAATAAATAAAATCTTTAAAAAAGAAAAAAAAAAAAAAGCATGGGACATCTATACGATGAAATACTGAGCCAGCAATGAAACAGAGATAGAAAGAATATGATGCAATCATGAAAAAATGTTCGCTAGGTACTGAGAGGATAAAAGGATATACAATATGATCCAATGTTTTAAATATATAATATGCACATTGTTAAGGATATACTCCAAAACATAAACAATAATCACCACTGGGTGGATGGGCAGAGAAAGAAGCTATGGGCAAGGCCATCTCTCTTCCCCCAAACACCTTACCTGTCCAATATCTCTGCAACTTGCCAGTGGAAATTAACTAATATAAGTTTAGCAACTGAATGAGATACCTAGAAAGAAGAAAGAAAAAAAATCAAATTACAACTGTAGTTTCCTTCAGAGAACTCCACTTTTTGAGAAGTGCATACATTCATATCTACAGCAGGCCCAGGCTTGATTTCCAAATTCTTCCTCTTGGTTCTCTGCTTCATCTTTTAAGTTCAGACTCTTATAATCCTAGTGATAATCTTAGTATAATCTTTCCTGAATCTCTTTCACTTTTCTTTGCTTTCATTAATGACACTTCTAAGAAATTAGTTTGAGTTGAAACTGAAGTAAAACCACCCTGTTACAATAACAATCCAGCATCCAATTGAAGAAAAGAGCTGTGTGTTCCCTAATGTGGCCTATGTTCCCTCAAGCTGCTGAAGGAGGGCCACACATGGGAAGTGCACCTCTAGTTAGGCCTGTTAGTCTCAGAAAATCTCCAGGCTTGGACTTCTTGTATAAATCCAGCAAATCAAAACATCCCTGCTTAAAACCTCCAAATTCCTGGTAACCAATGAGCCCTGATTGCAAGTATGATTTAAAAGCCGATGGACAGGAGCACCTAGCTTGCAGGGGAGCCTGCTTCTCCCTCTTCCGCTGCCTGCCGCTCCCCCTGCTTATTCTGTCAAAAAAAAAAAAAAAAAAAAAAGCCTATGGACAGCTTTTGTGGCCCCTACATTTTAAAGCACACTGGCTGTGGCTATCAAAAAGCCTCAGAAGGTGCTCTGAGCTAGGAAATCTACTTCTGTAAATTTTTCTGAGGAAATCATAGAGGATATGTGTACCACAGTGCTTTACAAGAGTAAAAAATTAAAAATTACTAAATGTCCAACAAAAAGGAACTAGGTAAACAATGTATGATAGGTCTATGCAATGATTTAGTATGCAGTCATTGAAAAGGATGTTACAGAAATAAGTTTATTGACATAGAAAGTTCACATTCTAATGTTAGGCTAAAGAAGCCAGTAGTAAGATAGCATGTACATGTTATAGCCACACTATGTTGTTAATAGGGAAAGAAGACTAGGGCGCCTGGTCAGTTAAGCGTCTGAACTCTTGATTACAGCTCAGGTCATGATTTCATGGTTGTAAGACAGGGCCCTGCGTTGGGCTCTGTGCTGACTGGAGAGCCTGCTTGGGATTCTCTCTCTCCCTCTGCCCCTCTGGGGCTCCCGCACAGGCATGCTCTCTCTCTCTTAAAAAGGGTGGAGTGGAGATGAGAAGCAGATTAGGCAGACTAGTTACAAAAAGGAACACCCTGAAGTTGTCAAGACTAGGGTAGAACCACAGAAGACAGGGTTGTGTTTGGAGGTCTAGATCAGGCTTCCTAGGGAGAGCACTACATAGCATGAGGGTGCTACTGAATCAAGGAGAAACAAGGAGCACACTTCAGGCCAGGGAGCCAAGAGAACACACAGAACCTTGGTACTCTGCCCACTGGACTGAGTCTTTAAACAGGAACTACCAAGGAACTATAAGGCAGCTGGTCCACAGATAAGAACTGCAGGCGGAAAGACACAGTGACCAACACGTAATCCCTGCCCCTAGAGCTCAAGTTACTCCTGAAAGGAGACAGGTGCACACTTACTAAACAAGGGCATGTCCCAGTGCATAATCAGTGTCAAAGGCTGTGCAGTGAGTGAATGCCTTTTTATCCTACAGCCCAGGTACATCTGGAGAAAACCAAGGTCTCAAGATAACACATTTCACTAAGGGTGGGGTTCCCCACATCCCTTCCATGCAAGGTAACAGCCATCTGACTCATACACGTTGCTGTAGTATTTTCTTCTTGAGGACCATGGAGACGTTAGGTCTAGGATCCCTGAATTGTAACTGACATTTCTTCTAACTGTTGCCATAACAAAACTATTTATCCACAGCAAACCACTATCACAAAATGAAAACAGACAAAACATAAGGTTTAAAGTTAAATAATTGCTTTGAATATAGCTTCTGACTACAGTTTTTGTTTTTTTTTAATCTGATAGTGATACTGTTTTGGATGACCTCCTCACTGGAGCCTTTTCTATCACCTCTTACCTAATGGGGCCCAATCAGCCCTACACCATTTTCTGTCCTGACTTCTAAATGTCTTGGCATGCAGTGGCTATTAGGTCCTGACAAGGCACTAAACCACCTGGGAAACGAGAGGAGTCCTGACCATGTCCAGCAGCCACCCCCACCGCCCCCTTCCTCACCACAGATGGCTTAGGTGGAGGCTGTGAGCTAAAAACAGGGGTCAGGCTGCCTCTCACAGATCCACAGAGCCTAGAACTGGACTGGAGAGAGCGTGACCCCTCAACAAATGGCAATCATTAAGTGACATCCTGTCTTAATCTGTGGATTTTCAAAATCGAACTCCACAACTTTTTTTTTTTTTAAAGATTTTATTTATTTATTTGAGAGAGAGAGAATGAGAGATAGAGAGCACGAGAGGGAAGAGGGTCAGAGGGAGAAGCAGACTCCCCGCTGAGCAGGGAGCCCGATGTGGGACTCGATCCCGGGACTCCAGGATCATGACCTGAGCCGAAGGCAGTCGCTTAACCAACTGAGCCACCCAGGCGTCCCACAACTTTTCTTAGGAAAAAGAATTTTACCACCCTATCTAGTCTGATCCTTTGATTTGAACAGCACTTAACAGCAGCAACAAATCCTCAGAATTTGCACACCACATGCAGCCCACCTATGGAAAACATGGCCCTCTGCTGAAACAGAAATTTTATTGACTGCAAGTCCACTAATGACCAACTCAGAATATCCCAGCAGAGTTGAGTTTTGGTGAGAAGAGATTATGTGAAAAGAGAATACATCTAGCACTTTATGAAACTGACAATGGAGTATATGAATCTATTCTTTCAGTGCCGACAGCCAAGAATACAGCAATATATACAAGATAAGAGGCACACATGTGTCAGCTATATGCACCTCCCACCAGCCTTCTGCAGGAAGTGCTACTGTGATCTCCACATCACAGATGGAGGTGTGAAAATGGCCCATATTATGTCCACAGTATATCATAGAAAATCAGGGACTTTCCCTCAGTAATCCATTATAAACCTAAAGGAACTCACAGACCATTAATTTAAGCAAAATGCAGTGTGACTGTGCCTTGCCCTGTAATGGACACCAGGGAATCTACAGGGAAGTCAGGTTCCAAAAGGTTCTCTGGCAAAAAGAGCACAGGGGTAGAGGAAGAGTACCTAGAAGAATTTATGCTAAAAAAGTAGTCCCATGGGACGCCTGGGTGGCTCAGTTGGTTAAATGTCTGCCTTCAGCTCAGGTCATGATCTAAGGGTCCTGGGATGGAGTCCCCATCGGGCTCCTTGCTCAGTGGGGAGCCTGCTTCTCCCACTTCCTCTGCCCCTCCCCCTGCTTGTGCTCTCTGAAAAATAAATAAAATCTTTTTAAAAAAGTAGTAGTCCCAGCAGGGAGGCCACCTCATCCTTGATCTTGGGTCACATGAGAGAACTGGGGACGCCTGGGTGGCTCAGTCAGTTGAGCGTCTGTGTTCAGCTTGGGTCAAGATCCCAGGGTTCTGGGATTGAGTCCTGCATCGGGCTCCCTGCTCAGTGGAAGTCTGCTTCTCTCTCTGCCCCACCCCCTCCCCCTACTTGTGCTATCACATGAGCAAGCTCTCTCTCTCGCAAAAATAAATCTTTTTTTTTTTTTTTAAAGATTTTATTTGTCAGGGAGAGAGAGTGTGAGAGAGAGCAAGCACAAGCAGGGGGAGTGGCAGGCAGAGGGAGAAGCAAGCTCACCGCTGAGCAGGGAGCCCGATGCGGGACTCCATCCCAGGACTCTGGGATCATGACCTGAGCTGAAGGCAGATGCTTAATCAACTAAGTCACCAAGGCATCCCAAATAAAATATTAAAAAAACAAACAAACAAAAACAAACCGAGAGAGAACTTGACTGCACACATGTCCCAGCAGTATCTCAGAGAAAGCAAGAACAGTGATTTGGGGCAGAAAAGGAAGTGGGAGGGGGTGCAGGGGCACCAACATTTAAGCCATCTTCTACAAGAGGGCCAGGACAAACCTTGGAGATGAATCTTTCTCAGAGTGCAAACAGCTGAATTCTCTCAAGAAAGAATTCCCTGAGTATTCATACCATTACTGTTTAATGCTCAGAGCTCAGCAATCCATTCTGAATCTATTAGAGTTGATAGTTCACAATTGGGGAGAGTCTTCCATTCCTCTCTTTTCAATTGTGGAGAACAGAATCTTTTAGAGCAGAATCAAGATGAGCCCTTGCTGGACAGTTCTGATCAAGAAATTAACAACCTATCAGTACTATTGTCTGAACCCCTCTACTCCATATCCCTCAGGATTACCTTTCTGAAACCCTGATGTAAAAGTAATAATACTAAACAGCTCTTACACAGCTCTCACATCTTGCCGGGATCAGTTCCCACCCTGCTTAAAACCCATCACTGTTTTCCAGTACTGAGGAGACAAACTTTAAGCTCTTAGTAAGAGTCATCAGGACCACTATGTCCTGGAGTCCAGCAACAGACCAAGTGATTCTAGCACCCCCACACACCTTACTAACTATTCTCTACCAAGGATGCCCTTTTTTGTAGCATATACTTAGAAATTAAAGAACATACTTCTGTAGAACCTGTGTGTCACAGAAGAAATCACAAGAGAAATTAGAAAATGTTTTGAGCTGAATGATAATGAAAATACCACAGAATAAAACTTGGTGAGATGCTAACATGATGTCAGAGGGAAATTTACAACTGTAAATGTTTATACTAGGAAAAAAATCTACAAATCAATGACATAAAGTCCCCTTAAGAAACTAGAAAAAAACCATATAAATAAATCTTTAAAAAATGGGGGGGGGGGGCACGTGCCTGGGTAGTTCAGTGGGTTAAGCATCCGACTCTTGGTTTCAGCTCAGGTCATGATCTCGGGATCAAGCCACATGTTGGGTTCTGCACTCAGCGAGGAGGCTGCTTGAGGATTCTCTCCTTCTGCCGCCCCACCAACCGTCCCTCTGCAGGTGTGAGGGTGCGCTTGCACGCACGCACTCCTTCTCTCTCTCATATAAATAAATAAATCTTAAAAAAAAAAAAAAAACTAGGGGTGCCTGGGTGGCTCAGTCATTAAGCGTCTGCCTTCAGCTCAGGTCATGGTCCCAGGGTCCTAGGATCGAGCCCCACATCGGGCTCTCTGCTCGGCGGGAAGCCTGCTTCTCCCTCTCCCACTCCCCCTGCTTGAGTTCCCTCTTTCGCTGTCTCTCTCTCTGTCAAATAAATTAAAAAAACAAACAAACAAAACCCTAGAAAAAGACGACTAAACTCAAAGCATGTGAAAGGAAAAAATTAAAAAGAACCAAACAGAAATAATTTCAATCCAAGTAATATTGAAAAATAAAGTCTGTAAGTTGATTCTTTAAGAAGATCAACAAAGTGGATAAAAACTTTAGCTAGAACATTTAAGAAAAAAAGGGAATACAAATTACCAATAACAGGAGTGAAAAAGGGACTATCCCTACAAACCTAACAGGTACTAAAAGGAAAAATAAGGGCATATTATAAATAATCTAATTTTAATAAATCTGGTATCTTAGGTGCAATTGACAAGTTCCTTGAACACTACTTAGCAAAACTGACACAAAATGGAAAAAATAAACTGAATAACTGTATCTATTAAAGACATGGAATTCATAATCAAAAATTTCCTCACAACATTCCATGCCTACTTTTTACTGGTGAACTTTATCAACACTAATCTTAAACACTTTCAGAAACTCAAGAAAGTAATACTTCTTCCAAATTAATTTTATGAGACTAACATAATTCAGATACAAAAATCTGACAAAAATGTAACAAAAAGAAAATTACAGATCAGTATCCTTTATGAACAGACAAATCCAAATATTTTAGCAAATTAAATACAGCAATATAGAAAAAGGACAATATAGTGTAACGAAGTGACGTTTATCCCAGGAATGGAAAGATGATTTAACATTTCAAAGCTCCTATTGTAATTCACCGAATTAACAAAATAAAGGTGGAAAAAATGATTATTTCCGTCACAGAAAACCCATTTGACAGAATTCAATATTCATTCAAGATAAAAATTCTCAGCAAATCAGGACAAAAAGTGAACTGCCTGAATCTGATATAGGGCATCTATGAAAAGCATTATATTCAACGATGAAACAGTGAATGCTATATCAGGAAAATGGTACAGATGACTACCCTCACAATTTAACATTATATTGGAGGCCCTAGCCAGGGTAGGGAAAGGGGGGAGGAAGACATAAAATACATTAATAAAAGATTGGAAAAAGAAGAAGCAAATTTGTCTCTATTCCTAGATAAAATGACTGTTTACTAAGAAAATCCTAAACAAATATACAAAACTACTACTAGTAAATGAATTTAGTAAGATAACAAAATACAAAGTCAATATACAAAAACCAAAAGTATTTCTATACAGCAGCAAACAAATGAAAACTAAAATTTAAAACAGGTGAAATGTGTTTTAATGATATATTTTATTTAGACTAATACATCTATAATATTAATATGTAATCCACAAAATTATTCACGAACTATTTTATTTCATATCCTTTTTTTCATATAAGTCTTTAAAGCACACTATATATTTTAGAATTATAGCATATACCAATTCAAACTAGCCACATTTCAAATGCCCAATGGCTACACGGGGTCATAGCCACCAGACTGAACAACATAGCTCCAGACTGAACACAGCAATCAAAATTAATCAAAATCAAAGCAGGGTTTTTTTTGGGGGGGAGAGGGCACAAATTAAAAGTTGATCCTAAAATCTGTGGAAGGTAAAAGACCCAGAATATCCAAAGCAATCTTGAAAGAGCAAAGTTGGAGGACTTACACCATCTGACTTCAAAACTTACTATGAAGCTACAGTAATCAAGACAGCAAAGTACGTATGGGCTTAGAAACAGAGATCAATGAAACAATAAAATCCAGAAGTAGGGGCGCCTGGGTGGCTCAGTTGTTAGGTGTCTGCCTTCGGCTCGGGTCATGATCCCAGGGTTCTGGGATCGAGCCCTGCATCGGGCTCCCTGCTCGGCGGGGAGCCTGCTTCTCCCTCTCCCACTCCCCCTGCTTGTGTTCCCTCTCTCGCTGTGTCTCTCTGTCAAATAAATAAAATCTTAAAAAAAAAAAATCCAGAAGTAAACTCAGACATTTACGGTTAATTTTATAGAGAGGTGCCAAGGAATTCAGTTGAGGAAACGTTCAACAAATGGTTCTTGAATAACTGAACATCATTATATAAAAACAAACCACAGAACTTTAGACACTTCATAACATGCAAAAATTAACTCAGAATAGTTCACAGATTTAAATGTAAAACTAAAAACCCCTTAAGACTTCTAGAAGAAAATCTCTGCAACCCTGGTTAGGCAAAGATTTCTTAGATACAACAAAAGCACTATCCTTAAAAAAAAAACAAAACTGATAAACTGGACTTCATTAAACTTTTAGTCTTCAAAGATATTAAGAAAATGGAAGAGAAGCCACAGACTAGGAGAAAATAATTACAAATCATATATCTGTCAAAGGACTTAATTCAGAATCTATAAAGAACTCATGCAACTCAAAAGGACAAATAACCCAATTTTTAAAAATGGGCAAAAGATTTGAACCCTTCACCTGAAAAAGGTATGAACAATAAATATGCAAAAGAAAAGATCCTCAACATCATCAGTCATAAGGGAAATGCAAATTAAAACCGCAAGATACCACCTCAGACTCACTAGAATGAATATAATCCAAAAGACTATCAATACCAAGTGCTAGCAAAGATGTGGAGAAACTGGAACCCTTATATAATGCTGGCAGGAATCTAAAATAGCATTCACCTTGGAAAAGAGTTTGGCAGTTTCTTAAAACATTAAACACACACTTACCACACAACCTAGCAATCACACTCCTAGATATCTAGCCAAGAGAAATGAAAACATATGTCCATTTAAAGCCCTAGACATGAACGGTCATGGCAGCATATTTCATAATAGCCCCAAACTGGAAACAACCCAATGTCCATCAACTGATGAATGAATGGATAAACAAAATGTAATATATCCATACAATGGAAAATCATTCAGCAATAAAAAGGAAAGCACGACTGACATGTAATACAACGGGGATGAACCTCAAAAACATTGTGCTCAGTGAAAGAAGACAGACACAAAAGACTACATATTGTACAATTTCATTTATATGAAGTTTCTAGAAAAGGTAAAACCATATGGAAAGAAAGATGACTCCTAGTTGCCTGGGGCTGTGAGTGGGGACTGACTAACGAACACAAGGGAACTTTCCAGATGATGAAAATGTTCTATAACTCAGATCGTGGTGATGATTACATAGCTACATAAACTTACTAAAATTCATTTAACGTACACTTTAAAATGGGTGAATTTAATGTCATGTAAATAATACTTCAACAAATCTGTATAAAAATAAAATTGGTTGATGCCTAGATACATAACAAAGCAAATGTAGCCAAAGGTTAGCAACTGTATAATCTTGACAGTAGGTGTATGGATGTCCACTGTACAATTCCTTAAACTTCTGTTTTAATTTTTCGTAATAGAAGTCAGGAGGTACTTTTAACACAATTGTAGTAACTTGCATAAACAAATGTCACAATAAACAAAAGGTTGACCTTTATGCTACTGTATCAAATAATCACTTTGACCTTTTACTTACTCCTCAAAATAAAAAACTCCCCTTCAGAGTTTTAACATAGTTTTGACCAAAGGTTAATTGATCATACAATGTGAATTTCAGCATAAGCAGATACAACTTCCACACAGGCCTATAATGCCAATAACTTTACAACACTCTGTGGCTCTCTTTCAACCTCCCAGATCAAGCCTTCTTAGTGTTCCCATGGATGTTCTACTCCTTGAATGTTGCCGTTCCACAAAGCACAGCTCTCAAGCCTGTCTTTGAGGCATCACAGTTGTGCTTAAGCCTTGGTTACTGTGAACAGAGGACCCAAAGGTAAAAAACTCCTCTCTTATTTTTCCTGGGAGCTGGGGAAGGGAATGTGACTGATCAAGGTGGGGAAGGGAGGACAAATAGTGGTATAAAGTTCATCAAAGACTGAAGGATGCCCTCAAGTCTCTGGTGGTCCAGAGCAAAAAATGTGGTAAGAGCAGAAGCCAAGAGCAGCCTATCTTCCCTGCCTTTTTCTCCTCTTTCTCTACACCATCAAACCTGACCAACAATGGGTCAGGAGCCTCTGCGGAGCTTGCCTTCCAGCTTGAAAAAACTGTGGGATCACCCTCTGTCGTCATTTACCCTGAACACTGTTCTGCATTGCCAATCCAATCTGGCTTTGTTTTGCCGTTGCATTTATAATCCCAACACCCTCGAATGGTTTCCAGTTCTTTTATTTCAGGAACACCTTAGCCGCATGCATGTCGGAAAGGACTTTGCTGCTGGTCATCAGTATTTCCCAAAGGTTGCAGGCAAAAATCTTCTGTCATTTTCTACAATCTATGTTTGGGACAGATGCTTAAGGTTATTTCCCTGATACAAGCCCTCAAAACATGTTCAGTAGTGGGTGCCTGGGTGGTCAGTTGGTTAAGCAACTGCCTTCGGCTCAGGTCATGATCCTGGAGTCCTGGGATCGAGTCCCACCCACATCGGGCTCCCTGCTCAGCAGGGAGTCGCTTCTCCCTCTGACCCTCTGCTCTCTCTCTCTCATTCTCTCTCTCAAATAAATAAATAAAAAATCTTAAAAAAAAAAAAAACATGTTCAGTAGTTACCACTTGTGCACAGATACCTAAAGGAGTAGACAGCTGCTGGGGAGTCAAGTTCTTCTTTCGGTTTCTTATAAACAGTGTAGTAAGTGTGCATACAATTCTATCCCTACTTCATAAGGAGGGCTTGGCGGTTGGGAAGTGGGGACCAGTAGGAAATCTAGAATATGGGCCAATGATGCTAAGATTTTTCTCACAGAGATGTAATAAAGTGTACATGAATATTTTAGCCACTGTCACCAGCAAGGAGTTCTTCACTGGTTAACAGTATACAAGTCCACCACCTCTGCATTTCATTAGATATTCTGGAGGCACTTCCTTACATGTTCTAAGGGCTTCAGAGACTAGAGAAATGAAATAGTGTAAACATCCAACTGTCACTTAAAGTGGAGACCACCTTGATGAGATAAGACTTCTGAATCTGCATGGCCTCCAACCCACTCACTATAAGGAGATAGCACCAGGATTTCAAGACCTTAGATAAGGTAATTCCAGCAGCAATTTGGTTATTGGCTTATACTTCAGCAATTCTGTGACTTGCTGTCCCACCCTATGTTTCAACTTTACTGTGTATATTTTCTCCATTAGTTCCCTAAGCAGAAAGCAGACTGTGGTAAAAACAATTTTTTAAAATCACAGGTCCCCCCCAAGTCCACCTCAAGTTTGTTAGTAAATGAGAGCCACAAATTTCTTGGTAAGTCTCTATCAGAATTTTATATTAATCATTGGAACAAACATTTCTTGATCTCCTGACCACAAAGAACTTAAAATCCCAGAGCGAGATAAACCATGCTACCGAAGGAAATGATAAGTACATACAACATTTTGGACCCTTTCTAACACACAGCCAATATCCATCTTTGGAAAAAATGTTTTAAGAGTTTCAGGAAATTTAACAGTTACTATTTGACATCCCAGAGCACTTGAATAATATTATTATTATTCAAAATAATGCACAGAACGTGCTAATTTTATGTAAGGATCAAGGCACATAGTGAAGAGCCTCTGCTCTTGACAACAGTTCCCCAAGGAAACCCATGGGCATGGTCAGTTGCTTCTTCCTCTTTTTAGTCTCCTATAGCTGGTTGAAGCTGTCCAGCCCTCGGGGACAAGTCAATAACACGGCTTGCAAACAGATCTTTCCCCCAGAAAAAAGAAATCCAGCAGCCCACCAAAACTGTCACCAGCCCTTCCCACACTTACCAGTGCCATAGGGAGGATGCAGCTGATGGCAGTGAGCATCAACGGCCTGAAAAAATACAGGTGGTAGTTTCAATTTTTATTTAGAATTCTTACTTGCCAACTGCCTGAAAATTTTTAAGGCTACACGAATGGGTCTCCATGCCTCAGCCTGTGTTAAGCCACTTCGTGGTCCAATCACATTTGTTAACAAACGCTAGTGGTAATTCACTAAACAGCAGAGATGAAGGAAAGGAGTGAATTGTGGGTGAGCTTCTGGGTCTGGGGTAGAAAGGGACATGATATAGGAAAGCTAGCCTAAGGAGATCAAGATGGATGAATTCAGGTCTTGGAGGGTAGGGGGTGAGGTGAGAAAGTACTAAAAGGCATAAGAGGAAGAACAAGGTCAAACCACAGAGACAAAGGAATAGGTGAACATCACCCTAGAATGGGACAAAATCAGCAGCAGTGGTTGTGATAGTGGGGTTCCAGCAGGCCTCTGACTTTAGGCAAGGCTCACCCCTACGGTCTAATTTAAGTGGTGGGCCTTCACTTCTCCCATACTTCACATCTACATATTCTCAGCTTCTAGAAGGCCAGCTCTCTGGCTCCTGATCATAACTTTGCTTCCTTTCACTTTTTCTTTACACATCTCCATGGAGGGAGGGCTGACTTGTAATCAAGGCACCCATGCTATTCATACTTTTAAAAATCTGGCTAAATTTGAAGATTTCTCTTGTCTAACCTTAGTCTGTCTTTGATCATTAAAATAAATACCAAGAAACCCAAAGATCTCACTAAATAAAGTTATTTATGCAAAATACAATAAAGCAAAAATATGAGTCATCCATCCCTGACCACGAGGGTACTTTTTTATTATGAAAAATTCCAAACATCTACAAAAGTGAAGAGTATGATGAAAACCATGTACCCATCACCCAGCTCCAACATCAACTCATGGCCAGATCCACTCTACCTGTACCTCATCCATCCATCACCTGCTACATTATCATGGAGTAAATCCCAGCCTATATTTTAGGGTGTTAATTTTAATGAAAAACCTCTGGAAAGTACTTAGTACAAAAGGCTGGTTAAGCCCCTACTAGAATTCTAAGAGTTTTCCAGGGGGTGCCATAAAGCAGGATGACCACCATTTTTACGAACCAAGGTCATATCCAGTAACCAAACCAAAAGAAATGCAGACAGGAGCTGTCATCCAATGAACTGCACACTGTAGGATTAAAAGCCAAATCTCCTACTATGTTCATGCAGCCACAAGCCCATCTTGTCCAAAAATGATTTCAAATAATGCTCTGCCTCTTGTAGCTACTGCTACTGTAAGGAGGCATATTAAGAGAGAATACCAAATACTATCTTGGCAGTACCATTCATATTCCCACTCTTCTCTAGAGGACACCTCAGAGGCTAGCATATCTTACTGATAAAGCCAAAGACTCCAAGAACATATTTCAAAGCAGAACTACTGATTGCTGGCCTTAGATGGCTATGCTTAAAACATGTAATGCTATTTTTATAACCTTTCTGTTCACATAAAACTCCATCAGAAATGGAAGCTCCTTGAGGACAGAGATTTGAAACAATTTCCTTTTCTGCCATATGCAAGCACTTGGCACAATGCCAGCACCAGTACTAGGTCCTACATGCTAACACTATCCTCTGTCACGGCATACCCACATTCTCCTCCAGAACCCAGACAGGCACCAAGATCTTTCAGGCCTCTAGGGGATGCAGGAAGAGGCCAGATACAGCTAATCTGAGGAAGGTTTAAAAAAATAAAAAATAAAAAAAGGAAGGACAAGAGGTCTTCTGAGAGTTTGCAGAGGGTTCTGAAGAGCAGAGATGCTTACAGGAGGTTTGAGGAGACAAAAATCAAACATATGGGTTAGAGAAAGGGGCAACAGGAAGGAGTTCAGTTCAGGCTGGAGTCTGAAGAAGTTACGTTAAGTTTTTCAACAGACCAAGATAATCAAAATGGCACTTTTAGTGGATATACCAGAAAATATGAAATAGAAGGAGAAAAAGATTTATTTAGATCTCCTCTCTCATCAATCTAAAAAAAGAGGTGGCAGAAACTAAAGGCAAAGAGATCTTAAAATTATTTTATGGTAGAGGTCAAACTATTTTTTCCCCCAGCTCTCAGCATCTATCTAAAAGTTAAAATAATGGAAGACACTCAGGAAACACTTGTTTATTGGGAATCAATGAGTTCTTAACCTACCCCAATTACCAATAACAAAGAAAATCAAATGGTTCATAAAAAGCACTTTGATGAAAAGGAGCAATACCTGCCACCCCATCCTTCCCCAGCCTCCCAGTCTTCCTATCCAGGAGAAATCTCTACAGTTCTTCTGGTTGTCACCAACCTCATTGAGCATGCCCATAATTCTATAGCAGATTTAGTTTACTTATACCACTCCCTACCACCCCCTTCCGAGGCCCAATCTTTTAATATTTAAATTACTATTTTTAGTTCCTTCTAGCAGTTACCTTTGTAACTTTAAAATATTTACAGGACCAAAATTGCATTTTCTTCCTTGTGCTTCCAAAACCACTATCCTTGGGCCATTCAAAGAAGGATATTCTTCATACATTAGGCACAGATACGTTATCTCTATTCAGTAGCCACCAATTAATTATACTTGTGCCAGTTAGGTGTTTGATTTATATTTGGCTTACAACTTTTTGCATACAGTTTTTCTCCTTTGCACAGGAATTCTAATTCCCTTGCCCCTTGTAAAAAGTTCTATGGTTTCTTCACTGTATTCCAACTATCTTCCCTCTTCTTCATTTTATCTGTTGCTTGGAATCTATCCATTCCCGTTCCCGAATAAATTTTTCTTGGATCCCATCAAATCTGTGTTCAAATTTGGGCTGGCTACTTTCCAGGGTAAAACAGAGTTCCTACTGTACAAAACTTTTCATTGGACTACTAGGTTAGTTCAGCCATTTCTTGAATATTTTCCTCATTTTTTATTTTCATCTGCCAAATAACTGCTTCAGTAAAGGTATAAGGAAAGAAAATTTTGGGAGTCCTTGCACATCTGAAAACAAGTGTATTTTGCTATGACAAATTCTAGGTTCAAAACCGTTCTCCTTCAGGACTTGGAAGACTGCTGCTCCACTGCCTTCTGGTTGTCACTGTTGTGGATGACACAGCTGATTCCCATTTCTTTTAGAAGACCCAGTGTATACAGAAACTTTTAGGGTTTTCCGTCTATTCTTGTTTTTCTGAAATTCTAGCAGTGGGCCTTTCTTTATTCTTTTGGGCATTGGGTAGAACCTTTCAATATGAAGAATGCTCCTTTCTTTAGATGCTGGAAATTTTCTTCTTCTTATACTTTTAAATATTTCCCTCCTTTCAATTTTTTGTTCTCACTTCCCAGAAATTCTGGTAGATGATGGATCTCTGAATTGATCCTCTATGTCTCTTTTTTCCGCATCAATTTTCGCCTTTCGTATTTTGGCTTTATATTGAGGTTTTCTCTTGATTTTTATCTTCTGATCTATCTACGGAATATTTTTTAACTTGAGAAACACATAATTCATCTCTATGAGCTTTTTTATTTTGACAGTTTCTTCCAGATGGCATCTCTGATTGTTTCATGGATGCCATATCTTCTTGATTATCTAGGAGAATACTAAATAGTACGCTTTTAAAAACAAGCAAAATCATCTCCTGGTCTGTTTCAGCTCAGATCAATTTTCCTATTTCTCTTCCATTTTGCATGTTTTCCTCAAATGTCTGGTGATTCTTGGTTAAAAAAACAAAGGGTCACCAAAAAAGGTAATGAAGTAGTGATGCATGCTATAACTTGGATGAACCTCAAAAACATCATGCTAAGTGAAAGCAACCAGACACAAAAGGTCATATATTGCATGATTCCATTTATATGACATATATAGAATAAGTAAATCCATAGAGACAAAAAAGCAGATTAGTGGTTGCCCAGGGCTGGGGGGAGTGAGAAATAACTGTTTAATAGGTACCAGGTTTCCTTTTGGGTAATGAAAATGTTCCGGAACTAGATGGAGATTACGGTTCCACACTGTGAATGTACTAAATGCCACTGAATTTCAACTTTAAAATGGTTAATTTTATATGAATGTTACAATTTTAAAAGGGGAGTGGGTGTCAGGAAAATGAACCCTAACTCTGTGTACATGGACAGAACCTGTCAACTGACAGGCTTTTCTTTAGGGTGCTTAATTAGAGGCAGCATATACGTAAGACTCAAGAGCCCCCAAAGTGACCAATGAGGTCAGCCCAATCTCACACTCTCTAAGGGCCCTATTTCTCCCCAGGTTACTCTATTTCTTAAAAATAAGATTATTTTGTCTACAAACCAAGTGGGAGCAGGGTTAACTATTTTACATAGAAATCTTTAATTAACCCTCTCATTTGCAGCTCACTTATCTTTTCCAGCCTTTGTCAGTCAAATCAGAGCTCAGTCTCTTCAAAGATCTGCTGGACAAACTGGCTCCTATGTGCAAGGTCCCCACAAGCCACCCCCGTCTACTTATTCTCTTTGTTGTATTATGAGTTTATAACATGAATATGGCTTTACTTTCATTTTCATGATATTTCAAAATAGAAAAACCACCCCTAAATTTACCTCATGCTCTTCATCATCATCTCTCTCCCTGCCCTCTCCAACTCTCCAGGCAACCACTGATTTACTTTCCTTCACAATGGGTTTGCATTTTCTAGAATTTTATATGATTCAAATCATAAAATATTTACTCTTTTCTCCCCTCAGGTTCCCTCATGCAGCATACTTTTTTGGGATTAACCAATGACGCTTATATAAGCCATTCACTTTTTATACTGCTGAGAAGTTATGTTGTTCTATGGGCACACCACTATTTGTTCATTCATCTGTTTGTGGATATTTGGGTTGTTTCCAGTTTTTGGCTATTGCAAATAAAACTGCTACAGACATTTGAATACCAAACAAACAAAAACAAATGGAGGGGGGACAAAGGTATGTAAGGACAACCAATCATCTTGTAGCAGAAGCCAATGTTAACACGCTAGCAAAAAATAAAAATAAAAAAAAATTTGAAGTGTTCTATGCCATAAAATTCAAAACTTTTAAAACATTCACATTGTATTTGTGATTGCAGATATTATTAGTCATTTTTACAGCTACCCCTTATCAGCATGGTCCTAAGAACCCACTTTTATCTTGATAATCGATGACACAGGAAGTTACATTTAGACATCAAAAATATTACAGTAAAAAAAAAATACAAGAAACCCATCCAACTTGTCAGCATAGGTGGGTGTCTTTATCCTACTCCCACTCCAGTTACGAAACCAGCACACTCTGAATGTTGGACACATCCTTTCGGCAGCCAAAGAAAGAACACACTCTTTCTTCCTTGCTTTGATAACCTGAATTGTTTCACAATTTTTTTTGTACTTCCACATGAATTCTCCGCACGAATATAATGTATAATACCTTGCCTCGCCTCTGAAGATTTTGTTTTATTATGTCTGCATGAAGTTCAGGCTTTTGTATCAGAATTGACAAAATTAATTCTGAGATGCACCCCAAGCTGGGAACCATACATCTACCAGGTATATACTGTCTCTGCTTAGAATTCAGCCGGCTTCATGGAAGTCGTTTGATAAGTGTGTCTTCTATTTACAAATGAGAACATACAGAAGTAGAGGTCTGGGGTTAAATTTTCAACTTTTGCATTTACTGACTTGGCAAAGACAGATCAACAATAAGCAACTCTCAAAGAGTTTAAGCCCTGGCTTACAAACAAGTTTCCAATTAACATAAATACACAGCAAGAAACAGGCACAGAGTGGTACAGAGACAGGAGTGTCCAACTCTGCCTGGGGAACAGGGAGGGCTTCGTGGGAGAAGGGAATCAAGGGTAAATCCTCAGCTTCCAGCTTGGTGGATGGTGGTATCACCAATTAAGACAGAGAATCCAGGAAGCTAAGTTTAATGGCATTGGAGTTATTTCTTGTAAAAGGAGGCAAAGCTATCTACAGATCTGGAAAATGAGAGCCTAAGGTAAGGGATAAAAGAAATGAGAATGAGTAGAGCATGTACTGGCCAAGAAAAAAACCGCTAGTCAAAGAGCAAATTTCCCAGATGGAGACCACTCTGTTCTTGATTATAAGAACAGCTCTGTTCTGTTAAAATCTCTAAACCAACCTTTTGCTTACTCTCCCTGTATTTTTCTCCATTTATGGTTGATAACTTGTGGTTTTCACAGTGAAACCATTTCATGTGTATAAAGGTTTGTGACAGTTCAAAGAAAAGGGAACACAACATAAGCTTCAAATTCTGACAATTCATGTCAATTTGAGTAATCAAGCCACAGGGTAGACACATTTTAGGAAGAGCAAGATGAGAAGCTTCCTGTATCTCACTCTGTACCTTTCTCAAATCTTTCCTATAACTCTTCCCACTTTTGGGCAGAGAAATCTGTCAATTTTTTCCTAGAGCAGTAGGGGCAAAGGCAAAGTAAAAAAAACAAAACAAAACAAAACACGAAAAACAGGGGAGACAGGGACAGAGCACAAGTTAAAGAAAATAAGGAGATGCCCCAATAAGAACCCCAAAAGCAACTAAGCACTTCATTAAGTAGTGCTATCAATGCAGGCCCAAGACCAAACACTGCAGTCAACCAAAAATATAGGAAAAACAGACAAGCTATATTTCCCTGCATCCTTTTCCTGGTCCCAATTCAAAATTCATTTTGTGTTATATTTACTTTTCTTATCAGTGGGCCCCAGGAGAAGGGAACCAGAGGCTCTGGATGAAGACAAAAAAAATCCAAAGTATATGATCCATCTACCACATGCACACTCAGAGACACCATCAGCAATATGTCACCCAGAACCTTCCTCAATGTGGCTTTTAGCCTATAACCAAAAAATACACAATCCTAAGAATGTGTTCTAAGGAACCACAGCAAATATGTGAAAGTAACAATCCCACTGTTCTGCACTTGCCCTGCTTCCACCATGACCATTTGTTTGAACATTCATGTGCCAGGCACTTTACATGCATTATCTCATTTAATGCAGTGAAGAGGTATTATCATTATTTTACACATGAGGAAACTGAAGCTTAGAGATGTTGAGGAAGTTGCCCAAGGTCACATTATATTAAATGGCAAAAAAGGGAATGGAGCCCAACCATCTGACCACTAGCCCAGGCTCTGGCCAAGACCCAACAGACACAAAGGCCACATTCATGAAAGTGTTCACAGCAACATAACCAGTCCCCAAGAAATGTAACACATAAGTACTTACCTAAATGCCCAATAGGAAAAGTCTGAGCAAATTATGGCTCAATATGATGATGTGATATTTAGCCATTTAAAGTAATTTATGAGGATGAAATAAAAACGGGGAAATATTTAAAATACAGGCATACCTCATTTCATTGCATTTTGCAGATATTGTATTTTTTTTATAAATTGAAGGTCTGTGGCAACCCTGCATCAAGTCAGTCTATCAGTACCATTTTTCTAATAGCATTTGCTTACTTCATGTCTCTGTGTCACATCTTGGTAACTCTTGAAATATTTCAAATTTTTTCATTATTATTATATTCGCTATGGTGATCTGTGATCAGTGATTACAACTTGCTAAAAGCTTGGATGATGGTTAGCACTTTTTAAGCAATATTTTTTTATTAAAATATTTACATTGTTTTACAGACACAATGCTATTGCACACTTAACAGACTACAGTATAGTTAAATATAACTTTTGTTTGCACTGGGAAACCAAAAAAAATTCATATGACTTGCTTTTTTGTGACATTTGCTTTATTGCAGTGGTCTGGAACCAAACCTGCAATATCTCTGAGGCATGCCTGTATATAAGAAAAAAGCAGAATATAAAAATACATGTACATAACAATTATCAGAATGTAACATCAACCAGGGCAGGGACCTATCTATGTTGTTCGACGCTATTTTTTCAGTGCCTGGCACATAGTAAGTGCTTAATAAATATTGGTTGAATGAATGAATTGAAGCACAGTAATATTATATACGAATATAGGTAAGCCCTAAAGGATTATAAGGAAGAAAACTTTTATTTTAGGTTAAGGAATTATGAAGGATATTTCTTCTTTAAATACTGTAGTGACATTTCAACAATAAAAAGTTAAATATAAGTAAGTTAAGGATTTGAACACAAATGTAGGATTAAAAGCACCCCTTAAGGGGGCACCTGGGTGGCTCAGTCAGTTGAGCGGCTTTTTTTTTTTTTTTTAAGATTTTATTTATTTGTTTGAGAGAGAGAGCATGAGTGGGGTGGGGAAGCAGAGGGAGAGGGAGCAGCAGACTCCCCACTGAGTAGGGAGCCCACCGCAGGGCTCTATCCCAGGACCCTAAGATCATGACTCAAGCTGAAGGCAGACACTTAACCGACTGAGCCAACCAGGTACCCCGTGGCTAACTCTTGATTTCAGCTCTGGTCATGATCTCGGGGTCCTGGGGTTGAGCCCCGTGTTGTAGGGCTAGGCAGGGAGTGTGCTTGGGATTCTCTCCCTCTGCCCTTCCCCCTGCTTGTGTGCTCTCTCTCTAAAATAAATAATTCATAAAATAAAATAAGACCACCCCTTGATTACCCATGGTTCCTGTGATAGCGTGAAAGCGCAAGAAAAAGACTAGAATAAAAGCTGGCCTTGAATCTGATTGAAAGCTTTTTTTTTCTGGAAGGCGGTAAACATGTTGTGTGTACTGCCAGGTGCACAGTGAGCAAACAAAGTCAATGATGACAATAACCTTTCTAAACTGGCAAGACAGGGACAACTGTTAGCACCAGTTGTACTTAGGCAATTCTCAATGTCACTCTGGACATTTCTCATCTCCCTTTTAAAAATAAATTTGTACATCAGTAAAATGCACATCAGATTTCCAGACTAAAGGCATCATGAAGTATGTCAACACACCCACTAAAAACCAACTATCTGAAACACAGGAATTTAATTTAGATTCTATTGAGATACAGGCATGCAAAGAAACCTGACATCAGGTCATAAAAATAGAAATGAGATGGCTTCTCAGCACATAAACACTCAGTGTTACCAGGCCCAGCTTGAGGATACTTTCCCATTAATAGTAATAAAAAAACAACAATTACCATTAATAAATACATAAATAAAAATAAAATGGTCTAAAATCCCGCTATATCAGGACACAAAAAAGTTGACATAATAAGTAAAATTAAAGTCTTTTCCAGATATTATACAAAAACTTGGTACCACTTAAGACTAAATATAAGGTATTTTGTGAAGAACATCAATTGCTCATGTTACAGTACCAAAAGCACAGAAATAGATTGTTTTGAACACGAAACTATAAAGACTTTTCTGCACTTGGAGTCAGAAGCCCTGAAAACTAATTATGATTCATCCACAAAGGGGAAAGATGATCCACAGAAAAAGAATCACAAAACATTTTCTAGCCACATTTTGCTGAATATCAAATACTAGATTTTAAAACAAATTCAAGCAAGAGGGTGGCAGAATAAAGTATTCTATGTAACATTTTCCCAGCTCTACTGCAGTTAATACAGCAATTCATAAAGCAAGAACTAAAAAACTCATTATAGCCAGCTTATTTCTCCAATCCTATCTGGGGGAACACAAAAGGCTTAAGAAGTGAACAGCCGCAGTTCAGTGATGAAGAAGATTAAAAAAATCCAATAGTAAAGACACCCCACGCTTCATTCACAATTCTCCACATTTTACTCCTTTAATCTATACTTCTTAGTCTCCTGCTTTAGCTCAGAAGGTAACTTTCCCACCCCCATGCTTATTAACCCGTGGGGCTTGGACTTGACTTGTTACCTGCACGGCCCTTCTACTCCACCTCGAAGGATCTCCTGCAACACAAAGCTCAGAGAGCTCACTGTGTCTCCATTAGACTAGATCTAGCCCCAAATGGACTATTTCTTCTCTTTCTTATGCGTTTGGGTGGAGCCCTGAACCACATTCCTCCTCTCCTGCCCACACCCCTAGCATGCTGTTGAGAGAGGAGTAGCATGCGGGAGACTCCTATGGCCCATCACCAATGAAAGCCAGCCTGGAATATCTGGGCAGCTTGACTGCAAATGCCTCAGCAGTTTCACAGAACAGCACTAGCAGGATTCACTGAATGACAAAATTCTTCTTGACTAACTACTACATATTTTGCAATAAAAATGTCTGTTATTGGGCGCCTGGGTGGCTCAGTTGGTTAATCGACTGCCTTCAGCTCAGGTCATGATCCTGGAGTCCCGGGATCGAGTCCCACATCCGGCTCCCTGCTCAGCAGGGAGTCTGCTTCTCCTTCTGACCCTCTTCCCTCTCGTGCTCTCTATCTCAAATAAATAAATAAAATCTTTAAAAAAAAAAGTCTGTTATTACCAGAAAAGGCCTCTCTCATCTATAACAATCAAATAGTCTTCGTGTGAGTTTCATATGAAAATACAGGGTTTTAAAAAGTCAGCTTTGTTTTCCTTGAAGACTTTAAGACCTAAAGACACACACAATCATGACAAATATTTGTCAGAGGTTTTCCCCCTCCTACAATATAATACTTCACCTGGCAATCAACCAATCTCTAATGACTACAGTTGACACTTGAACAACATGGGTTTGAACCGTACAGAGCCACTTACACACAAGTTTTTTTACAATACTGTACTGTAAATGTCTTTTCCTTATGACTTTCTTAACATTTTCTTTTCACTAGTTTACTTTACTGTAAGAATCTGGTATGTAATACATATAACATACAGAATATGTGTTGACTGTTTATGTTATTGGTAAGGCTTTCAGTCAACAGTAAACTACTAGTATTAAGTTTTGGGGGAGTCAAAAGTTATATGCATATTTTTGGCAGTGTGGGGGTTGGCACCCCTAATCCCCATCATTGTGCAAGGGTCAACTGTATCCTATCTGTGTAAGATGACAGCTCATTCTAAAAACAATGCTTCCGTTTTGCCATGATTTGAACACCAGTAGTTTCCCCCAATAACAGATAAGCATTTTCTCTGTTGTCTATCCTTAGGCCTTAATCTGATTTCCTGGGCATGCTCCTTTCTCAATTAATGATCTTACTCATGAACTTGTCTTAAAACACATACAGGAAGTTACCCTGACACCAGGGGCCCTCACTAAACCAAAAACCCAGTGTCCCAGACAACTGGAATTTTAATATTTAAGAGACATGAAATCTCAAAAGGCAACAAAAGGCTTAATTTTATGCTGGACAATGGCTCATCCATAGGCAACTGCCAACACACAAATAAAACAAGTAAAACAGACGAGTATCAGTGAAAAAGTCAAGCCAGTCCTCAAACTTAGCTTTCATTCATAAACAACTGTTCACATGGCTATAATTTTAAACCACATACATATCATATTTTCTACCAGCCAAATAGCACCTAAATCATATGAAAGAATTAAATATCTTGATATGTCAGAGTTGTACAAACAGCACCAGGATCACCACTGATGTCCAACCACAGATACACATGCAACAGGGCAGCTAGAATAGCCAAAGCACCAATAAACACCGTTCTGTAAATGCAGCACTTAAATTATTCCCTCTCATCTCATAAAATATTAATTACAAAAATAAAAATGTTAAGTTTTCAGCCAGCCTGAAAAAGGAAGATTGTATGTGATTCCCTCTCCTTTACTCTTAACCAAGCTGTTTTTGCCTAGCCTCTTTGGTCAAATTCTGAAACTACTTAAAACACCACTGAGTCCCTTTATGTGCAGCCAAGCCACCAAAAGAGCCAGGACCCTTGCTGCCCTGCCCCAGAAAGAAAATGGTTATTAGCATGCTTCTCAGTGAGGTTTAGGGAGGGGGGAAAATCTATCTTCTACCGTGATCTAAATTTTCATGGACTATTTTCCCCTTTGCCCCATTTTCTCTTCAACCCTTTCCTAGTGTTTCAACTTTCTTCCATCTCTTTTTATTTCTTCCTCTCTATACCAAGTTCGTTTTGCTCCTTCCTTTCATGATCTTGAGGGTCAGAACAATGCCTTTTCCTAATAGCAGAGAAGGATGTACAGTAGAGGGACTAGGGAATCTAGTTCACAGCAGCATCAGCTATTGTCATCAACAGCTGACAAAATTCACAGTATCCAAGAAATTATTCAACACCTACTATGGATGAAACATTGTGACAGGAATGATGGGGGAGAAAAGGTATAAAGCAGTTTCTGCCCTCCATGAAGTGACAATCTAGTTGGAGAGATTAGGCAAAAATACATGGTAAGGTAAAACAACATAAAGCGGTCCAAAGACTGCAGTATGTGCTCTAATATACATGAGTTGTAATGTTCAGGTACCAAGAACAAAGGAGGGTACAACCACTGTGCTGTAGGGGTCTCAAGAAGGCTCACTCAGGAAAAGTAAAAGCTAGACTCTGAAGGAGCCCTGAGGGTATAAAAGGAGAGGAAGGAAAGGGAGGGCTTTCTAAAATGGGGAGAAGACTTTCCAGAGGGCTGACCCTATATCAGCTTAACAGCAAGGAAAAATGTAAAATGGGTAAATTTTATGTTACATGTATTTTACCACAATTAAAAAAAAATGAGGATAGGTGTCTGGGCCCCTCAGCTGTCTCCAGCAGGGTAGGAAAGTCAGCACAGAGGGAAGAGAATTCTTATGCACAGGTGAGAACATCTGATGAACTTAGTCAACTGATACTGTCCAGCACGTAGCCACACCTGACGATACCTTTTCTAATTTTAAATACCAACACTGTGTATAACCTGACAAAATGGTTAAAGCAAAAGAAACTAGCTGACCAGATAGAGAGGTGTGTGCATTGTTAGGAAGAGATCTGATGCCTTTTCCACCAGGGAAATGTCCTCTAGAAAGAGGTCCCAGCAGCTTTGCTAAAGCCAAGGGGGAGAAATCCCAAATCCAGAGGTTCCAATGGGTCTCCGTTCTTCAAAGTTTTCTGAGCACAAGAAAGGAAGTCTGCAACCCTCCCAGGAGCGAGTCACAAAAAAAGCTGTAGATTTCAATTTCCCACTAGTTGCTAATAAAGCCCTGAATATCCAAATCCAAGGTATTAATGAGCCTTCACTGACCACCTGGGGAAAAAAAATCCCTAAACTAGTAGGTAAAGCAGCTTTTATAGAAATCACACACGGCATACCTTAGTTACTTCCATTTAAATACCAACAAGAAAATTACTTGATTGAAATCATGCCAATGTGCCCTTGGCCTTCAATTTAAGCAGATTAACAAGATCCATATAACAGTTCCTGAAGGAAGGGCAATGAAATAAGAGAAATGTCCCCACTTTCACATAATGGCCAATATTAGAGGAGGAAGAAACATGCTAGGAAATTGTCTAAATGACCATAAAAATGTTCATAGTACATAGTGTTTTATGTGAGTGGACTATGTACTAGTTTAATATTACATAGCACAAAACGTACATGGTAAGGACAATAAAACCCGCCTGAGGTGCAAGATTGAAAAGCATACGAATTTTGTGTTAAAAATAAGATTCTTGCTGGAATAACTCACTCATTAAAGTTTCCATATAACACCCCCAAAATCAAGGAAATACAAGCTAAAATCTCTTTCAACATTAGACATTAGTATATGAAACAATGGAGTTCAATTAGCCCAGAGGCACTGATTATTCAGGGCACATCCTGGGTACCTCTCAAGACAGTTGCCAGGGTGCCTGGGTGGCTCAGTTGGTTAAGCGACTGCCTTCGGCTCAGGTTATGATCCTGGAGTCCCAGGACTGAGTCCTGCATCAGGCTCCCTGCTCGGCAGGGAGTCTGCTCTCCCTCTGACCTTCCCCCCTCTCATGTACTCTCTCTCATTCTCTCTCAAATAAATAAATAAAATCTAAAAAAAAAAAAAAAAGAATTGTCTTAACACTTAAAAAAAAAAAAAGACATTTGCCAGAAATTCACACATGGTTGTAAGGAGGATGGTGATTCTGAGGCTAATCTTATCTTACCTCATAAAGTTTTGTAAGACTCACTTTCTGAAACCAGTGTTAATCTATGTAATTCTGCTTCTATGTATTTCCAGTCTATCCTGAATCCACCCCATCCTTCCTTTCTAATTCTTAGTAACTTGGGAATTTGAGGGCCTTAAATATGCATATTTTAGGAAACAAAGCAAAGCATCAAATGTCCAACTAATCCAACGCATACCTAAATTTGGTTTCACTACAGCGCCATTGATTCAATCAGTCTGGAGGAGACGTCAGTGAGCAACAGCTTGTATTTAGCTTTAATTGGGGGAATTACACTTGGAATTGACAACACTGCTCACCTTCAGGACAGAGGCTAAGCTGGTCATGTGCTCATTGAGGGCACCCTCCGACTCCTTGTAGGTCAAACAGGTGAACTGGTACTCCTCAGGATCAAAGGCGTCGGCCCCCTGCTGCTCCACATCGCTGGCTACTCCCACGTAATAGTCCTCTATGTCCCCAGGGTCCTCATCCTCTTCTTCCTCCTCACAATTTGGGTCATAGTCCTCTTCATTGCTGTCAGACCCCTGGCTATTCATGTCCACAGACATCTTAGCATCCAGCCAAGTTGCAGATCAGGAAAGCAGTTTTTTCCCCTCCCCCCAAACTTTACCACTTTCTCAAATGCATTAGTGTTTTTTGTCTTCTAAGGAAGGAAAAGAAAAAAATAAGTGTTACTTACTTTCACTATGAGAAGTTATAACAGTAACCACTGAAGAATCAAAATGGTATAGCCTGGTCCTATCCCTATTATGGCCTATTCCAACTCTGGACTCATACTGGAAACACCATCATGTCCCTGACTAGGCTTATCTAAGGAAAACTCATTCCTTGAGGAGCAGAAGCAGCTAATAATGGTAACTGCACATGAAGGGCCTGGCATGAAAGAGTCAGGAAGGCCATCTACTCCATGTCAAAGGATCAAATTCCCAAGGATTTATGTCAAAGGGTCAAATTCCCAAGTCCTTAAGAAAGAGGCACATCCCCACAGTTGGAGGCCCACAAGGGAAGCAACCTAAAGGTTGAGCTACCAAAATTAAAATCTCTTTGCTAATTATGCCCCACTGAGTAGTGACACAGACGGTACACAAATGACACAATTCCTTTCTACTATAATGTCTAGGAAAGAGTACCACTGTTTCATAGACATCACTCTCAGATGTCTGGAAAACAGGTGCATGGTTAGTAAAGAAAACGAAAGACACAAAGCTCTTCAACAACCTCCTCTAGTCTGCAAAGTTAACTGATTTTTCAGTTTTAAAGGATTCTACTGATTCTTTAAAAGGGGTACTTCAACACAAACAAATTGATCCAATAGCAAAGAAAAACGACAGATATACAGAGAAGATTTTGGCAAATGCCCATTAACTTTTCTCCACAAGTACTGTTTCAAGCAATCATCTGCAAGAAACAGTATTAAATAGTGATTTTTTTTTTTTTAAGATTTTATTTACTTGTCAGAGAGAGAGAGAGCACAAGCAAGGGGAGCAACAACAAAGGGAGAAGCAGGCTCCCCGCTGAGCAAGGAGCCCAATCTGGGATCATGACCTGAGCTGAAGACAGATGCTTAACCCACTGAGCCACCCAGGCGTCCCTTAAATAGTGATTTAAATCTAAAAACTAATAGGACTTTAAAATGCAAGAGCATCTGCATTGGATGGTATGTAAATAACTTACATAACCAAATCTGGATTAAATACAAAAGTATATACAAAGTCTATTTGAAATAGTTAAGCTCTCAAGGGGTGGCTCAGTCGGTTAAGTGTCCAACTCTTGATTTGGGTTCAGGTCATGATCTCAGGGTCGTGAGATCAGTGGGGAGTATGCCTGAGATTCTCTCCCTATGCCCCTCCTCCTGCTCTCACTGTGCGAGCTTTCTCTCTCTAAAAAGAATAAAATAATCTAGGGGTGCCTGCGTGGCTCAGTCGGTTAAACGTCTGCCTTCGGTTCAGGTCATGATCCCAGGGTCCTGGGATCGAGTACCACATTGGGCTCCTTGCTCAGCAGGGAGCCTGCTTCTCCCTCGCCCTCTGCCTGCTGCTCCCCCTGCTTGTGCTTGCTCTCTGTCAAATAAATAAATAAAATCTTTAAAAATAAAATGAATAAATAAAATAGTCTAAAAAAAAGGAAAGAATCTCTCAAAAAATCAACCATAATTAAGACAAGAAATAAAAATTAAAACACATTAGGGGCACCTGGGTGGCTCAGTCGTTAAGTGCCTGCCTTCGGCTCAGGTCATGATCCCAGGGTCCTGGGATCGAGCCCCACATCGGGCTCCCTGCTCTGCAGGAAGCCTGCTTCTCCCTCTCCCACTCCCCCTGCTTGTGTTCCTGCTCTAGCTATCTCTCTGTCAAGTAAATAAAATCTTTAAAAATTATTTTAAAACACATTAAAATGAACATGTTAAAGAAAAAAATGTGTAGTGAATACGTAACCAGTCTAAATGACTACAGAGCCACCTTTTAATATAAAAATATCAGTGAATCTAAGTTTGACATGCTAACCATAAATGCCCAGTTTTTTTAAAATCACATTAATGAGAGCAGTAATATAATATTTGCAGTTTGACTTTTAACAAATTGTTTTATATGGTAGAACCACCTAATTACAAACGAACTACGGTACTTTTCCCTTAGGAGAAAAAAATTAATCTTTAAATTAAAAATACCTGAATTCTTGAAGATCTTTGAAGATGTCACCCCAAATATTCTGTCATATAATTTCCATCTGAAATGAAAAGAGAAATTCTATTTATATTTTTGAAGATGGTACCCTGGTTTTGCAAATTTATTTTTTAACAAGCAAAAACATTTAAAGGGATAAGCAGCAAGGGACCAGAGTAACTGAAATTATTTTCTTGAAAGTCCCACAGAAACACGTATGTCATATTGAAAAGACTTACATGGCCTTCTAAAAAAGAAAGTATTCAAAGTAAACAGCCAGTAATTATTTAACCTAGAATACTGGTAATGTAAATAGATACCTAATTCCCTCCCTTAGTTTGAAAACCCACCACCTTACTCCTATGGTTCAGAGTCCCTAAATTACTACCACAATTTCAATCCTAAATGTTACAAAGAAGTGGAAAAAGTAAATTGCAACTGACTTAAAATGAAATTTTTAGTATAAAGTCACTTCCATGGTGATAATATAACACAAAATACTGCCAATATTTCAGATCTCACTTTACTCATGAAAAAGTTATTTTGAAATAAAAAGTGTCCCCAATAGGATGCACACTAGGCAATATTAATACCCGTGTGCCGCCTCTCTTCTGACATGCTCAAGGGCCATCTGACCTGCTCAGAGATACAGATCTCACTATCCAAGACTAAATAAGTAAGCAAGGCTACTTGCTTACTCAATTAGAAATCTTATGTCTATTTCTTTATCCTTTAGGATTTCTTGGAAAACTTGGGATGCCTGGGTGGCTCAGTCGGTAAAGCGTCTGACTTCGGCTCAGGTTGTGATCCCAGGGTCCTGGGATGGAGTCCCGCATTGGACCCCTTGCTCAGCAGGGAGCCTGCTTCTCCCTCTGCCTGCTGCTCCCCGTTTGTGCTCTTTCCCTCTGTACCTGTCTTTGACAAGTAAATAAATAAACTCTTAAAAAGAAAAAAAAAGGATTTCTCGGAAAACTAAAACTTATAACTTCCAAAAAACTACTTCAAACATAGGCAAATATAAACCAAATGAAAATCAAAGTCCAAACAATGATTATGGAAGATCTAAAATAGTAGAGAACTGATTTTTTAAAATCTTTTTTCTTTTACCTGTATATTATTCAAGGTATTGCTTATTGGGCAAACAAAATTCATAAATATTGCTCCCATCTACAAAATTTCACTACCAATATTAGCTCTCATTTAGTGAGAGCCAATTGCAGGTTTGACTCATTCTCATTAAATCTTCACAACTCTACAAAGTGGCTCTCATCCCCTTCTTACAAATGAGGAAACCACAGTTCAAAAAGGTTAAGTGACTTGCCAGGATCACACTGCTGGTAACCGGTATTACCCAGAGTCAATACTTCCACCAGATCCATTGGCTACGGAGATTTACAACTCCCCACCACCATCCCAGAGAACCTAATACTATCCAGAAAGCTACCTTCAGAATCACAACAAACAGAAGACCATGCTTTCCACTTTCTCTGGATTTTTCCCCAGAATTTGAACTTAGAGGTTGCCCATAGGCTTCTCACCAACTAAGTACTCAAGAAGCAGGGGAAAACTTCGTATTTCCCTCCAAAAAAAGAGAAAGTGATTTCATACTTAGTGGGAGTTCTAGGTCTAGATTTAAAGATTTATTTATTTATTTATTTGAGAGAGAGAGTGTACATGAGAGGGGGGAGGGTCAGAGGGAGAAGCAGACTCCCCGCTAAGCAGGGAGCTCCATGCGGGACTCGATCCCGGGACTCCAGGATCATAACCTGAGCCGAAGGCAGTCGCTTAACTAACAACTGAGCCACCCAGGCGCCCCTAGGTCCAGGTTTGAATAAAAACTTAATTTTTAATCTTTTCAAAGTTAAATATACCTAATTCTACTCAAAAGAGTGCTAACATTGTTCAAAGGGGCCAGAATGTTATTGCCTTATTAAAAGAACTGATGACAACGCTTTGATTTCCTTTGGATGTTAAATATAATCCCTCCACCCCAAACAGAAAAGGAGTAATAGAAATTACACCCCCCCACCCCCCGCCCCCAGCCAAAGTCACGTATTCAGGAGACGCTGACACCCTCCCTGAGCTAAAGGATCCAAACTGAAGACTTCTCTCTGTTTAAAAGTTGACGAAAACACTTTTTGGCAACTCTGAAGATGTTTACTCCAGACATAATATTTGGCTCTGAATGGTCATTTACTAACGCTACATCTCCGAAAAAAACTACTTAGCACTTCTAAAATATGAACCAGTAACTTAGTTTCAAAACCCTACACTATACTACCCTGTCTAATACGGTAGCCACTAGCCCCATGTGGTTATTAAAATTTGACTTAAAAATTAAATAAAAACCTAAAATTTGGTTTTTCAGTCTCACTAGCCATAAGTCAAATGTTCAATAGCCACGTGTAGCTAGTGGCTACCCTACTTAGGAACAAAAGTATAAAATATGTCCGTTGTGGCAGAAAGTTCTACGGGACAGAGCAACAATCAGTACTGAGGTGAAGTCATCCGACAACACGGCTGTCTCTCCCGCCGCTAGCACAGCACCGTCCGGCGAGACGGCGGCGCAGCTCCTGGGCCGCACGTTTCTACCGAGGCGCAGGGACAGCCGCGAGGACACGGAGCCCACGCGCAGGTGGACCCTTCGCAGGCGAGCGTTAACTAACTGCGCGGGTGGCACTGCGAGGGCTCCGAATGATGACTAGAGAAGCCCCGGAGGCGGCGCGTATCCCCGGCGCGCCCGGTGGGGAAGGCCCAGATGCGCCGGCGCCAGTCGGTCAGAGGCGCTGGCCTCCGACCTCTCCGGGAGCTGGGAAGACGGCAGGAGGAGGAAAAACGGAGAGACGCCAGGAGCCAGCCCGCCCCGGTGGTAGCCTTCAGCCGCCCCTCCGCGGGCGGCGCTGGACGCTGAGACGGGGAACCGGCGGCCGGGGGCACCGGGGCCTCGCGGGCGGCGACGAAGGCGGAGGCGCGCGGAGAGCCCACCCCCCTCCCCGGCCCGCTGGGGTAAACAAGGCCGCGACCTGCGCCGCACACTTACCGGGAGCCGCAGCCCGCGGCCGCTGAGCCCGGGCGGGCCAGACCGGGACCGGCCGGGCCAGAGGTTTCAGACACAGGCGCAGACGCGGCGGGCGGAGGCGACGGGCCGACGCCGGTCAAGGCCCGCGCTCCTTCCTCCCGCGGAGCGGTCTCCGCTGCTCCGGAAGTGCTCAGTGAAGTTGCGTCACTTCCGGCCCGGGGTCGATCGGCGGTCGCCGAGGTCGCGACTGGTGCTGGGTAATACCGTTCCTTGGCCAACGGTTCACTGCAGCCCAGCACTCCGATCCCGAGTGTGACCCGGCATGGCCCGCGCCCATGGCTGCAGGAGGCAGCGGAGGAGAGGAGTCGGCTTATTGGAGAGTGGTCAAGGCGTCTCTTCCGGCTTTCTCCTACCGGCGCCGACCGCCGGTATAATTTTAACCAGCGTTTTTCTGATGCACTGTTCGCTTCACTGTTTGTATTCGAGTATAGTGCACGTAGAAGACATACTGACGCCTATGGAGTGGTAAAGGACTGTTGTTTCCCGGCCGCTATCTGGTGGAAGAAGAATTGGGGTTTCAGGTCTCCGCCGGGCCGGGAATTTCTGCTTACACTCTCAGGCCGCCGCTTGGTGGCCCCCGAGCCGCAGATACCACGCCGGGCTTTCCCTTTACTCTCCGCTGCGTGGCCCACCCAGTTCTTCAGCTTCCCGTTCATCGTACAAGATTGAATCGTGATTTTGTTTATTAAATTCCACATTTGCCTTGTTACACGGTTTCTTCAAACGGTTTAGGAAGTATGTGCCCCCATGACTGTCAATTAACTTCTAGGACCTGTTGCCAAGCATGGTGGATAGAAAGCCACTGAGGCTCACTCGAGTTGCTGCTGCACAAGTGAAAATGCGGGTGTGAAGCCGGTGATGTTAGGGAGCACCCTGGCTGTGCAAGTCCTCCCATAACCCAAATTATTTCCATCCATAGTACATAGTCGTCTATGTACTGATATGCAAGATAACTGTGTGTAACGAGCTCTCTTACTTAGTTCTTGCTTCTTGCGTGTATTCGTGTATTTCTTATACATGGTTTTCAGCTTTCAGTTTAACTAAGAGCATGTACCTAAATAAGGCGCAAATACTAGAAAGCATCCCTCCCTCCCCCCAAAAGGAAACAAATACTAGGAGGCCCAAATTAATTTGGAGTGAAAATTAACAGCAATGACTAACAATTGTAGGATTATGAATTCTATATATGTTGGCAACATAAAAGTCTATTAAACTTCAATGTGCTTATTTTATTCCTTTATGATACTAGCAAAGGACCTAAAGTGTATTTTCTGCAAATGAAATCTGAATTAGAAGCTCTCGTTTTGGGTTACTGGTAATAAATGCTCTCCAGCAAATAATAGGAAACTTTCTGTAGCATTATTGCATTTGCAAAATAGAGAATTTGTTCATAAGTCAAGCACATGGGTGTACATACAATATATTGGAAAATACGTATTATCCTTATTTGCACACACCTGTCTTTCTCCTGCTAAAGGTGAGTTTTTGCTTGTTTGTTTTAGAGAGGGGGAGCAAGAAAGAGAGAGGGGCAGAGGGAGAGGGAGAGAGAAAATCTTAAGCAGACTCCATGCTGGGCGGAAGCTCAGTCTCAGCCCTGAGATCATGATCTGAGCCAAAATCAAGAGTTGGACGCTTAACCGACTGAGCCACCCGGGCACCCCAAAAGCTGAGTTTCTTAAGGGCACAGATCCAACCTTGTTTTAAATATTACTCTATTACATAAACATTTATTGGGTTGATGATAATATTTTTAACCAGTGGCAATTTCTCTCCAGGAAATAGAGATTTAAGAATTAAGCCAAAATATTTAAGGATATACATAAAAATATGTGCACATATATGTGCTTTGGAATGGTGATTCCAAATAGGAATTCCAATTAAACATTTGCCGCATCCAAAATGTCCTAAAGTAAGAGTTTGTTAAATTATGGTAAAATATACAATGAAGAAAACCATTAGCAATGATGCTGTACTAAGGTATCTATTAATAAGGAAAGGTATTTTTGATATACTCAAGTGATAATAATAAGAAATGAAATGTGTATGATAGTACTTTTTCAAAATATATATGCATGTGAAATATATAAAGTCTCATGATTTCTGTGGTTCAGAAATCCAGACAGGCCATGGTGGGAATGGTTTGTCTCAGCTGCTCAATGTCTGTGGCCTCAGCTGGAAGACTCGAAAGCTAGGAGCTGGAATCATGGGGAAGAATTATTTACTCACATATCCAGTGGGTTTTGGTGGCTGTCAGCTGGGGGTCTAGCTGGAGCTGTTAGCCAGAACACATACACACATGACCTCTCCACGTTGGTCTGGTTTCCAGGGACAAGTGTCTTGAGAGACAGAGCTAGGTGGAAGCTCTATCTCTTTTTATAACTTAGCCTCTGAAGTTAGGCAGCATTACTTCTACCACATTTTATTGGTCCAAGCAGTTACAAATGTCCTCTCAGGTTCAAAGGAAGGAAATGAAGACCCACCCTCAATAGAGGAAAACTAACATTGTATCACATCGTAAGAAAAGCATGTGGAATGGGATATATGGTGGTATGGTCATCTTTGGAAAATATAATCTGTCACATCACATGTTACATATATGTATCTTATACATCTAGCTTTCATCTTCACCTATATTGATTTTATATTTTTTTAAGATTTTCTTTATTTAACAAAGAGACACAGCGAGAGAGGGAACACAAGCAGGGGGAGTGGCAGAGGAGTCTTCCCACTGAGCAGGGAGCCCGATGCGGGGCTCGATCCCAGGACCCTGGGATCATGACCTGAGCTGAAGGCAGACGCTTAAGAACTGAGCCATGCAGGCGCCCCCTTTTATTGATTTTAATTATGCAACTAATATATTGATATATTAAAGTTGTAAAAAATTAACATAAAAGTATTGATAGCAGCGTGTGAATATTCCCATTAACTCACTTGGACTCTCTCTACCCTATCTGGGGTCGTTACCGTTGTCTGATCCTTTCTGTGCATTCACATGTATATCTATTCATAGCTATACACACACATTTACACAAATGTTTTTTTTCTGTTAGTAACAGGCTATTATAAGATGCTTCTTTTTTCACTTAGTAGAAAGAGCTATTATTATTCTCCATTCCAAGAATGAGCAAACTAAGGCAAAGAAAATTCGGGTAATTCCTCAAAATTAAAAAGCTAGAAAGTGGGCAAGCTGAGATTCTTACCCTGCTGGTGTGGCTCCAGAGCCTACCCTCTCTCCACAGTGCTGGACCCCTTCTCAGTATTTCCTAATATGAATGTATTATCTCTTTCACCATGCTCCCTTTGCAGGTCATCTGTTTGCAGTTTTTCACAATTACAAATAATGTCACAAACACCCTTGGATGTACTTCTTTTTGCACAGATGTGAACATGTTTGGGGTTCTAGTTCTAGAAATGGAATTGATGAGTCAACTGCCCTGCTCATACTGCCAAATCACCTTTTAAAAATGCCTTTGATTCTTTGAGCCCAGCTGAAGGACAGGCAACATGTTGTTAGATATAATGGTGGGGGAAGGAGATCACAGCCCCTGCAGTTTAGGAACTTTGGTCTAGTAAGAGATGAAAAAATTAGAGGAATTGTGAAATAAGTATGAAATTGCTGTGAGGAGTACCACACAGGAGAGTCACTACATCTCCATTCTCTGCTCTATCTACGCTCATTCCCTAGGAATCTCATCCAGTCTCTGCCTAAGGACCTCCAACACACTGATGACTTACAGGTCTTTCTAGCCCTACCCGGTTCCCTAAACATATTCAGTATACTCAATTGTCCGTTTGGAGGTCATATTGGCACTCAAATTTGAAGTCCCAAACAAAACTCAATTTTATCCCCAAACTGGTCATTCCCCCAGTGTGTCCCAGCTCAGTAATGCCTCTATCTCTTACTGTTTACTCAGGCCAAAAATTCACAAGTCTCTCATGACTCTTCTTTCCCTTTCCAATTCCACATTCAATCCCTAAGTGCTATACCTCCATGATATGTCCTGATTTGGCAGTTCTCCCCATCTGCTGCTCTAGTGCAAACCACCAACATGTGTCCCTGGGTGTGAGCAATTAACTAGTCTCCACGCTCCCACCCATGATATAGAACCACTATATCGGTTCTATACATTATCTAGAAAGATCTTTTTAAAGCATGCAATATGTCAATTCCCTGTTCAAAACCCTTCAAAGCTTTCAATCACAGGCTTCACCCTTATAGGCCTATAGTGGTAGGGTCTGGGTCCAGATGCCCAGGGTTAGAATCCCAGTTTGGTGACTTCCTAGCTGTGTGAACTTGGGTAAGGAACTTCACCTCTCTTTGACTTAGTTTTCTCATTTGTGAAATGGGGATAATAGTAGCACCTTCCACTGAATGAAAAAACAGAATGATATTTACAATAGCTTTTTATTAATGAAAAAAGGGTGTGTGTGTGTGTGTGTGTGTGTGTGTAGATATATATGTAGTTGTGGGGGTGCCTGGTGGCTCAGTTGGTTAAGTGTCTGCCTTCGGCTCAGGTCATGATTCTGGGGTCCTGGGATCAAGTCCCGAGTCGGGTTCCCTGCTCAGCAGGGAGCCTGCTTCTCCCTTTGCCTGCCACTTCCCCCCCCCCCCCGCTTGTGCTCTCTCTCTCTCTCTCTCTGACAAAATCTATTTTAAAAATATATATATATATGTAGATGTATAGAAAAGGTCCTAGAAGGACATGTGTGAAAGGACATGTACTGACTGAGCCACTCAGGCACCCTGACATGTTTCACTTTTAAAAATCCACTGGGGACGGGGCACCTGGGTGGCTCAGTCGGTTAAGCTTCAGTGCTTTCAGCTCAGGTCATGATCTCAGGGTCCTGGGATTGAGCCCCATGTCGGGCTCTCTGCTCAGCGGAGAGCCTGCTTCTCCCTCTCCCTCTGCTGCTCCACCTGCTTGTGCTCTCTCTCTTTGTCAAATAAATAAATAAAATCTTAAAAAAAAAATCCACTGGGGAGATGGGGCATCTGGGTTAAGCATCAGTTGGTTAAGCATCTGACTCTTGATTTTAGCTCAGGTTATCATCTCAGGGTTATGAGATCGAGCCCCACGTCAGGCTCTGTACTCATTGTAGAGTCTGCTTGAGAGTCTCTTCCCTCTCCCTCTGCCCTTCTCCCTGTTCTCTCTCTAAATAAATAAATAAATAAATAAAATCTTTTTAAAAAATAAAATAAAAATTTAAAAAATCCACTGGAGAGCACTGAATTTCTAAGATTGACTTAAAGGTAGTACTCATATCCTCAATATTGACTCTTTGCATCCAAGAAATATGTCTTTACACTTGTTTTTCTTTTATGCCTTTGAATTTTTATATTTTATTCACATGGATCTTTGATTTAGTCCTGGATATGTTATGGGTTTTCTTACTATTCTGAATAGGATTCTTTTTTTAAAAAAGATTTTATTTATTTATTTGACAGAGAAAGACACAGTGAGAGAGGGAACACGAGCAGTGGGAGTGGGAGAGGGAGAAGCAGGCTTCCCGCTGAGCAGGGAGCCCGATGTGGGACTTGATCCCAGGACCCTGGGATCATGACCTGAGCCGAAGGCAGACGCTAAACAACCGAGCCACCCAGGCGCCCTGAATAAGATTCTTTTTTGCATGTTTTCTAATTGGTTATTTTTTAAAAGAGTTGTATTTATTTATCTATCTATGTATTTATTTATTTATTTATTGGGGTGGGGGAGAGCATGAGTAGGGGGAGGGGCAGAGGGAGAAGCAAACTCCCCGCTGAGCAGGGAGCCTGATGTGGAGCTTGATCCCAGGACTCTGGGATCATGACCTGAGCCAAAGGCAGACACTTAACTGACTGAGCCACTCAGGCGCCCCTAATTGGTTATTGTTAATGTATTGAAAAGCTATTGTTTCTGGATATTGTTCTTGTGTCTGTCTCTTTACTACATTTCTTCTTAGTTTCAATGGGTCTTCAACTGATTCTCTTGAATTTTAAAAGTAAGCATTTAGATCACTTGAAAATTGTGATATTTTGGATTCTTAATTTTTAATATTTAAATTTTTCATTTATTCTTCTTTCCTTGTCTTATTTCCCTCCCTCTCTTTTTCCCTCCTTTTTTTCTTTCTTTCTTCCTTCGTTTCCTACTTTCTTCTTTTCCCTCCTTCTTTCCTATTGGTCTTATCGTCTTGGCTACCATGTTCAATAAAAGGTTAAGCAGTAATCATGATCAAAAGCATACCTTTGTTCCTCTCATTAATAGGAAGGTTTCTAATTCACCTTTAAACATTTTTGCTAAGAAAGATATAGTTACTAAGTTGCTTTAAAAAAAATTTTTTTTTAGGTAGACTCCACACCCAACGTGGGTCTTGAACTCACAAGCCTGAGATCAAGAGTGCATGCTCTACTGACTGAGCTACCCAGGCGTCCCAGCTGTGTGTGTTTTTTTGAGATAGTTGTGTTTTATCTATTACAAGGGAATTTACTTAAAATCTTAAGTGTCCAGTTTTATGTTCTTTTCCCTTTTTTAAAAGTTTATATATTTCTTTTTTTTAGTAATCTCTATACCCAACGTGGGGCTTGAACTCACAACCTGGAGATCAAGAGTCACACACTCTTTTGACTGAGCCAACCAACTGCCCCTATGTTCTTTCCCTTTTTTTTTTTTAATTTTTCTTTATTTAAATAATCTCTACACCCAACGTGGGGCTCGAACTCACGACCCCAAGAGCAAGAGTTGCCCGCTCCTCTGACTCTGAGCCAGCCAGCCACCCCCCTTTTTTTGTTTTGTTTTTGATAAGGAATGACCATATGCTACTATTGCTGGTCAAACTCTCTGGAAACAAATGCTGAAACGGAGTTGGGAGAGCAAGGTATGTATTAGGGACCAACATATGTAAAGGAAGGAGCAGGAAGCAGAATTGGGCAGAGGCAAAAGTTAAACTGTGTTGCAGGCCCAGTGAACCTGCCACTAACCCAGCAGAAAGCACTGGAATTGATGTGGGAAACAAAGGCAGGAGAAAAATTACTAAATATCCTTACTACTTACAGTCCATTGACAAGTCCTTGAAACAGGCAGAGTGACATTCCTCTAGGGACTCAGCTGCCTGGATGCTGACACTTTGCTAAGGGCAAAAGGCAATTGTAGCTCAACCCCCAGGATCCTGTAAGTCTACTTTAACATATAAAAATTCCCTTGGAAACTTCCTTTATCTCTACCCCCCAAGATACATGTTGGCAATTATCCCCCAAGCATATGACCCACTGATATACATCTGAAGGGACTCATGACTAAGGTTTTATTAGACAGTAATAAATGACCTTTTCCCAACAAGAGCCAACCCCCTCAAGGTCCTGGAAACCTTCCTTCCAAAATTCCTTAGAGACTTAGGCTATCCCTAACCCCCTCTCAACTTGAAAGTACACAATGGGCCACTCCTCCTGACACCAGTGCAGCTCTTTCTGCCCACGGGTCCTGTCCCCGGGCTTTAATAACATCACCTTTTTGCACCAAAGATGTCTCAAGAATTCTTTCTTGGCCATCGGCTCCGGACCTCACCAACATTCCAAAACTACATCATTTGGTGACCACGAAGGGACCCCTCTCACTCTAGAGAGATTTCTTTCTGTTCTCACCTTCACTTTAAATAAGCTATCACTTCACCCTTTTGTGTCCACGAGACTCATTCTTTGGCTCTGGGACGCAAGAACCCTGCAACCCTGTAACAGAATGAACAGTTGCCGGAAGCCAGGGCAAAAATGAACTATTGGGATTTCATCAAGATAAAAAGCTTTTGCACAGCGAAAGAAACAGTCCACAAAACCAAAAGACAACCGACAGAATGGGAGAAAATATTTGCAAATGACATATCAGATAAAGGGCTAGTATCCAAAATCTATAAAGAACTTACCAAACTCAACACCCAAAGAACAAATAATCCAATCAAGAAATGGGCAGAAGACATGAACAGACATTTCTCCAAAGAAGACATCCAAATGGCCAACAGGCACATGAAAAAGTGCTCAACATCGCTCGGCATCAGGGAAATCCAAATCAAAACCTCAATGAGATACCACCTCACACCCGTCAGAATGGCTAAAATTAACAAGTCAGGGAACGACAGATGTTGGCGGGGATGTGGAGAAAGGGGAACCCTCCTACACTGTTGGTGGGAATGCAAGCTGGTGCAACCCCTCTGGAAAACAGTATGGAGGTTCCTGAAACAGTTGAAATTAGAGCTACCGTTCGATCCAGCAATTGCACTACTGGGTATTTACCACAAAGATACAAATGTAGGGACCCGAAGGGGTACGTGTACCCCAATGTTTATAGCAGCAATGTCCACCATAGCCAAACTGTGGAAAGAGCCAAGATGCCCATCGACAGATGAATGGATAAAGAAGATGTGGTATATATACACAATGGAATATTATGCAGCCATCAAAAGGAATGAGATCTTGCCATTTGCAACTACGTGGATGGAACTGGAGGGTGTTATGCTGAGTGAAATAAGTCAATCAGAGAAAGACATGTATCACATGACCTCACTGATATGAGGAATTCTTAATCTCAGGAAAGAAACTGAGTGTTACTGGAGTGGTTGGGGGTGGGAGGGATGGGGTGGCTGGGTGATAGACATTGGGGAGGGTATGTGCTACGGTGAGCACTGTGAATTGTGCAAGACTGTTGAATCACAGTTCTGTACTTCTGAAACAAATAACGCAACATATTTTAAGAAAAAAGAAAAAGAAGAAGATAACAGGAGAGGAAGAAAAGGGGAGTATGTCAGAGGGGGAGACGAACCATGAGAGATGATGGACTCTGAAAAACAAACTGAGGGTTCTAGAGGGGAGGGGGGGAGGGGGATGGGTTAGCCTGGTGATGGGTATTGAGGAGGGCACGTTCTGCATGGAGCACTGGGTGTTATGAACAAACAATGAATCATGGAACACTGCACCAAAAACTAATGATGTAATATATGGTGATTAACATAACAATAAAAAAATTAAAAAAAAAAAAGAATGAACGGTTGCCTATCAGAGTATCTTATACCAGGTCAGACTCACCAGGCATTTATATACTTTTACAAACTTGGATTTATACACTTGCTCAATCATTGGGTGTAGGCTGTCTTGGGAAGGGTATGCCGAGAGGGGAGGCAGCTATCTGAAACTAAGGCCATCTCCTGAAGGACTGAGAGCTGGAGGCTATCTGCTACTCTATGTTCCACAGCTGGGCAGCCAGGCCTTCCTTGAAGAAGGTTCTAGGTGGTAAAACTCCATGTCTACCACAAATATGACATGGTTCTTACCATTTATTGAGATGATCATGGATTGTCATCCTTACTATATTAGTGTTATGACCACATTATGGGATTTTTAAGTAAGCTCCACAAGCAACATGGGGCTTGAACCCAAGACCCTGAGATCAAGAGTTGCACACTTCACCCACTGAGCCAGCCAGGTGCCCTGGGATTCACTGATTTTAAACTACATTTGGTCATAATACCTTATCCATTTAAAACTTTGTGGAAGGGCGCCTGGGTGGCTCAGTTGGTTAAGCGACTGCCTTCGGCTCAGGTCATGATCTTGGAGTCCCTGGATCAATTCCCGCATCGGGCTCCCTGCTCGGCAGGGGGTCTGCTTCTCCCTCTGACCCTCCCCCCTCTCATGTTCTCTCTCTCTATCTCATTCTCTCTCTCAAATAAATAAATAAATAAATCTTAAAAAAAAACTTTGTGGAATTGATTTGCTAATATTTTACTGTTAATATTTTTGTTATTCATGCATTAAGTGATGATAGTTTCTGGTTTCCTTTTTCTAATGTGAATGCTATCCTTGTCTGATTTTGGCATCAGGGTTATGTTAGCCTCTAAAATTTAGGAATAAGTAACAGTGAAAGCAACCACGTACAGAAAACTGTTGGATATGGCCCAGATACCATGTCTCATATGAATCTTCTGGAATTTTTGTACCAGATTCTTATTTTTAATTGAACATCAATGATTATTAAGATAACTATTAGTTTTGCAAGTTTTTTTGCTTACCATGTTTTCTTTCTTGGATTTATTTGTTTAGCTGTAGTATATTCTTTTTTTTTTAGTATATTCTTTTATCATTATTATTATTATTAACATATAATGTATTATTTGTTTCAGGGGTACAGATCTGATTCATCAGTTTTACACAACACACAGCACTCACCACAACATATAACCTCCCCAGTGTCCATCACCCAGCCACTCCATCCCTCCCACCCCCGTCCACTCCAGCAACCCTCAGTTTGTTTCCTGAGATTAAGAGTCTCTTATGGTTTGTCTCCCTCTCTGGTTTCTTGTTTCATTTTTTCCTCCCTTCCCCTATGATCCTCTGCCTTGTTTCTCAAATTACACATATCAGTGAGATCATATGATAATTGTCTTTCTCTGATTGACTTATTTCCCTTAGCATAATACCCTCTAGTTCCATCCACACCGTTGCAAATGGTAAGATTTCATTTTTGATGGCTGCATAATATTCTATTATCTATCTATCTACCTATCTATCTACCACATCTTCTTTATCCATTCATCTGTTGATGGACAGCTGTAGTATATTCTTGAATAATTCCTTCAGAGAAGGCATGTGGGTAGCAAACTTTCCAAGTTTTTCTTTTCTTCATTGAAAGTGTGCTTTTTGCTTCCTGCCACTTGAATGCTAATTCGGCTGGGCATAAGACTGAAGGTTCAAAATTATTTTACCTCAGAAGTTGGAACTTATTTTCTGTTGTTGTCTTATAGTCAGCATGGTCAATGAGAAACCTGCTATGTTTTGATTTTTATTCCTTGCTTGATAGCCTTTTTTTTTTTCACTCTGAAAGCTTTTAAGATTCTTTTCCCTTTTGTTCTGAAAAGTTGCCACAGTACAAATAGATGCCTTTTGTTATTCATCTTGCTTGGTCCTCACTGGCCCTTTTCAGTTGAAAGATGTGAGTTTCCTACTGAGATATTTTCTTCTTTATTTCTTTGATTATATCCTTCTCTCCTTACTCAGTCCTTTCCTACTGGAAATACTATTAGTAATACTATTACTCTGTCATTTCCTACTGGAAATACTATTAGAGAGGTGGGGACCTCTGAATCTGTCCTCTGTGTCATAATTTCCCTCTCTTTTTCAGCTTGTCTTTTTTTTTCACATTGCCTTTTTAAAGAGATTTATCAACTTGATTGTTCAGCTTTCTAATTTTCTTTCTAGGCGTGTCCATACTTTAATTCAGCTCACTTGTGAAGTACTTTTAAATTCAAGATTTCCTGTGGGTTCTTTTTTCCTGGATGCCATTTACCTTTAGGTGTGTTGAGTTTGAGATCCCTGTGGGCAGCAGGGGTGGAGCCCATGACGAGTAGAGATTGGAGAGATTTCAGCCCAGACTTAGAATCTGAGGCCAGGAAGAAAGAAAGAAGAAAAAAGGACCAAAGAAGGGACATTAGGAAGATTAGCCCATATTTGATTTCCAGGGTTTAGGAATAGGCTTCTCATCTGAGGTCCAAGGATGGCTTCAAATTCTCATGAGACTGAAAGCAAACCTGCATATGTATATGTACACTTTTCTGGGGAAGGGGTACCAGGGATTTTCCACCCTGAAAATGGCTAAGAACCACTGGTTGGACAATGTCTAGCATGTGGAAGCAACTCAGTATATGTCTCTTGCATCCGCATGTTAGGGAGTAGGAAGAAGGACACTATGTGCTGAAGGGAAAAGTTCGTGTAAAGGCCTGGGTCAAGGGTGGGAGGCAATTAAATAACAGGTCTGTGTGGTAACCAGGAGAAGCTCAGTTTGCTCAGAGATGAAGCTAGAGTCTAGAGAAAAACAAGGTTGAGGGAGTGCGCTACTATGAAATTATGAAAAGCCTTGACTGCCCAGAGAATACTACTTGTATATTATTATGGTGCAATGAGGAGCTGAAGATGATTTTTGGCAGGAAATGGCATAGTCAGATTAAATTTCATGTCAGTTTTCTATTTTTTTTTTAAGATTTTATTTACTTATTTGCCAGAGAGGGAGAGTACAAGCAGGGGGGGTGGCAGGTAGAGGGAGAAGCAGTCTCCTTGCTAAGCAAGGAGCCCGAGGTGGGACTCGATCCCAGGACCCTGAGATCATGACCTGAGCCGAAGGCAGATGTTTAACCATCTGAGCCACCCAGGCACCCCTTCATGTCAGTTTTCTAGTTGTGGGTAAGGCTGACCAGATAAATAGGCAGGAAGACCATTTGTTTAGTGAATTATCAGTTACCCTTTGGGGATTTAATAGGACCTGGTGGGCTTAAGTAGAGTCCACATTGTGGTCTGTCATGGAGGTGCTCAAGGTTACCAGCAGGGGTTACTAGGAAGGCTGTTTTATATCAAAGACCATCTCTCCTAGAAGCTGCTCTGAGTGCAGGTTGACTCTAAATTAGCTTCTCTTCTGTAGCCAGAGTATTACAAGCAGTAAGTGAGAGAAATAAGGTCCCATTACGAAATCCTGAATCTTGGACCTTCTGCTCAGTAAAACTCCTGAGATCAATCCAGTGATTAGCACAGAGTTTTGCAAACAGGAAGGGTTCAGTGAACATGTGGCCCTCTCCTGGTTGAAATTCCCCATAATCTATGGGAAACAAACACAAAGATGATCACTGGGGAAGAAAGTCAGGAGGAAATCGCAAGTGTCAGGAACTGACAATCTGCTTTGCACTTGAGCTCTCTTCTAACTGCCCTTTCTTGTTCTAATGTCTGAGATTCTTGTCCTCTGAGATTTCTGTCCTCTGAGGACAGAAACCCACTTTGTAACTTACTCAACAACAATCATCCTTTTTTTTTTTTTTTTTAAGGAGGGGGTGGAAAGATAGAGGAAGAGAATCTTCAAGCAGACTCTCTGCTGAATGTGGAGCCCAACACAGGGCTTGATCCTATGACCCATGTGATCATGACCTGAGCTGAAAGCAAGAATCAGTTGCTTAACTGCCTGAGCCACCCAGGTGCCCCAGGAGAGAAGGAATACCTTTAAGGAGGCTCCACGCTCAGCGTAGAGCTGAACACGGGGCTCGATCTCACGACCCTGAGATCATGGCCTGAGCTGAACTCAAAAGTCAGACACCTAACCAACTGAGCCATGCAGGAGCCCCAACAACAATCAGCCTTTTAAGCACCTACTGCATGTCAGGTGTTATGCTACCTTACTTTACAATTGGCCTATGAGCTGTCTCCTTGCCTATCTTAAACAGTTTTCTTCTGTTTCGGAGGTTCTTAACAGTGGGTGCTTCTCCAACCCAGTCACAAAGCTTTAAAGACTCTTGTGCCAGGACTCAGTTCCAGAGATTGAGTCCTGGAGATCCCAGGGATTTAGAAGAAGCTTGCTGGGTGATGCCACACACACTAGATACCACTCCCATCACCTTAGGGACCTTGTCTTTTTTTTTTTTTTTAAAGATTTTTATTTATTTATTCATGAGAGACAGAGAGAGAGAGAGAGAGAGAAACAGAGGGAGAAGCAGGCTCCCAAGGAGCAGGGAGTCCAACGCGGGACTTGATCCCAGGACCCTGGGATCATGACCTGAGCCGAAGGCAGACGCTTAACCATCTGAGCCACCCAGGCGCCCTTAGGGACCTTGTCTTATCAGCAGTGCTTTCTCTGTCTTTTCTTGATATTTCCCTCAGCCTCAGTCCCATCTTAAACACCAAAATCTAAACCTTCCTTTAAGCCTTTGTTCTTTTTGCTTCGCTGCCAAACTCCTCAAACCAGTAATTAATTGATGTTCAGTGCCCTGCCTTCTTGCGGCCTGTTCAGTACTCAACCCATTACATCAACACTCCTGGCAAGCTTCTTCTAAATGTCACCAATGACTAATAGTTAAACCTAAGGAGTGTTTAAAATTCCTTAGCTTGACCCAGCATTTGACCCTTTCATCCCTTTTACTGAAAGGCATCATTCTCTCTTTGGTTTCCTCTAAAACTCTAGTAGCAACTTCTGTTTTGGGGGCTCCTCCTAAGATGCCAGCCCATTTCCCCATGGTATAGTCTTCCAGGGGTTGCATATACGTCTCTTTGCTGAAGCCTTCCTGGCTCTGTCTCTGGCTTCACCTCTCCCCTGGTTCCCAATCTGTACACCTGATAATGATCAAATATGTCCTCAGGGTACCATGAGTACAGCAACTGCAGTGTTTCTGAAACCCAGAGTTGCTGCAGGTTTCTGGTAATATTAGCCACTGGGTTCTAGCTCCTTTTCCATCCGGCTCCCCAGAGTAGACAGGCTTTGGGCCCTTGCCTCAGCCTCTTTGCCCTCTACTCCCCTATAGGACTTCTAGACCAGCCAGGCTCAGTCAGATCCCAATCCTGATCGTGTTACTCATCTTTCCGCCCCCAGCATACATGGTCTGCCCATCTTCCCCACTCCAGGCTTCCCTCTAGCCTGAAAGGACTACAAAGGAGGACTATTATCAGGTCAGCTTGGCAGTGAGGTACCTGCCACATGTCTATTGTTTTTGTGTAAGTTTTACTTATTTAAGTAATCCCGACATAGGGCTTGAACTCACAACCCCAAAATCAGGAGTCTCATGCTCTTCCAACTGAGCCAGCCAGGCACCCCTATTCACAGCTTTTTAATTGAATATTTTCAAACACACAGAAATGATGAAAGAGTAAGATAGTGAATACTTGGATACCATCCACCTAGAGTCATTAAGGCAAAAATATTAGCATCATCCTTAACTCCTCTCTCACATACCTTATGTTCTATTCATTAACAATTCCTTTAGATTCTTCTTTCAGAATATATCCAAAATCCAAATACCTCTCACCACCTCCTTTTCTGTGTCCCATCCAAGCCAGCACCTCTGACCATTACTTTTAGCTTCGTCAAGGCTCCCTGCTTCCTCCTTGCTCCCTACAGTGCTGTTAACTCACTGTCATTCCCCTGCTCAAAACCCCAGAAAGGCAGGGCACCTGGGTGGCGCGGTCAGTTGAGTGTTGGCCTCTTGGTTTTGGCTCAGGTCATGATCTCAGGGTCCTATGGTGGAGCCTCGCATTAGGTTCCACTCTCAGCATGGAGTCCACTTGAGTTTCTCTCTTCCCTCTCTCTTCCCCTCCCTCCCCCCCACGCTCTAGCACACACACTCTCTCAAATAAATAAATCTTTAAAAACAAACAAACAAACAAACCCAGAATGGCTTCTGTCTCCCATCTTCTTCAGAGGAGAGGCTGATGTGCTCATAGTGGCACACAAAGCCTGTTTAATGTGCCAGTATTATCTCATGTCTTTACCTGCTACTCCTTCCTCTCCCTCACTCTGCTATAGCCACAAAGTCCTCTCTGTGGTTCCTCAAACAGGCCAGGCACAGCCCATCTTAGGGCTTTTGCATTTTCTTTTCCTCTGCTTCTTAGGTCCCTCACCCTCCACCCTATATCTTTGGACAGGACTCACTCCCTCATCTCCTCAGTGAAACCCTCCCTTACCTACTTAAAACTGCCTATCACCCACCTGCTCTCTCCCATACTCTCTAACCCTCTTTCCAGGTTTTTCTCCAAAGCAGTTATCACCACTTGATACACTATGCAGTTTTCACTTATTTATCTTTGTTATGCTCTGTAAGCTCCACATGGACAGGGACCCGTGTGCTGGGCTACCAGCTGTGCCTCCAGCACCTGGAAGGGCGCCTGGAACATAGCAAAGCGCTGTCGGCCTCAGTGGAGTGACTGGAGGAATGGGAGCCCAGATTAGAAAACATTCAAGTCCAGGAAGACTTCCTGGAGGAGTAACCGTAACCGCCCGCTCTCCCAAACACCGCCCAGAGGGTGTGGGGGCCGGCTCCGCTTCCTCGAACCACGCCTGTCGGGGGCGGGGCCTCGACCGGAAGCCGCCCTCCCCAGCGGAAGCCGGACCCTGCAGCCTGGGCCCTCCTCCCAACCTGTCTCCCGCTCTTGCCCCGCCCACCCGAAAGTGGGTGAAAGGTCGGCGCTGCAGGCGCTGTGGCTGGGGCTGTGGAGCAGGACGGGTTCGGAACAGACCGACACACTGCTGGCGAGGTGGACGGACGGACCATGGCAGACGAAGTGAAACCCATCAGCCCGCTCAAGAACCTGCTGGCCGGCGGCTTTGGCGGCATGTGCCTGGTATTTGTGGGGCACCCGCTGGACACCGTCAAGGTGCGAGGTGGCTGGGGCGCCGGCTGGAGGGAGGAGGCCCGGGAGGGGCGCAGACAGTAGCCTCTCCCACGAGGCGCAGCCCGGGATAGAAGCGGGGCCCGTGAGAGTTTACATGAGAAGTCTAGGGACTCTCCCTTTCACTCTTTTCGAGGATCGGGGGGTGGGGGGAAGCGCAGAGAGAGCAGCATCTAACCGACCATCAAGGGCTCTGATTTAAAGTTCTCTGTCCGGCATCCTCTCCTGACCCTCCGCCACTTCTCTGGGGATAGGAAAGAAAACCGCCTCCTCAAAGCTCTGATATCAGCAAACCTTATAACATTATCAGCAGGATTGAAACTGGTCACCTGTTAAAGCCCTCCTCAGAAAGAGAGCTAGGCAGAGGCGCAGTTATTCTAGAGACGTCTTTTGACACATTCTCTGGGCCCCCATCACCGGCTCCTCATTTTCCCCGCTGGGGGTTGGCCATCTTCAGCCTGTCACCTCCGTAACCTGACAGGCCTCCGGTGGGAGGTGATCATAACCTCAGAGATTGAATCCCTTCCAAGTAAAGCAAGTGACTGATTTTGCCCAGGGCCAGGATTATCCTCACAACTGCCACGTGAGGAAGCCATAATCAAACTGGCTCTGGGAAGGAGGAAACTCACCAGGACCAGTTACCTGGTTTTCCTCACATCCTGCCTCAGTTCTTCCCACTTTTAGCACTTTTAGCAAGGCCTGCCTGGAGACCAAAGTCCATGCCCTGCGACTTAGCATTTAAAACTTTATCCGAGTTTTCTAACCTTACTTCTGGACACACATTTGGAGGAAATTGACAGATCATGTCCAGGGTGGGCCTGCGGGGAGCAGACATAAGTCTTGCAGAGTGGGAAGTCTGTGTAGGGGACTTATTAGAATATTGGTTGGGTTTCTTCCGCAGGAGATTGCTCTGGGGACATTTCCTCTTGGCAGGTCTGGGCAGCAACCTCTTTGCTGCCGTTCATCTGGGAGAAGAGCCGGAGAAGATCTTCTACAGGAAGATCAGGTTTAAAACAACCAGGCTGGTTAGGGTACTGTGAAACATAAAATCAGATGTTTATTCAGCTGATGGTAAATGCTGTGTGTGTTAGTGCTTCCCAGAAAGTGGTCGTTTTAGGCAGCACTGTCTATTAAGAGAGGAAAAGCATCTGGTCTCTCATCCTACTCTTGAGCCATGTAGCCAGACGTCTTGTTAGTTCCAGGCATTTGGGACCTCTCTTGAAACAAAACAAAACCCTTCTTGGCTGCTTTACACAAATGTTGCTCTTAACTTCTGTATCCTCTTGCTCTTCCTCCCCACAGATGTGACTTTCAGGAAGGGCCCAGTGATCTCTGTACTGAAGTGTAAATGACTGAAAATGTTCCCTGGCACTTTTATCAGCCAGAAAGCCTCTTTTAAGCTTAAACAAAACCACAAATTGCTGATTGCAGGCCTTTTGACCTCAGAGAGCCACGTGGGCTCCAGCACCTTCAAAGGTCCAAGGTCACTAGTTACGGCCTGAGAAGGAGTTGGAGCTTGGAAAGGCTGTGTGGCAGGTGGCTAAGGGCTGGCTGAGTTCTGACTGGAGAAGTAGAAAACCCCAGACATTCTGGGCCTGGGGAGGGCAAGAGTGAAGGCAGATACAGGCTTGGCAGTGGGGGTCAGGCTGTAAAATAACATCAACCATGGAGTACTTTTTTTTTTTAAAGATTTTATTTATTTATTTGACAGAGAGAGACACAGCAAGAGAGGGAACACAAGCAGGGGGAGTGGGAGAGGGAGAAGCAGGCTTCCCGCTGAGCAAGGAGCCCGATGTAGGGCTCGATCCCAGGACCCTGGGATCATGACCTGAGCCAAAGGCAGACGCTTAACCGACTGAGCCACCCAGGCGCCCCAACCATGGGGTACTTTAATGTTCTCGCTGGCTTGGATGGCCAATGTCATGATGGGACAAGGATGAGATTTACACAAAATCATGGGAAGGGATCAACAGTTTTGATCCACTTCTCCCTACCTACCAAGCGAGGGAGGTTGTGTCTGACTGTGGAGGATCTGAAAGCCAAAATAAGGGATTTTAGATATAAAGCAGTGGGAGCCTCTGGACATTTCTACCGTTCTGTCCTATAAATTCAGATTTGCATGTCCTCTCCATTGCCTAGAGAGTGATTCCTTACTGTGACATGTAAGGCCCTAACAAATATGAGAATAAGAGATTCTAAAGAAACAGAGGAACAGCATGCTGAAAATGGTGTTTTGAAAAAGTTAGTATGATAACAACCTGAGAAGGACTTGGAAGCAGAAGAACTCTGAGCAGGAAAAACAGCCAGGAAATAGACTGCAGAAGTAACTGGGTATATCAGTTATCTATTGCAGTGTAACAACTTACCCCAAAACTTAGTGATATGAAACAACAACAGTCATTAACTCTCACAGTCTTTGTGAGGCAGGATTTTGGGGGCAGCTTAGGCAGATAGTCTGGCTCAGGGTCACTTGTGAGGTTGCAGATGTTGGTTGGGATCCAGAATGTGTAAAGAACTCTTATAACTCAATAAAAAGACAAATAGCCCAATTAAAAAATGGGCAAAGGACTTAATATTCAGTAAATATTAGGCAAGTTTAGAGACAGAAAGTAGATAAGTGATTGCCAAGAGCTGATTGGAGAGAGGAATGGGGAGTAACTACTAATGGTGTGGTGTTTCTTTTTGGGGTAATGAAAATATTCTAAATTGATTTTAAGGAAGGTTGCACAACTCAAAATACTAAAAACCATTGAATTGTGCCCTTTAAAAGGGTGAATTTTTGGTATGTAAATTATATCTTAATAAAGCCATTAAAAAAAAGTACTGAACCAGGCTGCCTGGCTGGCTTAGTTGGTAGAGTGTGTGACTTTTTTTTTTAATATTTATTTATTTATTTGAGAGAGAGAGAGAGAGCTCGAACACAAGCAGGGGGAGGGGCAGAGGTATAGAGGGAGAGAAGCAGACTCCCCACCAAGTGGGGAGCCTGATGCGGGGCTTGATCCCAGGACCCCGAGATCATGACCTGAGCTGAAATCAAGAATCAGAGAGCATGTCACTCTTGATTTTGGGGTCATGAGTTTGACTGCCGCGTTGGGTGTAGAGATTACTTTAAAAAAAAAGGTACTGGACCAAAGACAGTGCACCTCCCCCCCCCCCATAATAGCTGTTGTTTGGGACTGCAGTCATCTGAAGGATTGGCTTCCATGTGGTTCATTCACATGCTGGCATGTTCATGCTGGCTATGTCAGGAGGCCTTCTTTCCTCTGCACATGGCCTCTCTAGGCTGCTTGCGTGTCCTCATGACATGGTGGCTGACTTCCCCCAAAGCAGATAACCTGAGATAGAGACAGGCAGAACCTGGCCTTTCTATCACCTAGCCTTGGAAGTCATATAGCATCAATACCACCACACTCTACTTGATAGAAGTGAGTTCACTGAGTCTGGTCCACATTTAAGGGGAATGAATTAGGACTGACCTTTGAAGGGGAAAGAGCATCAAAGAATTAGTGGACATAATTTTTTTTTTAAAGATTTTATTTATTTATTTGAGAGAGAGAGAGTGAGAGATAGCATGAGAGGGAAGAGGGTCAGCGGGAGAAGCAGACTCCCTGCTGAGCAGGGAGCCCGATGCGGGACTCAATCCCGGGACTCCAGGATCATGACCTGAGCCGAAGGCAGTCGCTTAACCAACTGAGCCACCCAGGCGCCCTAGTGGACCTAATTGAAAATAGTTTAGAACTTGCTCTGGAGGAGAACTCAGAGAGAGGAAGAAATTAGGATTCTGGAAGAATCTCGAAGGACCACTTTTAACAGACTTGGTGCCCGTGTCATAAGAGCAACAGGAAGTAGTCGGAGGTGATGCTATGGTTTCAAATTCTGAGAAAGAGGATGGCTAGGTGGCTCTGGCACAAAGGGCACATTCTTTAGGAGGGTGAGATTCCAGAGGTGATTTGAGTAGGGAGAGCTTCTCCAGGCAGTTGGAAATGTAACCCTAAAGATGGGAAAGAAGGTCTGGAGATGACCAAGTGATAGTCATCACTGAGTAGAAGCTGAAGCCCTGCAATCTGAGTTTTCTGAAAGGGATTGTGAACCAGATGGGTAGGGCGCTAAGCCTTGAAGAATGCCTGGAGTAGAAAAGGAGACAAAGAAGGGAGGTTTCAAGAAGACATAGTTTGAAGCATTGGATATACCAAAAGGTCGAGAAGGATGAGAACCAAGAAAAGTAGGATTAAATCCACCTTACTCCAGAATGCCTCTGTGGAGTGCCTTACCTAACCACCAGCATGCCACCGCAGGTGGAAGGGGCGGGGGTGGCAGGAGCTGGAGCTTTGCATCAGCCAGGCCTTATTCTTGGCACTAAACCCAGTCTTCTCATCTGTAAGCTGGGAATACCTATCCCATTGGGTCACTGTGGGATCCATTAGGTAAGAAATAAATGGTGGAAGTAACTAGATGAGGGGGGGAAAAAGCATGCTACTCATGACCTGTGAGTGCAGCCTTTGGATAAACTGGAAGAAAGAGAAGTCTGAATCTAGCAGGCTAAGTGAATGCTGAAGACACATACACAGGCACAGCTTTCTCTGTTCAGAGTTTGGCAGGAAGTTCTGTTTCTGGGAGTTGACTGTATTTTCACTTCTGGTTTCAGGTCCGACTGCAGACACAGCTCCCGAGTTTGCCTGGACAGCCTCCCATGTATTCTGGGACCTTCGACTGCTTCCGGAAGACTCTTGTTAGAGAGGTATGGTATCCAAGTGCTGGGCACTCCTCCTACTCAGAGGACCACATTCACAGAGCTGGTTTGTTATCCCCCTAGGGGGAGAGAGTGACTTTGTGCTGGAGGGCTAGCCCATAGCTGCTGTCTCATCCTGCCGTCCTATGCCCTCCTGTTGCGGTGCTGGAGTCTTTGATAGTTCCAGCCACTGTTTTATATGGAAGACTGAAGCTAATAAAATGGTTCTCTCATTTGGAAGGCAGAATTAGCCCAGAGGTGTTCCCTGGGCTAATTAGAGATGTGAAATGGAAGAAAATACAAATCTGGATCAGTCGGTTCAATAGAGGTCAGTGTCACAAGTTCACGTAAAGTCTCTGGGTGCCTGGCTGGCTCAGTTGGTGGAGCATGTGATTCTGGATCTCACAGTCATGAGTTCAAGCCCTACGTTGGGCATACTTAAAAAAAAAAAAGAAAGAAAGAAAAGGAAAAAAATGTAGTCATAAAGAAGTTCATGTAAAGTCTAGAGGAAAAAGTCAGCCAGTCTGAGGAACAGTGAGAGAAGCCAGTGAGTCTTCAAACCCCTAGACAAAGACACTAAATTGGTTTGGGGTTATTGAATTACATAATAACTTTTCAGGTATTTCTTAGAGTGAAAACATGAGATTTTATTTATTTATTTATATTTTTATTTTTAAAGATTTTATTTATTTATTTGAGAGAGAGCACACGTGAGAGAGCACAAGCTGGGGGAGCAGCAGAGGGAGAGGGAGAAGCAGGCTCCCTGCTGAGCAGGGAGCCCAATGCGGAGCTTAATCCCAGGATCCTGGGATTATGACCTGAACTGAAGGCAGACACTTAACTGACTGAGCCACTGAGGTGCCCCTATTTATTTATTTATTTTTAAGGATTTTATTTATTTATTTGAAAGAGAGAGAGGGAAAGCACCCGCTCCAGGGGAGGGGGGAAGGGAGGAGCAGAGGGAGAGAGATAAGCAGACTCCCTGCTGAGCAGGGAGCCTGGCTGAGTCCCAGGACCCTGGGATCATGATGAGCCAAAGGCAGACATTTAACTGACAGAGCCACCCAGGCACCCCTGAAAACATAGGATTTTTTTTTTTTTTAAGATTTTATTTATTTATTTGACACAGAGGAGAGACAGCTAGAGAGGGAACACAAGCAGGGGGAGCAGGAGAGGGAGAAGCAGGCTCCCGACTGAGCATGGAGCCCGATGCGGGGCTCGATTCCAGGACCCTGGGATTATGACCTGAGCTGAAGGCAGACACTTAATGATTGAGCCACCCAGGTGCCCCTGAAAACATAGGATTTTAAAAAAGTTTTTTTACTAGTGATATTTATTACTTCATTAGCACATATGTTAAAAGACCTTGTTGAGAACTTTTCCTTTGTTTCCTAAAATACAACTCTCATATAAAATCTCTATTAAACATACAGCCCTTATTAAATGTAGAGAAACTGAGAAGTAGATGTCACCCAGATAAAGAGGGGATGCTGGTAAGTGATGGACTCAGCCTTGGGGGAGAAGTTGTTCCCAGGGTTCCTGCAGGACCCATGCCTGAGTTGGTGCTGCCTTTTCTTCTGTGCTGCCCAGAGCAGAATCTGACCAGTGTCTGAGTGAGGCTTTAGGCTTTGGGTCTGCTCGGAGTCCTGTGCCCTAGATAAAGAGAGGCAGGATTATATGCCTCTTGTCAACAGACACTGAGTACCTGTTTAGCGTCTTGGCAGTGTGCTGGGTCCTGGGGGCTTGGTGAGAGTGGCCTGTATAAACCCAGTTCCCTGCAGAGTTGAATAGGCTTCCTTAGTCCATATGTGTGCGTGTCCCTGCTTTGCTGTGCAGACTGAGCTCTCTGCTTTCTGAAGCTCCTGGAGGTCTTGGTGCTGCATGGAAGTGGGTGGGCCAGCATAGTGGAAGGAAGGCTAGTGGAGTTGTCAGGAGGCATGGGCTTAGCTCCTTAGGACTTGGGCATCCTTCTCAGCCCAGGCAGGGAGCTGTGGGCTTTGGAAGGATTTTGTCACATTCTGCTTTTGTAGATCCTCCTCAGAACCTTCTCTTTCCCCTTCATTCTTTCCTGTTTATTGCCTTTTGCACTTTGTCCTCAGAGGGTCTGCTTACAGCCTGTGGCAATGTGAGACCTTTCCAGGATCTAGGAGTGCTGACTGGTACAACTGGCCCCTTTAGAAGGCTGGTTGTGAATGCCCAGAGTCTGCAGAGAGACAGGTCCTTCAGCCTGTGTCTGTGGACCCTCCCAGTGTGTAGCACCACCCTGTTTCTCCTGAAGCTCTCTCTCTCTCTCTCTTTTTAAAGATTTTATTTGTTTATTTGAAGAGAGCATGCATGAGCACGAGCCAGGGTGGGGGGTGAGCAGAGGGAAAGGGACAAGCTGACTTTACGCTGAGCGTGAGCCCAAAGCAGGGCTCAATTTCAAGACCCTGGGATTAGGCCCTGAGCTGAAGTCAAGAGTCCAATGCCTAATGGACTGAGACACCCAGGCGCCCCACCTGCAGCTCTCTCTTAAGGAACAGCTTTTTTTTTTTTTTTTTACAGATTTTATTTATTTATTTGAGAGAAAGCAAGAGCACAAACGGGGGCAAGTAGAGAGGGAGAGGGAAAGGCAGACTCCCCACTGAGCAGGGAGCCCAATGTGGGGCTCAGTCCCAGGACCCTAGAATCATGACCTGAGCCGAAGGCAGACACTTAACCAACTGAGCCACCCAGGTGCCCCAAGGACCAGTTTTAATATATTTTTTAAAGATTTTATCTATTTTTTGAGAGAGAGCGAGCGAGCATGAGTGTGTGAGCGTGCACAAGTGCACAAGCTGGGGGAGGGGCAGAGGGAAAGGGAGAGAGAATCCCAAGCAAACTGAGCTGAGTGTGGATCTCATGACCCTGAGACCATGACCCAAGCCAAACCCTAGAGCTGGATGCCCAACTGACTGAGCCACCCAGGTGCCCTTTTAGTTTTGTTTTTAAAATTATTCCTTATTAAGGGGCGCCTGGGTGGCTTAGTTGGTTGCCCCTGCTTGTTTGCTCTCTCACTATCTCTCTCTCTCAAATAAATAAATAAAATCTTTAAAAAATTATTCCTTATGTTGTATTGAAGTGATACAAGCGCTTGGGTTTGTTATTAAAAGTCTTGTAATGAAGTAGCAAAGTGATTTATCCCCCCTTCTCCAGAGGCAGCTGTTTTCAGCTCTTCCAGTTTGTGATGTTTCTACCTAAATAATATACATTTACTACTGTATTTTATACATTCTTACATGTTTTAGCTACCTGTTTGTGGTAGATGATTTTAAGTCTTACATTCCTTTATCCCTTCTTTCTGCCCTGCCCATATAATTTTTATCATATTTTGTGGTTTAATCCAATTCACTGTTTTCATGATTACAACTTCATATATGTTTTTTCCTCTTAACTAACTAATGTACTGTGAGGTACATTTTATTTCTTGTGTGACTGTTTTACTTGAGGTTGGGTTAGTAATTGTGTCAGTTTCTTTTGCTTATGTTTCTTTGAATTGCTGTCTCTGTTACCCTGTATCTGAAAAGCTCTGTGGCGTACCTTTCTGTTTGGTTTTCCACACTGCCTAAACAGTTAAATCTGTTGGTCCACTGTGAGAGTCGTTCTGCTTTGTTTTTCTCGGAAACATCCCTTCTGGAGTCCTCCATCTTCATACTCCCATGTGGACTGGCTTCTTTCTAGACTGACCGTGCTCAACGCCATCTTGGAAACCCCATTCACCTCTCTTGCGCTGAACCCTTGGTCTCCTGGGTCCCAAATCTTCCTCTTCCCTGGTTTGCTAATCTTGTTTGGTTGGGATATCTATCTATTTGTCTATTTATTTGCTACTACAAAGTTGATTTTATCACCAAACTGTATGAGTGAAAATTGATGTGCGGTCTTAATATTGTTTCTAACAATAAAACCCCCACGTCTTGATACTTGGAAAATACAAAAACTTCTTAGTTACCTGTCATCTCACTCCAAGGAAGTCAGATCACATTGTACATCTTGTTTTTTAGCCTGCTTTTTTAGTGGTCTCTAAGTAGACCTAGTAGTCTCTTCTCATGTTACAATGCGATTTAATAGCTGTGATAGTCCATTTATGGAATTCCCATTGTTTGTCTTGGTAGTGTCCTATTTGGGAGTTTTTTGGTTTATTCCAAAATTTTAGGAGCTTATAATTGCCTGATGTCATTCTCTTTTTACATCTCTGAGTATTTTCTTAGAATAAATTTCTTGACAGAGAATTTCCTGATGAAAGAGTATGCTGCATATTGCCAGATTGTCTTCCAGAATGAAAGCTGTTTCCAGTTTCCTCAGTGGTGTATAAGAGGACAACTATTTCTGGGGTTTTCTTCCTATTTAAAGCTCTCTTTGCTTGGAGAAGAGGTAAAGGAAGAAAGCCACAGGTTAGGGGACACACTACTTCCCCATTTCAGTGGAGTGAAGGGTAGTTGTGTCTATAAACAGCTTCTGCTTCTATGATTCCTTGCAGGGCATCACGGGGCTATATCGGGGCATGGCTGCCCCCATCATTGGGGTCACCCCCATGTTCGCCGTGTGCTTCTTTGGGTTTGGTTTGGGGAAGAAACTACAACAGAAATGCCCAGAGGATGTGCTTAGGTAAGTACTTACAAGTCTGGAGCACTTGAAGCTGTTCTGCCCGGTGATGTGACATGGGTTAAGGGAAAAAATCTGAGCAGATAGGGAGTGGCTGTCCTCCTGGGCCCCTAACACTGGCTCCTGGTTGCTCCACACGAGGGAGGTACTTGAGTTTCTTTTGCCCTGTGAACCAAAGGGAAAAAGAAAACAACCTAAAGCCCTCCCCTCTCCTCCCTATCAGGCTGTCATAATTTCTTCTGTGAAGTAGTATCTTACTAGGGGTATTAGTAATATCAACCCCACAGCATTGGGAGGTCTGAATGCTACAGTGTGTATAAAATACCATGAACAGTTCCTGGTGCTGCAGTAAAGACAGCGGCAACCTTGTTTTCCATCACCTGGTTGGGAAAAGGGAAGGTCTCAACTTTTGTTTTACATCATTTTTATCATATGATTATAATTATTTCAGATACTGGTTTCTCTGTTAAGTGCAATAAATGAGTGTATTTTCTTTTCATAAACTTTAAGAAGTTGGATTTGGGTATGAAGAGGCACATGAGTCAGGATTACAGCTCAGAATTTACAAAGTAGTTAATAAAAACAGGTCAACTTTTTAAAAATTAAACATTTTTAAACTTTTTTAAAAAAGATTTTGTTTATTTATTTGAGGGAGAGAGTGAGAGAGAGAGACAGCACGAGAGGGGGGAGGTTCAGAGTGAGAAGCGGACTCCCTGCTGACCAGGCAGGCACTTTGGGATCATGACCTGAGCCGAAGGCAGATGTTTAACCAACTAAGCCACCCAGGCATTCTTTAACTTTTAATTGAAATATGGTTGACATATAATATTAGTTTCAGGTGTCTAACATAGTAATTCAACAATTATATACATTACGAAGTGCTCCCGATGATAAGTGTAGTCACCACCTGTTACCATACAAAGTTGTTACAGTATTATTGATTATATTATATTCCCTGTGATGTACTTTTCATCAGACCAGCTTCTTGGGATGCAGGGGAATTCTGAATGGAAACGTGGGATGGCAAGGTGACTCAGTCTGAGACTTGCAAGGTGACAACTCCTGGGAGGAGTTACAGGTAGCACAGAACCGCCAGAGGCTTAGCCAGGCTTGAGATCCAGGAGCTCAAAGGAGGAAGCCCAGGGTGCTATGTGGTTGTTTTCTGTCACTACTGCAGGCCACAGCATGCTGAGTAAGGGTCTAGGACGTAGATACAGATGCTTGTAATATGGAACTATTTCTCGAGTCCTTGTGACCCTTGAATGTGCCCAGCTTCTATAAATAGCCACAGGTGGCCGCAAATGTGGACGTGTATAGGGTCCTTTTGAAGTTGTGTTTGACTCTTGGTAGTCCAAATATCTCATGAACACATGTCCCCTCTGAGCTCCTGGTCTTCTAGCTCATGTGCCAGTTCCTAGCTGTACCAGGACCACGCACTAAAACATCCAGTGGGGTCATCGTTAGTACTTTGGCCTGTGGCTTGTATTCCCTGTACAATCACATCAGTGTACAGAGAAACAGCCTTCCTGCTTGCGCAAAGGTCGAGACACTCGGGACCCCACCCCTGTAATCTTGCCACGTTCTAAATTCTGAACATCAGCCCTGCCATATTCCCCTCCCTGCAGTGGTATTTAGGGATAGTGTGGAAATGAGTGCTACCAGGACCATGGAGTGGATGCCCAAGACGTCCAGACTCACAGATGCCAACCTGGGGTAGGGGTGGGAGGTGGCAGAACGGGCCAGGCAGTCATAGAGTGTCTACAGAGTACCCTGTGCACACACACAGACCACATTCAGAGGAAAGTCCTTACTCCCAGGAGATGAGGGTGTGCCTAACCTGGGGTATGGGCATCCTGCAAAGAACAGTTGGTCTCATGAGGGGAAATTCAGTTGCAGAGAGGGCTCCTCTTCGGATAGTAGTGTGAACTGAGCCTGTGAAGGAGGCCATGCACGAAAGCAACTCTCTTGACTGTTAGACAGTCAACCTGTGTGGTAGACTTATCTGCCTGAGGCATATGTGTGGGCCCTGCCTGGGGTGAGAATATGGAAAAAACAGGGCTGTTGAAACTGATGCCCTGCCTGGAGAGAAGAACCTACGGTAGATGTCTTCATACCCCTGTTTGACATCTGCTCTCCAGATCTTGGGCTCCTTGTTGTGTGGGACCTGCCTGAAGGTCAGCTCGCAGAGGCTTGGGGTTGGAGGGGCCTGAGGCTCTGGAGAGTAACTGAAGATTTTTAGCAACATTTTTTAAATTGTGGGGGCTCTGTTGAAATACTAATTATGGCTTTGTGCTCCATTGCCTGCTGGCCACCCTGGTATTACTAATCCCAGAAAGAAAAGGAGATGCTAGGGGTAGCACAGGCAGCTGTGTGGTATAGATGCCTGGAGTCTCAGACTCCTCCGAATACTTGGTGTGCTTCATTCTTTGAGGGCCAGGGTGAGGATCTGTATCTCTGGCCACTGGGGGACCATTCCATGCACAGGGGGGGCCACAGAACCCATCATGCCTGTCTGGGTACCATCCCTGTCTGGGCCTTTCTCAGCATCTTAGTCCTTGCAACTGTCCTGGCTGCCCCTCAGCCCATGGAGGTGGCCACAGCTGTCCCCACCAGCCATGATGCTGTCCTGCTTGTGTCTTGGCTTAAAATGTTCTCAGGACCTTGGTGGTCCAGAGGAAGTGATATTGGAGGAGAACTGGGGTCAACTGAGACCCAGATCTTGAGTTAGAGGCTTTTTTCCACAACCCTGAATTTTACAAATGGGGAATCAAGGCTAAGTGAAGCCTAAAAACTTGTCCATAGTCATTGTGCATGGCAGGCCCAGGGGAGGGAACCATGTCTCACTATAAAGCTTCTCCCATGGGTGAGGCCATCTGAATGTGCAAGTAGCCTTCTTGACCGAGCTCATATTGCTCTTGGCACTGAGGATATACCTAGAACTTGGCTTTTGTGCAAAATATGACTTATTTGTGCTGGGCTTCTGCCTAGTCCAAGTGCTTATTTTTTTCTTTTTAATTTAAATTCAAGTTAGTTAACATAGAGTGTAGTATTGGTTTAAAGCAATAGAATTTAGTAATTCATTACTTACATATAATACCCAGTGCTCATCCCAACAAGTGCCCTCCTTAATGCCCATCACCCACTTAGAGCATCCCCCAACCCTCAGTGCTTATTTTTTCTTACAAAGTCATCTTCTTTGCTGGGATCGCCTCTGTCCTGGGTGGTTAGTCACAGGTGCTTGCCTCTGGTTTTTGTTTTCAATACAGTTACCCCCAAATATTTGCAGCTGGGATGTTATCTGGTGTATTCACCACAGGAATTATGACCCCTGGAGAACGGATCAAGTGCTTGTTACAGGTAAGGGTGGGATCTGGGGTAGGGGAATGTGATCTGGGGGGAGGCGGCTAGCTTTTTCCATGCAGTATGCAGTTTTGTGTGGATGTTTATGTCCTTTCACCCTTCATAAAGGCTTCAGGTCAGGTGTGCAAAATAGTTTCAAGGTTTTCAGGAACATGGAAGCAGTCGTAGTAGAACCAGGACAGTATAACAAACCAACCAAAATGTCACACCTGTGACGTGTCATTCCAGACTTATCCACTCTTATTAACAGCTACTTGAGGAACTCTGAAAGGTGAGTCATGTCTCTTCAGAGGTGGAAGGGAGGCTGCTTCTGCCCATTGTATCTTATGTCTACCAGTTGCCCAAAGGCTCAGTGCCCTTGGAGTGCCTGGCTCTTTCACAGGCCACGGGTGTGAACTGGCTGCCTGCGTTACCATACAGGGCTCCTTTTTTTTTTTTTTTTTAAGATTTTATTTATTTATTTGACACAGAGAGAGAGGTAGAGAGCACAAGCAGGGGGAGCGGCAGGCAGGCAGAGGGAGAGGGAGAAGCAGGCTCTCCGCTGAGCAAGGAGCCTGATGCGGGGCTCGATCCCAGGACCCTGGGATTATGACCTGAGCCGAAGGTAGTCGCTTAACTGACTGAGCCACCCAGGCACCCCGGGGCTCCTTTTAAAACAAAAAAAAGTTACTGCTTTTTTCTTCTAATGGCTAAATGATTTAACACACCATTCTTGCTAGAAAATTTTGATAATGCAAAAAAGCACAGAAAAAAATGTATTTCTCACCCATGATACCATCTCACTGAGGTAACCACTGTTACGCGTCCTTTTTGAATTCTAATCTTTTTGGTAAATTAAGAAATATTAACTTTTGAAATAAAATTGGGGTCATGTAATGCATTAGTTTTATTTTATTTTATTTTTATATTTATATTATATATTTTATACATTGTATATGAATATAATATATATATTATATATTGTATATGTTATGTATAATATATATTATATATATTATATTTTATATTTATTTTATTTTTTAAAAAATTTTATTTATTTGACAGAGAGAGCACAAGCAGAGGGAGAAGAGCAGGCTCCCTGCTGAGCAAGGAGCCCGATGTAGGACTCAGTCCCAGGACCCTGGGATCATGACCCAGGCCAAAGGCAGCCGCTTAACCAACTGAGCCACCCAGGCGTCCCTGCATTTGTTTTATAACCCACTTTTTTCATTTGATGTATCCTAATTTTTTGTGTGGTTATTTTTCTCAAGCATCATGTTCTGCATATTATTTCATTACATAGCTGTCATTTACCCAATAATCCCTTATCTGGGGGCATGACAAATTATATATGATAGTGAAGATCTTTATAAATAAGTTTTTGTGTGTGTACCTGATTATTTTCTTAGAGTAAATATCCAGACTTGAAATTATTATGTTTAAAGGTGTATACTTTTTTTTTTCTTAAAGATATTATTTATTTGTCAGAGTGAAAGAGACAGAGAGCACAAGCAGGGAGAGCGACAGAGGCAGAGGGAGAAGCAGGCTTCCCACTGAGCAGGGAGCCTGATGCGGGACTCGATCCCAGGACCCTGGGATCATGACCTGAGCCGAAGGCAGATGCTTAACCGACTGAGCCACCCAGGCGTCTCAAAGGTGTATACTTTTTAAAAAAAGATTTATTTAGTTATTTTAGGGAGAGAGAACGAGTGGGAGGGACAGAGGGAGAGGGAGAGAGAATTCCAGGCAGACTCCATGTTGAGCATGGAGCCTGACATGGGGCTCAATCTCATGACTCCCGAGATCACAACCTGAGCCAAAACCAAGAGTTGGATGCTTAACTACCTGTGCCACCCAGGTGCCCCTAAAGGTGTGTACTTTAAAGAAAAAAGTGCATGTGTGTTTTAAAGATTTTAGCTATTTATTTGTCAGAGAGAGAGAGAGCCAAGCAGGGGGAACAGCAGAGGGAGAGGGAGAAGCAGGCTCCCCACTGAGCAGGGAGCCCAATGCGGCACTCGATCCCAGGACCCTGGGATCATGACCAGAGCTGAAGGCAGACGTTTAATGACTGAGCCACCCAGGTGTCCCTAAAAAAAAAATTTTTAATACCTATTACCAAATGATCTGCCTATAAAGGCCTGTCACTTTCTATTCCGGTCAGTAATAGAAGAGCAACCACTTACCAGCAAACTCTGCAGCATCTAATTTACAATCTCTGCCAGTCTGATTGTTGCATTGTTTTAAATTTTCAGGCTTTTAAGTGGTGGTGAGGTTAATTATTTTGATGAATATTCGTTGTTTGTATTTTTCCTTTGTGAAGTGCCTGTTTGTGTTCTTTGCTCATTTGTTTTTTGACTTACAAAAGCTTTGGACATATTAGGGTTGTTAATTACTTATCATTATGTGGCAAGTTTGTTTCATGGTTTGAATTTGTCATTTAATTTTGTGTATTTTTTGAGCTTTTAACAGTGCAAGCTTTATTCCAATTTTGTGTATTTTTTAAATTAAACTTTTTATTTTGAGATAATTATAGATCTATGGGCAGTTGTAAAAAATAATACAAAGGAAAAAAATCATAATAATACAGAGAAATCACATGTACCCTTTACCCAATTTTCCCACAAAGGTAACATCTGGTAAAACCATGGTATAATATTACAACCAAAATATTGATATTGATACAGTAAAGATACAGAACATTTCCATCATGCCATGGCCACATCCACTTCCCTTCTCTCACTCCAGTTCTTAACTACCCCAGCTATGACCAGTCTGTATGCCATTTCTCTAATTTTATAATTTCAAGAATGTTATATAAATAGAATTACACTACAATAAACTTACCAAGTAAGGTTTCTTGGTTTGGCTTTTTTAACTCAACATAATTTTCTGGAGATTTGTTAGATTCTTGCGTCTATGAATTGTTCATTCCTCTTTAATAGTCCATGGTGTGTTTAACTTTTCATCCACTGAAGGACATCTGGTTTGTTTCCAGTTTTTTACTATTAGGAATAAAGATGGTATAAACATTCGTGTTCAGAAGTTTTTCTAAGAAAATAAGTTTTCGTTTCTCTGGGATAAATGCCCGAGTACAAATTGTTGAGTCATATGGTAGTTGCATGTTTAGTTTTTAAAGAAACTGCCAAACTGTTTCTTAGAGTAGCTATGCCATCTTATATTCCTGCCAGCAATGTATGAGTGGTCCAGTTTCTCTGCATCCTCAACAACATTTGGTGCTGTCACTATTTTTAATTTTAGGCATCCTGATAGTTGTGTAGTGATATCTCATTTTAATTTGTATTTCTCTAATAGCTGAAGATGTTGGACATCTTTTCAATGCTTATTTGTTATCTGTGTATCCTCTTTGGTGAAATATCTGTTTATGTTTTTGCCCATTTTCTAACTGGATTTTTTTTTATTGTTGTGTTTTGAGAGAGTCCTTTATTTTAGATACTAGTGGTTTGACATATACATGGTTTGCAAATATTTTCTCCCAGTTTATAGTTTGTCTTTTCATCCTCTTAAAGAGTCTCTTTTTTTTAAAGATTTTATTCATTTGTTTTATTTGAGAGAGAGAGAGCGTGTGCTTGAGCAAGGGGATTGGCAGAGGGAGAGGGAGAGAGAATCCCAAGCAGACTCTGCACTGAGTGTGGAGCCCCACGCAGGGCTGTATCCTAAGATCCTGAGATCATGACCTGAGCTGAAGTCAGATGCTTAACCGGCTGAGCCACCCAGGTACCCCCAAATTAAAATTGTTTGCTCAAAAGACTCTGTTAAGGGGCACCTGGGTGGCTCAGCCGGTTAAGTGCCCAACTCTTGGTTTCTGCTCAGGTGGTGATATCGGGGTGGTGACATCAAGCCCTGCGCAGCCCTGCCCATTGGACTCTGTGCTCAGCACAGACTCTGCTTGAGATTCTCTTCCTCTCCCTCTCCCCTTCCCCCTCCCCCACTCAAGCTCTTTCTCTCCCTCAAATAAATAAATCTTTTAAAAAATCAGTTGGGCATATTTGTGTGGATCTACTTTTTTCTTTCATTGATCTCTGTGTTTATCCCTCCACTAATACTACAGTCTTGATTAATATAGGCATATACTAAGTGCTGAAATTGAGTAGACTGATCCCTCTGGCTTTATTCTTTAAAACAAACAAACAGACAAAAAAAGAAACTTGTTCTAGCTATTCTAATTCCTTTGTATTTCCATATAAACTTTAGGATAATTTAGAAAATTAAGGGGCACCTGGGTGGGTCAGTCTATTAAGCATCTGCCTTCAGCTTGGGTCATGGTCCCAGGGTCCTGGGATTGAGCTCGGCATGGGGCTCCCTCCTCAGCGGGGAGTCTGCTTCTCCCTCTGCCTCTCCCCCCTGGCTTGTGCTATCTCTCTCACTCACTCTCTCTCTCTCTCTCAAATAAATAAATAAAATCTTAAAAAAGAGAAAATTGAGAAAAATCTTGCTAAGATTTATGTTAAATCTGTAGGTCATTGTGGATGGAATTGACACTTATTATTTTGAGTCTTCCAATCCATGGACATAGTATATCTCTCCATTTATTTAGAACTTTAAATTACTTTCATCAGCACTGTATAGTTTTCAGCATATAAGTCCTGTACGTGTTTTCTTATATTAGTCCCTAAGTCTTTTTTCTTTTTTGACTTTGAAAAATTGCATTGTGAATGGTACTGTAATTTTAATTTTGTTATCTACATGTTCATAGCTAGTTTATAGAAATACAGTTGATTTTTGTATGTTAATCTTATGTCCTGTGACCTTCCTGAATCCCTTGTTAGTTCTAGGATTTTTTTTTTTTAAATAAAATCAATGAGATTTCCTATGTAGAGAGTCATGTCATTTGCAAATAGGGACAGTCTTATTTCCTCATTTCTCATCTGTTTAACCTTTATTTCCTTCTTTCACTGGCTAGAACTGCTAGTACTATGTTGAGTAAGAATGACAAGAATGGACATTTTTGCCTTGTTCCCAGTCTTAGTATTCACTATTCATTATTAAATATGTTAGATGTACTTTTTTTTTAAAGATTTTATTTATTTATTTGAGAGAGAGAGAATGAGAGAGAGAGCACATGAGAGGGGGGAGGGTTAGAGAGAGAAGCAGACTCCCTGCCGAGCAGGGAGCCCGATGCGGGACTTGATCCAGGGACTCCAGGATCATGACCTGAGCCGGAGGCAGTTGCTTAACCAACTGAGCCACCCAGGCGCCCTAGATGTACTTTTTTTTGTAGATGTTATTCATCAAGTTGAGGAAGTTACCTTCTTTTACTCTTTTTTTCTGAGAATTTTATCATGAATGGATATTGACTTTTGTCAGATACTTTTCTTTTTTTTTTTTTAAGATTTTATTTATTTATTTGAGAGAAAGAATGAGAGAGAGAGAGCACATGAGAGGGGGGAGGGTCAGAGGGAGAAGCAGACTCCCTGCCGAGCAGGGAGCCCTATGCGGGACTCGATCCCGGGATTCCAGGATCATGACCTGAGTCAAAGGCAGTCGCTTAACCAACTGAGCCACCCAGGCACCCTGTCAGATACTTTTCTGCATCGATTGATGTGATTATGTGATTTTTCTTCTTTAACCTGTTGATCTGGTGGATTACATCAGCGGATTTTCAAATATTGAATCAGCTTTGCTTTGCTGGAATAAACTCACCAACCTGGACATGTTATATAATTCCTTTTATATATTGCTGAATTCTATTTGCTTACGTTTAGTTAAAGATTTTTATATCTATAGTCATGAAAGATATTAATCTGTCATTTTTTCTGTATTATCTGGTTTTGGTATCAGGATAATACTAGTTTCATAAAATGAATTAGGAAGTGTTCCCTCTTCTGTTTTCTGAGAGAGATTGTGTAGAATTGGTGTTAATTCTTTAAACATTTGATAGAATTTTATAATGAAACTAGGCTTAGGGATTTTGGGAGGAGTTTTAAAATTATGAATCCAATTTTCTTAATAGTTACGGGGCTATTCAAATTACTTCTTGTTGGGCAAATTGTGGTAGTTTATGTTTTTGTTTTTTCATCTATGTTGTCAAATTTGTGTGTATAGAGGTATTTGTAGTATTCCCTTATTATCCTTTTGATGTCTACAGGGTCTGTGGTGATATCCTCTATTTTATTCCTGGTATAGCAATTTGTGACTTCTTTTTCTTTTTTGCCAGCCTCACTAGAGGTTTGTTAATGTTTTTGATCCTTTCAAGAAAGCAGCTCTTTGTTTTATTGATTTTTCTCAATTGTGTTTCTATTTTCAATTTCATTGGTTTCTGCTCATATCTTTATTATTTTCTTCCTTTTGCTTTTTAAGGTTTAGTTTGCTTTTCTTTTTGAAGAGTTTTTGAGGTGAGAGTTTAGATGGTTGGTTTGAGTCTTTTCCTCTTTTCTAATGTATGCAGTCAGTGCTAATGACTTTCCTCTCAGCAGTGCTAAATTGTGTCTCACAAACTTTTATGTATATATATATTAAATTTATTTACTTAAGTAATCTCTATACCCAGCGTGGGTCTCAGACTCACAACCCCAAGATCAGCAGTTGCATGCTTTTATGACTGAGCTAGCCAGGCACCTCTAACTTATATATTAATTGCCAGTCAGTTCAGTGTGTTTTCTAATTTCTTTTGAGACTTCCTTTTTGAATTATTTAGAAGAGTGTTGTTTAATTTCCAAGTATTGGAGATTATTGATTTCTAGTTTAAGTCCATTGTGATCAGAGGACATACTCTGTATTATTTAAAATCTTTTAAAGTTCTTGAGGTTTGTTTTATGCCCGTGGTCTATCTTGGTCTGTGTTCCATGGGCACTTGAAAGGAAGGTGTATTCTTCTGTCATTTGGTGGAGTCTTATATAAATGTCGATTAGATCCTGTTGGTTGATGATATTGAGTTCTTCTCTATCTCTGCTGATTTTCAGTCTTTTTGTTCTACCAGTTCGTTGATAGAGGACGTTGAAATCTCCAAGTATAATTGTTGGTTTTTCTGTTTCTCCTTTCAGTTCTATCAGTTTTGTTGCACATAGTTTGTAGCTTTTTTTTTTTTTAAAGATTTTATTTATTTGACAGAGAGAGACACAGCGAGAGAAGGAACACAAGCAGGGGGAATGGGAGAGAGAGAAGCAGGCTTCCCACAGAACAGGGAGCCCGATGCGGGGCTTGATCCCAGGACCCAGGGATCATGACCCGAGCCGAAGGCAGACACCTAACGGCTGAGCCACCCAGGTACCCCAGTTTGTAGCTTTTTTGTTTGTTACATACACATTTTGGATTACTATGTCTTCTTGGTAGATTGACCATTTTATCACTGTATAATGTCCCTCACATTATCATTATGCAACATCCCATAATTTTGCTTACTGTGTTCTTGCTTCCTTCCCTGATGTTTCAGGGTTCCTTCTTTCATTGTTTCTTTTCTGTGTAGAGAACTTCCTTTCACTACTTTTTGGGGGAAGCTATTCTTTCAGGGTAGGTCTCCCTTTGGCGACAAATTCTTAGTTTTTCTTCATCTAAGAATGCTTGATTTCCTCTTTATTTCTGAAGTATATTTTTGCTAGACATAGGATTCTGGGTTGACAATTCTTTTCTTTCATTACCTGGAAGATACTGTGCCATTTTTTTCTATCATCCCTAGTTTCTGCTGTCATTCTGATTGTTTAAGTAAGGTGTGATTTTCCTCTGGCTGCTCTTAAGATTTTTTCCTTTTTTTAGAGGGAGGAGGGGCAGAGGGAGAGAGAGAATCTTTTTTTTTTTTAAGATTTTATTTATTTATTTGACACAGAGAGAGCACAAGCAGGGGGAGAGGGAGAAGCAGGGCTCCCAGGGAGCCTGATGTGGGGCTCGATCCCAGGACCCTGGAATCATTACCTGTGCCAAGGCAGACACTTAACCAACTGAGCCACCCAGGTGCCCTGGAGAAAGAGAATCTTAAGTGGGGCTTAATGCGGGGCTCTATCTCACAACCCTGAGATGACCTGAGCCAAAAAAAAAATCAGATGCTTAACTGACTGAGCTACCTAGGCACCCCAAGAATTTTTTCTTTTTTTTTTTAAAGATTTTATTTATTTATTTGAGAGAGAATGAGAGATAGAGAGCACAAGAGGGAAGAGGGTCAGAGGGAGAAGCAGACTCCCTGCTGAGCAGGGAGCCCGATGCGGGACTCGATCCCGGGATTCCAGGATCATGACCCGAGCCGAAGGCAGTCGCTCAACCAACTGAGCCACCCAGGCGCCCCAAGAATTTTTTCTTTTTCTTTAGTTTTCAGAAGTTCATTTGTGATGTGTCATTGCATGGATTTATTTGGGTTTATTTTGTTTAGTATTTGCTCAGCTTCTCGAATCTATGTGTTTATGTTTTGCCACATTGGGAAAGTTTTGGGAAGCTTTTGGCGGTGATTTCTTCAAGTACCTTTTCAGCCCTGTCCTCTTTTCTCCTCTCCTTCTGGGACCCTGAGGCCACAAATACTAGATTTTTTGTTATAGTCACACAGGTCTTGAGGTTCTGTTCAATCTGTTTCAGTCTGTTTTCTTCCTGTTTTTCAGATTGGGTATTTTCCATTGTTGTGTCTTCCAGTTGATTTTTTTTCCTCTCTTGCCTCTGTTCTGCTCTTTTTTTTTTTTTAAGATTTTACTTATTTCAGAGAAATAGAGGGAGAGAATGAGTGGGGGGGGGGCGGGAGGAGGGAGGGGCAGAGGGAGAGGGAGAAGCAGGCTCCCTGCTTAGCAGGGAGCCCGATGCAGGGCTTGATCCCAGGACTGTGGGACCATGACCCAAGCAGAAGGCATATGCTTAACCGACTGAACCACCCAGGCACCCCTCTGTTCTGCTCTTGAGTGGGCCATCCATTGAGCTTTTTATTTTGGTTATATTTTTCTTTTCTCCTTTCCTTTCCTTTTCCCAGTTGTATTTTTCAATTATATGGTTTCCATTTGGTTCTTCCTTACGTCTTCTATTTCTGTGCTAAGACCTTATTTCTTTGCTGTGGCTTTCTATATTTTCATCTGTTTCAAGAATATTTATAGTTACCTATTGAAGGATTTTTACCATGGCTGCTTTAAAATCTTTGTCAGATAAACAAAAATACAAAGAAAACAAAACAAATCTTTGTCAGATAATAATAATGTCTCTGTTATCTTGGTGTTGTCATCTGTTGCCTGTCTTTTTCCTTTCTTTTTTTTAAATTTTTTTAAAGATTTTATTTATTTATTTGAGAGAGAGAGAGCACGAGAGGGGGGAGGGTCAGAGGGAGAAGCAGACTCCCCGCTGAGCAGGGAGCCCGATGTGGGACTCGATCCCGGGACTCCAGGATCATGACCTGAGCCAAAGGCAGTCGCTTAACCAACTGAGCCACCCAGGTGCCCTGTCTTTTTCCTTTCATTTTGAGATCTACCTGGTTTGGGGTATGATGAGCGATTTTTCAATCAAAACCTGGTTATTTGCATATTATGTTGAGACTGTGGATCTTATTTAAACTTTCTATTTTAGCTGGTTTTTTCTGACTTCCAGCAGGAAAGGGAAGGATGCTGCCTTGTTACTGCTAGGTGGAGATAGAAGTCTAGGTTCCCTACTTGGCCTCTGTTGGCACCTCAGGGTTGGGCACTTCTTTTTACAGCTGGGTGGGTGTGGGGGTTCCGGCGTCTCCACTGACCCCATAGGATAGGAGGGTGCTGGTTACCAGCTGTCAGGGATGAAAGTCCTAGTTCCCTACCTAGCCTTCTGTGACTCCACCCTGGCAGCATGTTGGGTGCCTTATTAAAGCCCTGCAAGGGTGGAAGTCTAAGCTCCCCACTTGGTGTTTGCTGGTGTGGATGGGCATGAGGCCCCAGTTTTGTTTTGTTTTTTTTATGGTGTATGGCTGGAGTAGAGTGTTTATTGTCTAAAAATTTTTTATCTTTCTAAGCTCTTCCTTTCTTCGTCCTTTGTCTAGAGAACACAGGCTTTTGTTGGGGCTTCTTTTTGGTCTATGCTTGTTGGCGTTCCTGGATTGCCAGTTTCCTCAGCTCCAGGTCTGAGATATATCAGAAAGAAAATCCAAGGAACTCACCACCATGTCATTCCTCAAGTTCAAAGGCCCCTAGCCAGTCTCTCTTTTTCTCCAAACTTCCAGAGTCTTCTCATGTTTGCTTTAAAAATAATGTTTAGGGTTTTTGGCAGCTCTTTCTGCCCATGGGTCCTGTCCCCATGCTTTAATAAAACTACCTTTTTTGCACCAAAAATAAATAAATAATAAATTAATAAATTAATTCATTAATTAAAAATAACACCTAGGGTTTTTTGTTGCACGTTAGCAGGAAGAAGTTATATTTCTAACTCAGGCTTTTCCTGAACTCCAGACTAGTTCATCCAACATTTCCGTTTGGATGCTAATAGGCACCTCAGTGGCACCATGTGCAAAAATGAACTCCTGGTCTTCCCCAATAACTGCTCCACGTACAGCCTTCTGCAGCTTAGTTGGTGGCAACACCATCCTTCTAGTTGTTCAGCTCTAAAGCACAGGAGTCCTCCTAGATTCCCTTCTCTCTCACTGTACATATCCTATCTGTTGAACAGCTAAGCTTGCTTTCAACATATCCCAAGTCTGTCCCTTCTTCTCCCTCCATTTGCAGCCACATTGCTCCAGGTCACCTTCACCACGTAACAGTGAGAAGATTCTGATAATAACATGTCAATTCCATACCAGTCCTCTTTGGCCCCCCACGTCACAGTGAGTCAGCTCCAGTGTCCTCTGGTCACATGGGTCTCCTTGCTATTCCTCAGACATACCAGGTTTACATGTGCCCAGGTCATTTGGGGAAGTTATATTTTAAAAAGCCATTATTACTTGATTGTCATTGTCTTAAATTTATTATTTTAGAAAAATTGTTGTCTTTCCAGTGAAAAACTTTCCTAACCAGCATGATGACTCTTTTTATTCATCTCTTTTTTTATGTCCCCTGGAGGTGCTTTAGAGCTTTATTTATGCAAATCCTATTACTGCTTGATGCACATATATTTTATTGCTTTCCCATTATTTTCCTTTTTTTAGACAATAAACAATTTTTAGACAATAAACACTGTACTCCAGCCATACACCATAAAAAAAAATTCTTTCCCATTATTTTCAATTTTTTTTTAAAGATTTTATTTATTTGACAGAGAGACAGTCAGAGAACACAAGCAGGGAGAGCAGGAGAGGGAGAAGCAGGCTTCCTGCGGAGCAGGGAGCCCAATGCGGGGCTCGATCCCAGGACCCTGGGATCATGACCTGAGCCGGAGGCAGACGCTTAGTGACTGAGCCACCCAGGCGCCCTATTTTCAAATTTTTATTGCTAGTATGTAAGAAAATTGTTGGACTTATATATTTATTTCATGCTTTTCCTTGGGACTGTTAAAGCTTAACTCTCCAGCTTTAATTAGTCTTCGGTTGATGCCTCTGTGTGTTATGATTCCTCTTGGCTCTGTGCTCGATGTGGATCTTACATGGGGTTCTTTCTCTCAGATCTTTTCTGGGATTACCCCTGCCTGCCTTACTCAAGCTCTTGTCTCTTAGGCCCTGGGTCCCTGAGACTGGTATGGGGGCTTCTCCTTGCCCCTCCCCTGGCTCTGTACAGGACCTCTATCCTGGCACTTAGAGCTCTGAACAGCCATTTCCTGCTCACTTTTCCTTAACCGAGCTTCATGATCAGTGAAAGCTTGGAATGGATTTGGTGCTCCATGGATATTTGTTGAAGGAATGAGTGAATGACCTTCCAACTAGATTTACTGGGAATGCTCTTGTATTTGAGAGAGTTCCTCCACTTATTTTCCAACTCCTCTGTTGACTTTTTTCTTGTCAGTGTGTGCATACTTTGTGATATTTTCATTTAAGCTTATTTCCTAGTGATTTCCACCAATATTCTATGTTCCAAATAACTACAGTTTGACAGTGAAATCTTTCATTAGTCTAATGCCTAAAGACCACTCCCACACTCACCTTGTCATCTTCTGTAACCTGCTGAGTCTGTTGTCTTTGATGTTGCTGCTACTGACTTGATGACTTTTTCCCTCCCTCTCAGATTCAGGCTTCTTCAGGAGAAACCAAGTACACTGGGGCCTTGGACTGTGCAAAGAAGCTATACCAGGAATCTGGGATCCGAGGCATCTACAAAGGGACAGTGCTCACCCTCATGCGAGGTAACCCTTTAGGTTCTCCACCTGAGGTCACCTTGTGGGGGGGGCGCATCTGAGGTGGATTGGCCACTGAGGGTCTTACCTGGATCCCCAGATTAGCCTTGGCACTATACAAGCTACACTTCTGACAAGACTGGCATGGTATGTCCTGTTTTTTAGGCAGTCTCACCCCTGGCCAGCATGGATACCAATGAGGATGGGAGGACCTCTATCCTTCTGGCAGGCTGGCCCTCAAGGATGCAAGTCACTGTAGTGGCAGTTACAGGGGAGTGGCAAGTAGATAGAAATCGTGGCTGGAGGGATGAGTGGAGGGCAAGAGTGACTAAGGACAGTGGGGCTCTCCCTGGTTTCGAGAGGCACATCCTGCTGGGGGGGCAGTAGGAGAGGCAGACATAGCCTCACCCCTGTCCTGACATGGCAGCTTGGAGGAAGGCCAGAGGCTAGCTGTAGTTGTAACTTGGGGTGGGCGTGTCCATGGGGACCACTCAGAGGGGACTTTGAAGGTGAGATGATGTCATGTGTGTTTGTGCTCACTCTTACCAGTGCTTGCCCCAAAGCAGCATCTAATTACTGCAAAGTGATTACTGCACATAGGAGGTGCTGCCGAGGAACTTCCCAGGAAACTTTGAAAGGGCCAGTCCAAGTGTGGCTCTTCTAAGTTCTAGAAAGCCATGAGGATTTTATATCATTTAATTCGCTTCTTTCTTGCCCCTAACAGATGTTCCAGCCAGTGGGATGTATTTCATGACATATGAGTGGCTGAAAAATATCTTCACGCCAGAGGGAAAGAGGTAAGGAGAATAGAGGAGCTCAGAGGCCACTTCGCTTAGTCATGGGTTGGTTGCCCTTTACTGTGAGCGGGTCTGAAGGTAGAGTGGGGCTTGCTTCTGGCTCCGTGTCCACTTTGCTCTCCTTGCTCCTGAAACCCAGCTAACACTGCTTACTCTGTACCTCGCCTGTTGGAGCAAGTATATGAAACAAGTTCATGAAACCCCCTCCAAGGAGTGGCAGCTGCCATGTCACCAGAGCCCTGGCCTTGGCCCTCCTCCCTCTGGCCAGTTTCTCCCTCTCTCTAACTGCCCCATCTGCTGAGGGAGGGATGGTCTGAATGCCTCGCTCACAGCCTTTGTCTGACTGGGGCTGTGGTTGGTATTCTGCAGTGTCAGTGAGCTCAGTGTGCCTCGGATCCTGGTGGCTGGGGGCATCGCAGGGATCTTCAACTGGGCTGTGGCAATCCCCCCGGACGTGCTCAAGTCCCGCTTCCAGACTGGTTAGTGGAGGGTAGTGGGGTAGATGTGGGTGGAGTGGGTACCAGAACTGGCTGCCCCTGGGATGCAGAGCTCTTAGGGCCCTAGAGATAGTGTCCACAGCAGCACCCAGCATCTGTCTGACCAACATTTTCCCTTGCAGTCATTTGTGTTCTAGCAACCCTAGACTCATTCATTTCCTGTTGGCCAAAACACAAAATAAGTGAGATAAGCAGTCAAATCAACTCTGCTGCCTTCTCATGAGCAGAAGGACTATTAGATTCTTCATTCTTCCTCTCCACTCCCTCAGAATCAGTAATCCAGACATTGTGTCTGTTTGTCCCAAGGTGGTGAACTGTGTTGTCTGTGAACTGGTCCCAGATGACCTAGAGGGTGTCCTGTTCCTGATGCAGTGACCTTGCAGGAAGACTTGACTATAAAATTTTCTCCATGTGGGTCACCATAGGCAGGTCAGGAAGCTTCCTAAAGCCTTAACAGTTGGATTCCACCCGCAGCACCTCCTGGAAAATATCCTAATGGTTTCAGAGATGTACTGAGAGAGCTGATCCGGAATGAAGGAGTCACATCCTTGTATAAGGGGTTCAATGCGGTGATGATCCGAGCCTTTCCAGCCAATGCGGTAAGTGGAAGACAGGGACTATGCTTTCCCTTCAGGGCTTAGAGCAGGTTCCAAGCTCTAGGGGGCTGACTTTTGCTTGTTCCTAGGATTGGACTGGGGGCTCAGTTTTCCCCAAATCCCACCCTTGGCCAGAGCCTCCTTATTTGCTTCTTTTCCTGAAGCTTCAGGAGGGGATGTCTTTGGGATTCTTTGAGGGGAGGGGCTTTTTTTTCTTTTTTAAAGATTTTATTCATTCGAGAGAGAGTGAGAAAGAGCACAAGCAGGGGGAGAGGCAGAGGGAGAGGGAGAAGCAGACTCCCTGCTGAGCTGGGAGCCCGACGTGGGGCTCGATCCCAGGATTTGGAGATCACAACCCGAGCCCAAGGCAGACGCTCCACCATCTGAGCCACCCAGGCACCCCATGAGAGTTGGGGCTTTGATCTCCTGACTAGGTCATCAGAAATGGGTAGTTGTGAGATGTGGATTTTCTTCCCCTCTCAGGAATACCAAAGCACAGCTTGATTCCCTGACCTGGGGTGGGAATGAAGTTGGGGAGAGGTTCTGATGAAGTTAGGGAAGGGTTCTGGTCCTGACAGCGTCAGCCAAGCATGGTGCTGGGGTCTCTGTGATAGTCACAACCCCTGCTAGCTTTTTTCTTCCTTCTAACCCCTTCTCAGGCCTGTTTCCTTGGCTTTGAAGTTGCCATGAAGTTCCTTAATTGGGCCACCCCCAACTTGTGAGGCTGAAGGCTGCTCAAGGCTTCTGGATGGTGGAGGCTATCACAGAGGAGGAGCGGTGGGCAGGACTAGGCAGTCCTGAAAGGCAAAGGGAGGGGAATGGTGGGATCAGAGCTCTGTACATGGACTTGTTGAGACCATTGCCTTAATGACATCTTCTACCTGGTATAACTTGGTGTGCCATTTTGAAACTTGCATTTACTCATATCAATTTAAGGGATCTCAAGAGGATTTGGAGGTGGAGTAAGTAGCTTCTAGACCAGAGATACCACCAATGGTCAGAGAGCTATCTACTGGTTGACTACAGGCCCTACTATACCCAAACTACTACTCGAGAAAGAGGGAATTTCAGCTTCTTACTGGAGACATGATGCATATTTTCAACCAACTGACCAAGAGCTGGTGTTTTCTTCGATCCCTACCCACCAGATTTCCAGGGTATCACTTAATCCTGGCCTGCACATGGGGATGTGGACTTCAGGTCCACATCTCTCTGTCCAGGTGGACTGAGCAAATGTGCCTAGGGGCAGATAGCCTGTTAACAGTCGGGTTGATTTTTCTTTTTAAATGCATGCAAGCAATCAAAACTAAAACTATAGTAGCCTAATTTCCCAGGAGTAGATGGAGAGCTTTCCCTCCTACACAGCAAGAAGGGTTTTGAATTAACAGTCCTAGCCTGCTGAGATAAGTGACAAAGCCTGGGGTGTAGGAAAGGCTCTTTTAACGCACTCTTTTCTCATGAGAGTGCCCTATTTTAACAGGAAACAATAAATATTGTTTCTAATTTTTGCATTGTGTGAAATTATTTTGATTCTGGGTCATTTCAGCAGGCAGCCTGTGGCCGTGGTGGAGGCTGTCAGGGATCTGGTATCCTTTTGTGGCTTCAGGCAGGGGCTTCAGCAGGAGAAAGAGGAGGAAGTTTTGGCTAGTCCAGACTTCCCTGACTGTTCTAGAAGCAACTGCCTGATGGGGAAGGGAAATGGGGTGGGGTGGAGGGGGGCTTGATTGCTAACTGTTCCCACAGTCCTCAGTATAAGCCTGCAGCCCTTCCCTTCATTCTTTCACCTCTCTGCCCTGAGCTAACAGAGACGATGGTTCTAAAAGCCAAAAGCAATCCTGACTTATCATATGAATTTGGGGGTCACTGTGATCTGATGTCACCAGCCAGGCTTTGCTAATTAGGCTATTGATGATGCCCAGGTACATCCAGAGGAGGTAAGGGAGACAAGTTAATTTGTCTTTGTCTGGTGGCTGGAGCTGGGCTTCTCTGGCATTGTCCCATCTGGCAGTCACAGAGTTCTGCCGTATGTCCCACCTTGCCGCAACTGCACAGAGACCCTTGGACTTTGGCTTTAGCGCCATCACTCTGCATAAGGGGGGTGAGGGGACAGGGACCCACCCCCATCTGGGAATGGGCGTGGCCAGCCCAGCAGGAAGCTGAAGATTTGGGCGTTTAAGGAAGGGTACTTTATTCCTGGGAAGACATTTCTGGATGACCAGAAAGGAATTATAATCAAGTAAAAACAAAAAAACATTGTTTAGAGATGAAAATTGTGTGCCCTCTGCTTAGAAATATTAATTCAGTGTTCTGCCTGCCCCCTCACGCGGCAGGCTGTCTTTATTTAATCTCTCTGGTTTGAAGAAGGCCACATATGTGTTTCTTGAAGCTCTTCTTGGCAGCACCCTGTCCTTGAGATAATTCTGCAACCTCAGCCTTTGCCTGGAAGCCCCTATGATTGCATTTGCATTCCAGCCAAATGACAGCCATTCCCATGGGTCAGCATCACTTTTACAGTCCGTGCTTCTGGATAATATGCCCTTTGAAACAGCTTCCATTTTAAAATGGAAAGTTTTGGTTCCTTGATGTTAGTGGTGGTAGATTCTTCTACTCCTTTGGTTGTTCAATAGGTGTTAAGTCAAATAGGAAGCCCCAGGAGACATATTTGTGAAGGGAGCAGAGCAGATGGTGAGTAACTCCCTCCTGGCTGGCACTTCCTTTTTACGATGCACTTTGAAATGCCACCTGTTCCTGATATATCTCTTCTCTCCCTGATGGGGGTAAGCGTGGGGGAAAGACTGGGGCCCTCCTCAGTAATTTCTCTGTCACAGACAGCATTAAGTAGAGAAGCCAGACAGCAGGTGTTAAAACAACCAGCCGGTGATAACAGCCTCACCCAGGCACAAAGAAGAGTATAACTGGGTTAAAGGTGAGGGGCAGACAGTGGGATGTTGCAAGAAGCCTATTAGAAGCAACAGTAGCACCATTTCTGCTGTAAGGTCATACCATCTCCACCCACAGTTCTTTCCCTACAGTTCTTTTGAGGCTGGAACCCCCTATGCCCTTTCTAACCTTCCCATGGGTTCATTCTTATTTCTTTCTCCCCATGTCACTCAATGTTTAGTGGGCAGGGATTTTTACCCCCACTTTCAGATGTGCAAGCCAATGCTCAGACAGGGTAAGTTGATCTGCCAAGATCATTGGCAGATTGATAATAGAGTGCAGGTAACAGAGTGATGTCTGGGTGTCCACAGGCCTGAAGAAAGGCTTGTGAAACTATCAGAGGCTGTCCTGGGGCTGCTTGATCCAAGCTCCAGGAGGCCTGTCTGTACTACAGGGTCAAAGTCTGGCCACTGGCCTGTGAGTCAGGCCACAGGTAGCGTAGTCCCAGTAGGCACTGGGAAAGCCCCAGGGCCAGGTGTTCCCTGAGGGCTCTCTTTTCTGCTTTTTCTGCTCTGGTGAGCATATAGGCCTGTGGCTCTCCAGCCAGGCTCTCCCTTGCTTCCCAGGTTCTGTCCTTGCCTTGAGGGGTCTCTGAGGCAGGCCCAAGGTCCGCTGCAGAAACTGACACTTTCTTGGGACACAGTGTCCTGGGGAAGGGGTGGCTCACAGGTGCAGAAACAGGTGGCCTGGGAATTAACTGCTCCCTGGGGCATGGATGCTTGTTAAAATAGAGCAGACTTCCTGGACCAAAGGCAGTAGCCACATGAGGGAGGCATTATAGAGGCTGAAGGACAGCTTGGGTGATGACAGAGAAAACATAGCACACTTCCCCAAGCCTTCCTGTCCAAGAGGCTCATAAACACTTCTAAGGCAAAACAGAAACTGAGGGGGGTAGATACTAAATGAGCTGGAAGACTGGACCAGAGGGGCTGGGATGCAGGGGTGGTCAGATGATCAACAGGTTCCAGGAGACAGGTAGGGGACTGGAGTGGCTGAGAGCTCCCCTTTAGGCAGAGAAGAGGGAGGTGTTGCTGCTTGGGCTGAGTCCACTCCCACACCCCCATTAGGCAGAGAGTATCACAGGGCAGAAGGCATATAAACTGGGAGGTGTGGGCCAAGAGAGGGCTTCCAGAGAAGTCTGGGGAGTTTGGGTGTTTTCCTTCTTCCTGGAAAGAGAAAAAAAACCTTTAAAATAATAAACCTATCAAGAGTACATGAAATCCACTGTTTTATTGGAAATAGTAGTTGGGGTACTCTACCCATGTTCATTTTCACCAGACCCACTGCTCTTGGGCTAAACATGTGCCCCACCTGTGTTACTGTGATCCATAGTTGTAAACATCTCTGAGAATTGGCCCCGTTGTGTTCATGTCTGCCCGTGGTTGGTGGTGTGGCAGTCTGTGTAAGATTTGACTGCCTGCTGGGTAGTGACTCCTAGGACTGGCGCTTGGAGCTGAGCACCTGTCAGTGCTCTGGGGCCTCCTCTTCTCTGCTACAGTCTCTATATTTCTCTTGCTTTTGAGGGTCTCTGTTTCTGCCTTTTTCCCCACCATCACTTACTGTTGGCAGCTGTTTTCCAGTTACCTGCTGCCCGTGGGTTTGGTTGCCATGGTAACCTCTAGTGGTAGAGCTGGACAGGCTTGAATGAAGGCACCTCCTAGAGGGTAAGGGTAGAAGATGTGGGATTCAGGGCCCTGGTATTCTCTCTTGCTCTAAGGTACTCTTCTATGGCCAGCTCAACTGGGCATTCATGGAAGGCCCTTGGGACTCCACTTGCAACAGAAGGGCTTCCCAGAAGGGGCAGGGATGGATCCCTACTCTTGGACCAGGACTAGGGAGGGGAGCCACATAGGGCCTGGAGGCTGGCTGTCCGTCCTTACTCTCATGGTGGTCTGTGGAGACAGGTAAGGAACAGCTATGGGGTTCCTGCTTTCTGTGGCCCTCATTCCCTCCACGTCCAAAGATGCTCTTTGAATGTCGTGTTTGCTGGATGTCGTGTTTGCTGGATGGATGGATGGCCAAGCCTTGGGGCAATTGACAGCAAACCAGTCTACTCCTGGCAGAGGCTGATGGAGGTTTCTAGGAGTGACTGGGAGAACGTGCCCACACCCAGCTCTGTCATCAGCCTAGAGTAGCCTTCCTCTATCTTATTTTGTAATTGAGGTGAGAGTCCTAACCATATAGGCTCCTGTCCCCCTTTAAAACATATAAAACCTGAAGAATGAGCAAGCAAGGGAGTGGAGCTGTGAATTTGCCTTTCCAAAGGGTTGGTTGTAGGATTGTTTGAAGCAGGCAGATCCCCAGGTGTGGTGGGTGCAGTGGGAGTAACACCCAGGTTTTCTGGGTATGGGCTGATTCCTAGAAAACTTGGAAGGGTTGGTCTACTCAAGAGCAGATGAACCCTGCCCCATTAGCTTCTTACTGCCCATCCTTAGTGAAGTGTTCATAAGCTGAGATCAGAAAAACACTTTAAAGAAAAGGATCCTGAGACAGAGGTCAGGAGAGCAGTTTCACTGACTCCACTTGCTATGTGGAAGCATTCATTCATTCATTCATTCATTCAGTAAACCTTCTCCAACAGTCTGTAGTAAGGAACCGACAGGAAACAAATTGGACACTATCCCTGCTCTCACAAAGTAAATTGCACAAGACTCCCCCCGGGGGCAAGGAACTTGTCCAGGGAGACACTGGTGTTTGGAATCACAGGCTCACCTGGCCTAGAGCGTGGATGGCTTCTGTACCCAGCGGGGATTGCTGCTCCTGTTTCCAGAAACTGTTTCCAGCAGCACTGAACTCCTGGGTGTGTGCCAAGCCAATATGAGAGGTCTTAGTGCTTATTTTAATTAATACTGGGTAATTACCAGGTGGAGCTTAACCATCCCAAATGACTTGGAGGTTCCCAAGCCTACAGCTCGTCACTTTCTGTCTGGGCCCAGCAAGGAGAGGCAGGATTCTGTCCTATGCCCACTGGGACTTTCTTCAGCACTGTGACCCAGGACAATCACCTTTTTCTATTCCGTTTGATCTGGTGTGGGTGAAGGGGGCAACTTGGGAAATAGCCTAGCCTCTCCACTTCACCTATGCCCCCTCCCTAGGGGCAAAGGATAACTGCTTTGTGGTCTGCTCAACACCACCAAACGGTGTGGGCCCAGGGTGGAGTGTGGGAAGAGAAGAGGCCTGCAGAATCCTGGTGGGAGTGCTCAAGAGGAGGAAGAGACCCAGAGGTGGTTCCTGCTCTGCGCCTTATTCCAGTTTCTCAGGGTACATATTTGGCCTAGTGACTCTTCCAGGCTTATTTCTCTGCCTGTGGCTCCCAAATTACTATATCACAGAAACTCCTACCATCTACCACGCCTTTCCCGTCTGACATATCACAGACCTCCTGCCAGACTTCTGAAGGTCCTATTGTCATGCCACCATTCCACCCCGGGACCAGGGTGGTCCTGACTTTTTACCAGCCCTTTGCGCTTGCTGTCCTCTGTGTTCAGATGGCTTTCCTCAAGATTTTCCTGTAGTCGGATCCTGTCCAGGCCTCGGAGTCAGCCTGAATGTCACCCCCTAAAGTGGGTCCTCTTGCTCTCCACGACAGCCGGAACCACACTGAGGTTGTAATGTGCGTGCCAGGCGTCTGGCTATCTGGCTCTAGGCTGTGTCCCTGGAGCCTACCAAGTGCTGGCAAGCAGAAGGCTTTTAGTGAATGTTGAAACAATATGTGAAAGGTCTTCGGGACTAGGTGGGAAGCACTGACGACTCCCTTTAGCGGGCAGATCTCTCATGCCCTCGACTCGACGCGGGACTGCACGGTACCGGCGGGCGGCCCAGCGGCGCACGCGCACTGGGGGCCGGCGGTCGGCGGGGGCGCGCACGCCCGCGACCGCGTGCGTCACAACCCGGGCTTCTGCCCCGCCCGTCCCGCCTGCCCGCTCGTCGGTCCCCGCGGCGGCGGCGGCGGCGGCAGCGGCGGCGGCGGCGGCTGCCCAGTGACAACGGAGGCGGCACCAGGCCGGCCGTAGAAGCTTAGGGTCGTACGGCCCGGAAACGCACACCCGGCCGAAGGGCGGCGCCGCTCGAGGAAGGCCAGAGCCGGGTCGCGCGGGAGGAAACCTCGCGGGCGCCGGGCGAGAGGCCGGCGTGAGGGAGCGCGGAGGCAGTGGCCGCCGCCGGCCCGGACCCGCCTGTTCTCCCGGCCGCCGCCGGCATGAGCCACATCCAGATCCCGCCGGGGCTCACGGAGCTGCTGCAGGGCTACACGGTGGAGGTGCTGCGGCAGCAGCCGCCCGACCTCGTCGACTTCGCGGTGGACTACTTCACCCGCCTGCGCGAGGCCCGCTCGCAACCCGCCAGCCCGCCCGCCGCCCCTCCCTCCGGCTCCCAGGTTCTGGAGCCCTGCCCTGGCCTGGTCGCCGACGCGAAGGCGGACACCGAGTCGGAGGACGACGAAGACCTGGATGGTAGGCAGCGGGCTGGGCCGACGTTCGCGGTGGGGGGACGGAGATGGCGGTACGGGGGTCTCCAGCGGCGGTCTAGAGGGGCTGCGGGGGCCGACCACACTGGGCCGGGACCTTGGAGCTCTCGAGCGGAGTTTGTCGGGGTTCCCCGAGCCGCGGGCGTGAGCCCCGCGTGCGCCACTTCCCGGCTGAGCTCGGCGGTCCTCCGAGCCCTGTAGCGCACCGAGTGAGTTGTCAGATTCAGCCTGGGAGAAAACGTGCGCGCCTTCGGCCCGCGTGGTGGCGCGGAGCCCACGTCGGCCTCGCCTCTGCTGGGGGACCCTTCGCCGGGTTTGGTTCCGAAGACAAGGAGGCTCACATCCACCGACTCGTCTTTAATAACCAGGACGGTAACTTTGTTTGGAAATCATTCATTTTGTGAAAAGTTATGGTGAAAACTTTAAGCATAGGCAAAAGTAGAGAGAGAAGGGTGAAATGAACCCCTATATGTCATCATCCATATTCAACAGTTTAAATATCTGTCACAAATGTTTCATCTCTACTTTTTTTTCTTTGCTCAAGTATTTTGAAGCAGATCCCAGTCAGGTCATTTCACCTCTGCATAACTGGATGTGGATTTCTTAAAATATTCTTAGTATTTCTTGAAATTTCTTAAAGTATTTCTTAAAATGTATGTAATATATATTTCGGCTTCGCTAAAACGATTGGATCAAACGATTGGTGAGGATAAACAGTTACTATCTTGTTTAGCATATAGGGTGCAGGAAAAAAAGACAAGTAACACTTTCTGTATCTGATTTAGGCAAGGTTGTCAAAAAACTCCATTTTCCTTGGTTGCTTCAACATAGGCTTTGTCAATTTAACAATAGAATTATCCTTTTGAGCCGCCAAAATTTAACAAAACAATGAAAACAGATAAAGTTAGAAGACTTAGTGTTATTAGAGCATGTGGGGGGGGAGTAGTTCTGAGTCCAATCCACATTCAGGTCCGTTAGCAAGGAGTTAATTATCCGTCATTGCTGTTGGAGGTTGTAAGCTTCAGGGTTGTGGACAACTTCCCATAGTTTATTCACCGCCAAGAGTAGAAATGGTTCTGTTTTTCTTTGACTTTTTGTCCATTAAATTATGAGATTTTCACCTTAAGCCTAGAAATCAAATTGTTATTTTCCAAATCTCTTGCACAGATTTGTTTTGTGGTCTAAAACAAGTGGTTAAACCTGTTTGATTTCAGATTCACTTATCTTTAAAATGGGGACAGTGACAATGATCTCCCAGGGATAAATGTGTCTCTTAAAGTTTTATTTTTTAGGAGTGACTCCTACATTTGTTTGACTGTCATATCTATAAATCACAAAGCTGTAACCTGCTTTGTGAAAATTTTATGTACACATATTAGTATTTTAGAAATTAGTCCCAGATGAGTAAAATGGAATTTACAGGTTTTGTGTTATGTCTACCTTCTTTGTCATCTTTGATATCTTTTTCAAAATTGAGTTGATTTTGATGAGTTGAGTTCAAAATTAAATCTTTGTAACCCTGTGCTTTATTTTATTGGCATGTAAATATTTGTTGTTTATATCTCTAACGTGGCTGTGCTATGTATAATTATAGAAATCAACACAAGGTGAACTTCTATTTACAGATAATAGACTAAAAATACATTGCACACAATGAGATACCACTTCACACCCGTGAGAATGGCTATTATGAAAAAAATTGCAAGTGTTGGTGAGAATGTAGAGAAGTGGGAGCCCTTGTTCATTGCTGTTGGGAATGTAAATGGTCTGGCTGCTGTGGAAAAACAGTTTGGTGGGTTCCTAAAAAATTAAAGAATTACCTTATGATCAAGCACTTTCACTGCTATGTATATATCCCAAAGAATTGGGGAGTCATATATATTGTTACATGCCAGTGTTCATTGCAGCATTATTTACAATAGCCAAAAGGTAGAAACAATTCATGTCCTATCAGCAGATGAATGGATAAATAAATTGTGGTGTATACATACTATGAAATACTATTCATCCTTTAAAAGGAATGAAATTCTAATACATGCTACACCATGGATGAACCATGAACATATTATGCTAGTGCACTGTGCCAGACACCAAAAGACAAATGTATGATTCTGCTTATATGAGGTACCTAGAATAGGTAAATTTCACAGAGACAGAAAGTAGGATAGAGGTTAGCTGGAGCTGGTAATAGGGTGTTATTGTTTAATGGGTGTAGAGTTTCTGTTTGGGATGATGAAAAAGTTCTGAAATTGGATAGGGGTGATGGTTGCACAACACTGTGGATGTACTTAATGCCATGAGTTGTACACTTAAATGGTTAAAATGGTAAGTTTTGGGGCACCTGGATGGCTCAGTAGGTTAAATGACTGCCCTCGGCTCTGGTCATGATCCTGGAGTCCCGGGGTCAAGTCCCACATCGGGCTCCCTGTTCATTGGGGAGTCTGCTTCTCCCTCTGACCCTCTCCCATCTCATGCTCTCACTCTCTCTCACTATCTCTTAAATAAGTAAAATCTTAAAATGGTAAGTTTTATGTATATTTTATCACAATTTTTAAAAAGACAAATACATTACATATCCAGTGATTAGGAACATTAGGGTAATAAGCCCACAATACCTAAAATAAGAACTAGGATATATAGAGTTGGATCTGTATATAGCAAGGGAGATTTTGTTTAGTATGGCTAACCACCAGTTCAGTTTATAAGATTGTATGCTAGGGGTGCCTCAGTGGCTCAGTCGGTTAAGCGGCTGCCTTCGGCTCGGGTCATGATCCTGGGGTCCTGGGATCGAGCCCCGCATCTGGCTCCCTGCTCAGTGGGGAGCCTGTTTCTCCCTCTCCATCTGCCTGCCACTCTGCCTACTTGTGATTTTTCTCTGGGTGGCTCAGATGGTTAAGCGTCTGCCTTTGGCTCAGGTCATGATCTCGGGGTCCTGGGATTGAGTCCCACATCGGACTCCTTCCTTAACAAGGATCCTGCTTCTCCCTCTGCCTGCCACTTCCCCTGCTTGTACTCTCCCTCTCTGTCTGGCAGATAAATAAATAAAATCCTTTACAAAAAAAAAATAAAAAAAATAAAAAAAATATTAAAAAAAGATTGTATGCTATTTGAAACTCTCAAAGTTACTAGCTGTTATTGGTTATTTTAACAACAGTGTTTCAATGTGAAACGGCACACCAAATATTGTATTGTAATGAGTATTTAACTCTTGGGAAAGCCTGAAGACTTCAGACTTAATAATAAGTTACTGTAACTCTATCCTCACCAGAACAATAAATTGGCATCCAGACTTGATTCACTTCTGTACTTACCATAAAACATTTACATCTGTGGGTCTCCCAGCGCGCGCGCATGCGCGCGCGCACGCACACACACACATGGAATACAGTTCACATACTATATAATTCACCCATTTAAAGTGTTTAATTCAGTGGTTTTTTTCCCCCAATGGTTTTATTAAAATCACAGATATGTGCAACCATCACCACAACCAATTTTAGAATAATCAATTTTCATCACCCCCAAAACAACCTCATACCCTAGCCATCAATGCCAACACCCGCATTCCCCTCTAATGTGCTTTCTGTCTGTAGATTTGTCTATTGTGGACATTTCATATAAATGGAATCATACAGTGTATGGTCTTTTGCTCTTGGCTTTTGCTTAGCATCATGTTTTCAAAGTTCATCAGTATTGTAGCATATATTAATATGTTACTCCTTTTTGTTGCTGAATACTATTCCATTGTATGGATATACCACATTTTGTTTATCGAGTCATCAGTTGATGGACATTTAGGTTGTTTTCACTTTTTAGCTATTATGAATAATGGTGCTTTGAATATTCATGTGTACAAGTTTTCATGTAGATCTATGTTTTTGTTTCTCTTTGGTATATATATGTAGGGGTAGAATTGTTTGACCGTGTGGTAACTCTCTGTTTAACCTTTTTTTTGTTTAAAGATTTTATTTATTTATTTGACAGAGACACAGCAAGAGAGGGAACACAAGCAGGGGGAATGGGAGAGGGAGAAGCAAGCTTCCCGTGGAGCAGGGAGCCTGATGTGGGGCTTGATCCCAGGACCCTGGGATCATGACCTGAGCCGAAGGCAGACGCTTAACGACTGAGCCACCCAGGCACCCCTATGTTTAACTTTTTGAGTAACTGCCAGATTGCTTTCCAAAAGTGGCTGCACCATTTTACATTCTAACCAGCTGTGTATTAAGGGTTCTAGGGGCACCTGGGTCGTTCAGTTGGTTAAAAACCTGACTCTTTTTTTTTTTAGAGTTTTTTTTTTAAAGACTTTTTATTTATTTATTTGACACAGAGAGAGAGATAGTGAGAGAGGGAACATAAGCAGGGGGAGTGGGAGAGGGAGAAGCAGGCCCTCCGCTGAGCAGGGAGCCCGATGCGGGGCTCGATCCCAGGACCCTGGGATCATGACCTGAGCTGAAGGCAGCCTCTTAACTGACTGAGCCCCCCAGGCGCCCTTAAACACCTGACTCTTGATTTCAGCTCTTGATCTTGGGGTTGAGTTCAAGCTCTGTGTTGGGCTCAATGCTGGGTATGGAGCCTACTTAAAAAAAACAAAACAAAAACCCAAAACCCCCCTCAATTCTGTCCCACTGATCTTTGTATCTGTGTGCCCTCACTATTACGCTGTCTTGATTACTGTAGGTTTGTAGTAATTTTGGAATCAACAAGTATGAGTTCTCCAACTTTGTTCTTTTTCAAAATTGTTTTGGCTTTTGGGGTTCCTTGAATTTCCAAATGAATTTTAGGGTTAGTTTGTCAATATCTGCAAGGAGGGCAGCTGGGATTTTGATAGATTGCACTGAATTTGTAGATTAATTTGGAGAGTATTACCATCTTAACATTATTAAGTCATCTGGTCTATGAATATAGGATGTCTTTCCATTTGTTTAGATCTTCTTTAATTAAAGAAGATCTTCTAAATTAAAGAATAACACTTTTTTGTAGTTTTCAGATACGGGTTTTACACATCTTTTGTTAAATTTATTCCTAAGTAATTCCTTTTGATGCTATTGTAAATGGAATTGTTTTCTAACTTTCATTTTCAGATTGCTCATTGCAAGTGTATAGAAATAGTTAATTTTTTAAAATATTGATCTTGTATCTTGCAACCTTGCTGAACTTATTATTCTAGTAGTTTTTTTTAGTGGATTCCTTAGGAATTTTCCCCAGCAGTTTTTACTGCACAGTATATACCACATAACATAGGAGTTGGTCCAGACAGCATTAGCAGAATTTTTTTGGAACTGCTTAATAATAATATTCCTGTAGTTCACATAGTTGGATCTCTCAGCGGGATTTTGACACTGTTGAACCACCCTCTTCTGAAATTCTCTCCCTCTTGGCATTTGTGTTTTCATTCCCCTGGCTCTCCATCCAGCAGTTGGCTTCCTCTCTGCCCTTTAAATGATGGTTCATGATCTCCAGAATTTAGTTTGTTACCTTTTCTGCTTCAGAGCAACTCTCTTCCTGAGGTTTTTTACTGCCTTGAACCCGGACCTGCAAAATCAAAACTATCACTTCAAAACTTTCTCTGATGGTACACATACCTGTTTATGCTAATTTTGCCAGCTGGTTATCTCTCATTCATCTCTCAAACTCATATGCCTGAAATTGATGTTGTTAGCTTATTTGTCACACTGTGTGTTTCCTCTAAGTTTTTAAGTAATAAACCTAGGAATCAGTCTTTCTCTGTGTCTCTCACTCTCTCATTTTATTCTCTGGGCTCTCTCATCTTGTCCTTCCCCACTGTCCCTGTCTTGAGATTGGCTTTTATTGCTTCTCAGCTAGCTGTATGCAGCTGAGCATCTGTGGGCCTCCCACTCATCTCTCCTCCACCCCATCCATTCGCTACACCATCACTAAAATCACCCTTCTCCCACCCCTCCTTTTTAAATTGTGGTAAGATATACACCAAGCATCTTTCTTTGGCTCAGGTCATGATCCTGGGGTCCTGGAATCCAGCCCCTTGTTAGGCTCCCTGCTCAGCAGGGAGTCTGCTTCTCCCTTTCCCTTTCCCTCTCCCCCTCTCCCTGCTCATGCTCTCTCTCTCTCAAATAAATTAATAAAATCTTTAAAAAACATAAAGTGGGCATCCATGTCTTCTTCTTGATCTGGGGAGAACATTTTCAGTCTTTCAGAGAGAGAGGGAGAGAGAGAGGGCGAGGGCACAAGCAGGATGGGAAGAGGCAGAGGGAGAAGCAGACTCCCTGCTGAGCAGGGAGCCTGATGTGGTTCTTGATCCCAGGACCCTGAGATCATGACCTGAGCCAAAGGCAGACTCTTAACTGACTGAGCCACCAACCACCCAGGCACCCTGAGGAAATTCCCTTTAATTCCTAGTTATTGAGTGATTTTATCACGAAAGGGTGTTGAATTTTGTCAAATGCTTTTTGTGCATCAATTGAAATGATCATGTGGCTTTTTCCCTTTATTCTTTTAATATGGTATATTACACTGATTTTTGTATGTTGAATCACCCTTGCATTCTTGGGATAAATACCACTCAGTCATGGTGTAAGGTATAATCCTTTTAATATGCTGCTGGATGTAGTTTCCTGGTATTTTGTTGTCATAATGATTTTTGCTGCATTTTGTAAATTAAGTGAATATATATACTTAATTATTTTCCTTTTAGGTTGCCTCCAGTTGTTTGCTTGTATGAGTTATGTATATAGGTTTTTTTTCTTTTTTTTAAATTTTATTTATTTATTTGAGAGAATGAGAGAGAGAGAGAGAGAGAGTTGGGTCAGAGGGAGAAGGAGACTCCCTGCTGAGCAGGGAGCCCGACGCGGGACTCGATCCCGGGACTCCAGGATCATGACCTGAGCCGAAGGCAGCCGCCTAACCAACTGAGCCACCCAGGCGCCCTGTATATAGGTTTTTAAAAAAATAATTGATAATTTATTTTTTATTTTTTTCTTAAGATTTTATTTATTTGAGAGAGAGAGTGAGAGTGAGCGAGAGCACAAGCAGGGGGAGCTGCAGAGGGAGAGGGAGAAGCAGGCTCCCCACTGAACAGGGAGCCTGACCTAGGACCCTGGGGTCAAGACCTGAAGTGAAAGCAGACATTTAGCCAGCTGAACCACCCAGGCACCCCAGCAATTGTTAATTTATGGAAGTAGTTAATTTAAGTATCTGCAGTGGTGACTTCAACCTTGATTCCTGGCTCAATGCTGACAGAAGTAATCTGTTTAACAATCTCAGAACTGTGCAACTCAGTGAGTTGCTTATGGATCCTCATCTGAAAAAGATCCCATCTTAGTACCTTCACCACAAGGAGTTTGTTTGTTTGTTTGTTTGTTTGTTTCTAGAGGGGTGGTTGGAGCAGAGGGAGAGAGAGAGAGAGAGAATCTTAAGTAGGCTCTATGCCCATTGTGGAGCACAACATGGGACTTGATCTCACAACCCTGAGGTCATGATCTGAGCCCATATCAAGACCTGGATGCTTAACCAACTGAGCCACCCAGATGCCCCAAGGAGTTTTCTAAGTACTGATTCTCAGAGTCTTGTTAGGCACCTCCTGGTCCTTTCATTTTGAGATTCTTTTCCTTTGTCCTCTCATCAAGTCAGCATATACTGGAGGAGATGCATAGGGCAAGGTATATGGGAAGGGGCACAGAGCTTCCATGCCCTCTCTGAGCTACTACCCTCCCAGACCTCAGTGTGTTCAACTTGGAAGCTCTGAACCCATTTATTTAGAGTTTTTCTGGAAGTTCTGTTATGTGGGCATGATTGATTAAATCATTGGTTATTGGTGTTGAGCTCAATTCCCAGCCCTTCTCCCCAAGTTCCAATCACCTGGTTGGTTCCTCTGGTAACCAGCCCCCATCCTCCTTATTAGCTTAAGCTTAGGTATGGTTGAAAGGGGCTTATTAGGAATAACAAGACACTCTTCTCAGTCACTCAGGAAATTCCTAGGGTTTTAGGAGCTCTGTGCCAGGAACCAGGGCCAGAGACCAAACATGCATTTCTTATTATATCACAATATTACACTCAGAAATGTTAAGATTAATCTTTCTTCCTCCCCTTCCTTTCTTCCTCCCCTTCCTTTCTTCCTCCACTTTCTTCCCCTCCCCTTCCCTCCCTCCCCCCCTTTTTTTTCTTAATTAAGGGGAAGACAGAGTTGGATCTATTGCATGAATTTTATAGGTTTGCAGGGTGGCCAGTTAGAAATAGCAATGGTAATGACAGGCCTGGAACTGGGAGGCAGGTCAAGACTGGAAGAGAGGTGTGAGGAGCCATCAGTGTGGTATGGAAGTAGATGAGGCTCTCCAGGTTGACGAGAATGAGGCTGTGACATGATCCTGGGGACCTCTGACATTCTGGGTTTAAAAGGTATGGATAAATGCCAAGGTTTAAGACTTAGGTTAGGATGGGGATGAGAGTAGTCTCTGTCTCTTCCCCACCCCCACTCTTTACATTCATCCTTTTGTAAGTTCTATGAAATACTGCAATTATTACCTCCAATTATTTAACCCTGTTCTACTAGCTTTGATTCCATATGTTTGATCAGTCTGTTTTGCTTTCTCTTTCTCTTTTTTGTAATTGAGATACAGCACATAAAATTTACCTTTTTAAATAATACAATTCAGTGGTTTTTAGTACATTCACAAAGTTGTGCAACCATCACCGCTATATAATTTCATAGCATTTTCAATACCCCCAAAAGAGCCCCTATACCCGTTATTGTCACTCCTCATCCCTCCCTCTCCTCTCCCCCTGGCAACCAGCAATCTATTTTCTGTCTGTATGGATTTTCTTATTCTGGACACTTCATGTACACAGAATCATATGTGTTCTTTTGCTCCTGGCTTCTTTTACTTAGCATGATGTTTTCAAGGTTATCCATATTATAGCATCTATCAGTACTTCATTCCCTTTTACAGCCAAATGCTATTCCATTATATGAATATATTGCATTCTTTTTTTTTAAGATTTTATTTATTTATTAGAGAGAGAGAATGAGAGAGAGAGAGCACGAGAGGGAAGAGGGTCAGAGGGAGAAGCAGACTCCCCGCCGAGCAGGGAGCCCGATGCGGAACTCGATCCCGGGACTCCAGGACCATGACCTGAGCCAAAGGCAGTGGCTTAACCGACTGAGCCACCCAGGCGCCCTATATTGCATTCTCTTTACCCATTCATCAAATTATCTATTTTGAGTTGTTTCTACTTTTTTTCTTTTTAAAGATTATTTATTTATTTATTTAACAGAGAGAGACACAGCGAGAGAGGGAACACAAGCAGGGGGAGTGGGAGAAGGAGAAGCAGGCTTCCTGCCGAGCAGGGAGCCCAATGTGTGGCTTGATCCCAGGACCCTGGGACCATGACCTGAGTCAAAGGGAGATGCTTAACAACTGAGCCACCCAGGTGCCCCAAGTTGTTTCTACTTTTTGACTGTGACAAATAATGCTACTCTGAACATTTGTGTTAAAAATTTTGTGTGAACATACTTCCCCCCAGTTTTATTGAGATACAAATGACATATAACATTGTATTACTTTAAGGTATGCAGTGTAATGAATTGATACATGATGATTGTGAAATGATTACCACAGTAAATTCAGTTAACATCCATCAGTCACCTCATAGTTAAGTTTTTTTCTTGTGATGAGAACTTTTAAGATTTATGCTTTTAGCAACTTTCAAATATATAATACAGTATTGTTAACTATAGTCCCCATGATGTACATTACATACCCAAATTACATCACATAAAATTTTGTGTGAACACAAGTTTTGAAATGCTCTTGAGTGTATATGTAGGAGCAAACTTGCTGGGTTATATGACAACTCTGTGTTTAACTTTTTGAGGAACTGCCAGACTTTTACAAAGTGGTTGCACAATTTGACATTCCCATTAGGAATGTGTGAGGGTTCCAGTGTCTCCACATCCCCACTAACAATTTGTTATTGTTTTTTTTGGTTGTTACTGTCTTTTAAAAAAAAATATTGGGGCGCCTGGGTGGCTCAGTCATTAAGCATCTGCTTTCGGCTCAGGTCATGATCCCAGGGTCTTGAGATCAAGCCCCATGTTGGGTTCCCTGCTTGGTGGGGAGCCTGCTTCTCCCTCTCCCGCTTACCCTGCTTGTGTTCTCTCTTGTTGTCTCTCTTTGCCAAATAAATAAATAAAATCTAAAAAAAAATTATTGAGTGAAATTCACATAACAAAAAATTCATCATTTTATTTTATTTAAAAAATATTTAATCTCTACATCCAACATGGGGCTCAAACTCACAACCCTGAGATCAAGAGTCGCCCTCTCTTCTGAATAAGCCAGCCCCGCACCTCTAAAATTCATCATTTTAAAGTGACATTTCTCCATGTCATTGCCCACACTTGTCTTTTTGATTATTGCCATTCTAGTGGGTGTGAAGTGTATCATATTATGGTTTTCATTTGCATTTCCCTAATGACTAATAAGGTTTCATGTATTTGTCCATTTGTATATCTTCTTTGGAGAAATATCTATTCAGGTCCTTTGTCCATTTTTAAATTGGGCTGTCTTTGTTGAGATGTAAGAGGTTTTTACATATTTCAGATACTGGTTCCTTACCCAATATGTGATTTACAAATGATTTTTTCCTATTTTGTGAGTTGTCCTTTTATATTCTTGAAGAACACAAGTTTTAAATTCTGATAAAGTTCAGTTTGTCTATTTTTTTCTTTTGTTGCTGTGCTTTGAGTGTCATACCCAGTCTGCTTTTTCTGGGTCCCTGCCCTGGCTCTCCTCTTGTGCTTGGACAACCGCAGTAATTTCTTATCTCAGACACCTTGCCTCTCCAGTCCATTTTCCACCTAGTAGCCAGAGAGATTTTTTTATTTTTATTTTTTTTAGGATTTTACTTATTTATTTGACAGAGCGTGAGGACAAGCAGGGGGAGTGGCAGGCAGAGGCAGTGGGAAAATCAGGCTCCCCGCTGAGCAGGGAGCCTGATGCGGGACTCTGTCCCCGGACCCTGGGATCATGACCTGAGCTGAAGGCAGACGCTTAACCGACTGAGCCACCCAGGCGCCCCCATTCTTCAGTTTAACTCCCCTCATTGAAAGTGGAATGAAATCCACATATTTTCTGTGGTCTATACAGTCCTGCAGGGTTTGGTCCCTATCTTTCTCTCTACCTTCTCTCTCTAGCCCTACCCTTCCTTGCTTGCTAAGCTTATTTCTGCACTAACCTCTCTCTCCCCAACTACTTTGTGATCGTGGCTGTCCCTGAATCTTTCTCCCCTGGCTTTGACCAGCTGGCTCTTCTTTTAGGACTCAGCTTCAGAGAGGCTTTTTCTGATTGCCCTGCTTAGAGTGGGTCTCTCTGTTGAGGTTTAATGGCACCCTAGGTGGTTACATTAGAGCTCTGTAAAGATCTGGAATTCTCATTTGCTTTTTGTTGTTTCTCTTTCAGTAGCATCAAAGCTCCTTGAGGATGGGAAGCTTTCTGTCTTATTCTTTGTCTCCAGTGCTTAGCTTACACCTGGTGCATAGCGGATACTTAAAAGGCTCTTGTTGAGTAAATGAGTGAGTGTATGATGGGGAGCAGATTTTGGAGACTGGTATCATAGAGTGTACTGTGAGAGCACAGAGATGGGCACTACAAAAAGGACTGGTCATTCAGTAGTGTTGGAAGCAATGGAGAGAGCGACAGTGGTAAGGCCGGTGTTCAAGTGGTTGCACTCAGCTGTAATTCTCAGGATGTTGTGTGCTGGTCTCAGCCTGGTGTTAACCAGTGCTGTGGTTAGACTGGCCCTTGTACTTTTTATTATGATTGCAAGACACCCTTCAGCAATAACTATCAGGAAACTTTGAAAGAAACGTTAAGAAAAAAAAGAATAAAGTTTTATTATTTACAGGACCTGGAAATTATGTGGAACCACACAGCGAGAACGTTGTGTGGGGTGGGAGGAGAATGCGAGCACAGGCCTGGGAACAAGAGAGCATGAGCACACACAGGCCTGGGGTTCTACTTGTATTGGAGTTGAAGATGGGGGCCTAGGGTTTGGGGGCTCACTCTTTATTGGTGAATTTAAAACATAAGAGGGGGAACTTCAAGCATGGGAAGAGAAAAAAACAAGTGGCCCGAAGGACCGTTTAGCAAAATCAACCAAGATCTCCAAAACAAAGGAGCCTCAGTGAGGGGAGGCAGCCAGGGCTCTTTATCTACTAATCAAGTGGCTAGCAATGTGTTTATTCAAGATAGCCTTCTTGAAGTGGATGCCTCTTTGAAGTGAATACTTCCTTAATCAATGTTTAAGTCAGTCACTTGCATTACAAAAAAAAAAAAAAAAACCTGCTTACCCTGTACTTACACTGGCTAAAGGCTCCATGCGGTTGTGGTGGAAAAGGTCAGGCGGCATTAGGGCAGGGAGTGTGTGTGTGTGGGGGGGTGGTGGTGGTGTGTGTGGTGGTGTGTGTGTGGTGGTGTGTGTGTGGTATGTGGTGTGTGTGTGTGGTGTGGGTGTGTGTGGTGTGTGGTGTGTGTGTGGTGTGGGTGTTTGTGGTGTGGGTGTGTGTGTGTGGTGGGTGGGTGTGGTCTGGGTGTGTGTGGTGTGTGGGCGTGTGTGATGTGTGGGCTGCGGACGATGCAGCTAAGGAATGGGGACTACATTTTGAAGAAGGACCCGTGATAGCTTGAAGGAGAGGTGGGTGTGAGGGAAGCTTTTGTTTTTGTTTTTGTTAAGATACAGGCACCCCTAGCATGTTCCTATGTGGAGGAAGAAGAGCCAGAGGAGAGGTAGCAGCTGATGCAGCAAGGCTGGTTAGGTTAGAACGGGGAAGGAAGTGGGGACACCTCATATTCAGAGGGTGGAAAGGAGTGTTATTTGCCTTCTCTGTTATTTAGTTTAAAGGGTAATTTAAGGTTTTACTTCAATGAGTTGAATCTCAGAGGTGAATGTTTGAGCTAGGGGAAAATTCTCTCTTTGAAACAGGTTATTGATTTTTCTGGCTTGTCTATTGGCTATTTTGAATGCCATGGATCCATGAGAAAGAAACAAATGCGTTTTTAAAAAGGTTTTTATAATGCACCTTTTTTGGGGAAGGGCTCTTTTTTTTTAAGATTTTATTTATTTGAGAGAGAGAGAATGAGAGAGAGCACGAGAGCAAGAGGGTCAGAGGGAGAAGCTGACTCCCCACTGAGCAGGAAGCCCGATGCCGGACTCGATCCCGGGACTCCAGGATCATGACCTGAGCCGAAGGCAGTCGCTTAACCAACTGAGCCACCCAGGCGCCCTAGGGAAGGGCTCTTTTTAAAAAATATATCAACTTCTTCACGTTCTGCATGGAGCACTGGGTGTTATGCGCAAACAATGAATCATGGAACACTACATCAAAAACTAATGATGTAATGTATGGTGATTAACATAACATAATAAAAAAAAATCAACTTTTTGGGGTGCCTGGGTGGCTCAGTTGGTTGGGTGTCTGCCTTCAGCTTGGGTCATGATCTTGGGGTCCTGGGATCGAGTCCCACATTGGGCTTCCTGCTCAGTGGGGAGTCTGCGTCTCCCTCTCCTCCCTTTCCACCTCTCCCCCACTTGTGTGCGCTCTCTCTCTCAAATAAATAAAATCTTAAAAAAATATATCAACTTTGGGCCCGTGGGTGGCTCAGTCAGTTAAGCGTCTGCCTTTGGCTTAAGTCATGATCCCAAGGTCCTGGGATGGAGTCCCTCACTGGGCTCCCTGCTCAGCCGGGAGCCTGCTTCTCCCTCTTCTCCCCGCTTGTGTTCTCTCTCGCTATCTCTGTCTCTTTCTCTCATAAATAAATAAAAATCTTAAATATCAACTTCTTCGTACAAAATGTTTTATCTAGAAATTGATGAAAAGGCAGCTTATTGGAACCTCTTTAAAGTCTCAGAACTTCACTATCTGATGAGAGATGATGAGCTATTTCTGGATGACTTTATCTGTTAGAATTTTCCATTTGTTGCTCTTATAAACTTCTTACTCTGTTGAAAAAATGGAAGAAAAAATAAAAGGTCACTATTATGATGAAAATATTTAGGAAGCAATTATGATAATGAGGGAATCACTAACATATTTCTAGAAATAGCCAGGGGGTGCCTGGGTGGTGTAGTGGGCTAAGCATCCAACTCTTGGTTTTGGCTCGGGTCATGATCTCAGGGTCGCGAGATGGAGTCCGCATCGGCTCCATGCTCAGTGTGAGTCTGCTGGAGGTTCTCTCTCTCTCGCCCTCTGCTCCTCCCACTTGTGCTCTTTCTCTAAAAAACAAAAACAAAACAACAACAACAACAAAAACAAAGAAAAAGAAATAGCCAGATACTCAAAATCAACAATTAAGTGATTGAATTATCCTTGGATTAGTTTTTTTAGTGGAGATACTTGAGAATGCTGAAGATTGCCTGCTTTTTTCCCCAGCCTTCTGATTCTTACTATTAAAATATTTTCAATTTTAGAAAAAGAATGATGTCCCTCAGTGATCTGCTCACACACTGTTTTTATCATAGAAAAGAGCAAGACAGGCTCCAATTAGAAAAGTGAGTTATACAGTACTATGACTCACACACTGTTCCTCCTCTTTGAGAATGGCAACGTAGGTCCTGTCTTCATCACATCATAATGACCATGTCTGTGACTCTGGTGAGACTCCTGGGGCCTATATTCCCTGGCGGAAATGGGCGCTCATCAGCTTCCTGGGTTGTGACTATGTGGGGTTACTGCTCCTCAGGGACCCACCTCTTCACTTGTGCAACTAAAAGATAATGTGGCCTTCTTCCTTCTTCTAAGCTTTTACAGTAAAACTGAGAACTTATTGCCCTTTTTGAAAACAGCTATGAGAATGAGTTCTGTGAAAAATAATTTTCCAAATACAAGAGAAAAGGTGGGCTCTCTTTGTATCGTGGCCCTTACTAAGAAAATATGATTATTAAAAAAAAACTGGGGCCCTTGGGTGGTGCAGTTAGTTAACTGTCTGACTCTTGGTTTCAGGTGGGGTCATGATCTCAGGGTCCTGGGATTGAGCCCCACATCGGGCTCCCTGCTCAGCGGGGTGTCTGCTTCTCCCTCTCACTCTGCCCCTCCCACTGCTCGTGCTGTCTCTTGCTTGCTCACTCAAGTAAATAAAATCTTTAAAAAAAAAAAATTAAAATAGAATAAAATTAGAGGATGCTTAATCACAGAATACAAAGGATCTATTCTTTTAATACAAAAAAAAACTGAACTTTGTTAATGCATGTTTAGTAACTTATGGGCAGCTTTTGAAATGTCCTCATTCGAAGGACCAAATACATTGGAGATCACCAGTGTATAATATGTAGGCAAGGACAGGTTGGGCATATTTGCCCATTCCAGAGACTGAGGAGCTTGTTTTTATCATTTCTGGCACAGAATAGCCTTAGTTTACAGTTCTGTTGAAGGATGAGATATTATTTCAAGATTAAATGTTTCCTTAGTAAAATGGATCGAGGCTTTCTCTTCAAATAAAAAGCAACTTGAAGAAAATAAGAGGAGAAACATTTTACTCATTAAGTCTTTTTGTAATAATTTTAGATGATGTGGCTCCAGACTGAAATAGGTGTTGGCACAGCTATTTTTTGTCTATAGAAACAGGTGTTCTGCTAGGACTGTTCTTGTGTATTGTATCTTCCCAATAAGTTTTCCTCATGTCATTTTTCCTGTTAAGTGTAAAATTTAGTTTATGTTTCTTTGGAGTTAGAAAAAGGTAGGAGTGTTCAGTGTTCAGTTAAGCGGCTGCTTTCGGCTCAGGTCATAGTCCCAGGGTCCTGGGATCGAGCCCTGCATCGGGCTCCCTGCTCCGCGGGAAGCCTGCTTCTCCCTCTGCCTGCCACTTTCCCCTGCTTGTGCTCTCTCTCTGTCACATAAATAAAATATTAAAAATAAAGAGTGTTCAGAGCCTGGTAACTAAAACCTTTAGGTTGTATTATTTATTTTGCATTTGAAGTTCCACTTAAATGAACTTAAGATCTAAAAATAGATGGCTTGAGTTTTTCTCAGTCCAAGCCCTGATACCTGCCTGGGAATTTGTCAGCAACAGTTTTAAGATGTGATACCCCACAAGATATTGCGTGTGAAGATAGTGACTAATGATGATGAAATTTGGATAAAGATTTTTTGGCTAAGCCAGTGGCTGGAGAATTATTGTTCCATTTGCAATGTTATAATTAAGCACTTTTGTTTTTTGAGACATCCAGTATTTTTAAAGACAAGTAAAATGATTAGAGGAGGATTTGTTTCATACTGTAAATAGACATACTTGTCACCTTTTGCCATGTTCTTGTTGACTCTTTTGGGAAAGATTAGTGAGGTTTTTTTGTTTGGTGACTCCATTATTTTTAACAAGGAGGTGATTTGTCTTGCCATTACCAGGCCAATGCTCAAATAATGGATTTTTCATCTGACAAAAGAGGAACCCCATTTGGTTGGTGATGTTAAGGGTTTTTTTTCCCTAGCAATCACTCGATAACCCTTGGGGTATAGTTAAATTTAATGCATAAAAAATCATTTTTATTTTAGAGAGAGCTTGAGAGGGAAGGAGGGGCAGAGGGAGAGGGAGAAAGAGAGAATCTTAAGCAGTCTCCATGCCCGGCTCGGAGCCTGATCTGTGACCCACTCTCACAACCCTGAGATCAGGACCTGAGCCAAAATCAAGAGGCGGACACTTAACCAACTGAGCCACCCAGGCTCCCCAATGCATAAAAAATTTTAAAAATGGTGCGTAGTCTAGTAGACCAGTGATATCTGAAATGCTAATAAATGAGAATGGGATTTAGTGCTCCTAAAATGAGTGGACATCAGTGGTCTTAGAGACTTTTTTTTATGTTTGTCTTTATTTTTGTAAGTTGGCTAGGGAATTTTAGCAGTTAGTTTTTGTTGCATACTAAAGAATATGTCTGGCCTTTGTACCTTCCAAAATTCTTAGAATTTCCTTCTTATTCATGAGTCCCTTGGATCACACCTGAATTAATGTTAATGAGATAATTCAGAATGGGCCCTGGTCACCAGAAAGACCAACCATATAATTAGAGGATTGGGACATTGAGCCAGTCTGACTTCTGGGGAAAAGTGGAGCTGGAGATTGAGTTTAATCATGTGGCCCATGATTCAGTCATGCCTGTGGAATGAAACCCCGAAAAAATCTTTGAACACCAAAGCTTGGTGGAGCTTCCTTTTTGGTGAACACATTTATGTTCTAGGAGAGTGACGTGCCCTGATTCCATGAGGAGAGGGAGGGGAAAACTCTGTGTTTTGGACCCTTCTGGACCGTAGCCTTTGTGTTTTTTTCATTTGGCTAATCCTGGTTTGTGTCCTTTATAATAAAATTGTAAGTATCGTGTTTTCTGGGGCTCTGTGAGTTGCTCTAGCAAATCAAACCTGGGGAGTTGTGGGAACCTCTGAATTTGTAGCCGGTTGGCCAGAAATGTGGATGGCATGGGGACTTCCAAAGTGCAGCTGGCATCTGAAGGAAGGGCAGTCTTGTTGGGGACCAGGTCCTTTAATTGTGGACTATGATGCTGCTCTGGGTGGTTAGCATCAGAATGGTAGTGAATCACACCAACTGGTGTCAGAATAGTTGTATATTCCTGTTATAATTCTACTTAAATTGGTGGCCAGATGTGAGTTGGTGATCAGAAAGGGGACTTGGCTTTTAGTCCTTTCCAGCGTGGATAATAGAAAATAATTCATTCAATCCATTTATATTTAGGTGTCTGTGTGTGCCAAGGTCTGTACTAGACAAAAGGTGGCAGGAAAGTCCCTATCCCTACTCCTTAGGAGCTTTTAGCGTGATGTGGTAGACACATGGAGTTTTTGTGTGCTATGAGAGAGAAGGAGTGCTCAGCCCCTGGAAGGGAGCTGTCTTCTTTGAGTCTTGGACGATGGGACTGGGTTAGAGATGGATCTTTTTTAGTCAGCGTGTACTTTAGGAGCAGAGAAATGTCACACCTACTAGTTAGTGTACATGGGGGCAGTGGTTGTGTGTGGCAATGGCTATTTCAGAATAAGAGACTGTGTTTAGTAGTTGGATATATGTGTTAGGGCAGTGTTTTGTAAACAGTGTGTAAATGAACCATCTGTATCAGAATCACCCTGCCCACTGGTTCTCCTCTTGCCACACAGAAATGCTGGTTTTCTTTTTTAGTTTTTTTTTTTTTTATGGTGGAAAATGTTAATTATTGACAGTAGTAAGAAGAATAGTGTAATAAACCCATCTACTCAGCACCCAACTTCATGGTAGTGATACCATGGCAACCACCTCTGATTTATAGTGTTTGCCAGATTCCCTTGGGAGTATTTACCCGTATGTTTACCTTGCTAATTTCAAGCTACCAACACAATTTCATTGAACAAGGAGTTGGGGAAAGATTCTTAGAAACAGTTCTCCTTTTTAAGCTTTTATTTATTTATTGACAGAGAGAGCACAAGCAGGGGGAGCAGCAGGGGAAGAGGGAGAAGCAGGCTCCCCACTGAGCAGAGAGCCTGACTCGGGGCTCGATCCCAGGACCCTGGGATCATGACCTGAGCTGAAGGCAGATGCTTAACTGACTGAGCCATTCACGCACCCCAGAATCAGTTCTCCTGATCTGGTGTGAGCTTGTGTCAGCTCATGAGTCATTTGCACCCAGACCACCTTCCTCCCAAATTATTAAATACAATTCTAAAAAAAAAAAAAGTAAAATAAATTAATAAAATTCTAGAAATAATTTTACCTATAAATATTTAAGCTTATATTTTTAAGGACTAGTTTTATTTATTTATTTTTAAAGATTTCCCACATTTACTGCACACATAAGGCTTTTCTCCTGTGTGAATTCTCCACTGTCGAATGAGTGTCCACCTGTTGTTAAAAGATTTCCCACATTCACTACACTCATAAGGTCTTTCACCTGAGTGAACCCTTAGGTGTATAATGAGGTTATTTCTTTGAGTAAAGGACTTGCCACATTCACTGCACTCGTAAGGCCTTTCTCCATTGTGAGCTCTGTGATGATAAGGGAGAGCAGTATGAGTGATAAAAGATTTCCCACATTCACTGCACTCCTATGCCTCTCTCCAGAGTAAACTCTCTGATGATAACGGAGATCAGTACAAGTGATAAAAGATTTCCCACGTTCACTGCATTCATAAGGCCTTTCTCCTGTGTGAGATCTCTGATGATAACTGAGGGCAGAGATAGAGGTAAAAGATTTTGCACAGTCACTACACTTATAAAGCCTTTTTCCAATTTGAAGTCTACGTGGAATCAACACTGAGCTATGGCTAAAAGATTTTGCACATTCACTGCACACATAACTGTTTTCTCCACTGTGCCGTCTCTAGGGATGAATAAGGACAGACTTGTGGCTTAAGGATTTCCCACATTTGCTGCACTTGTATTACCTGGACCCAGTGTGAGTCTTTCCCTGTTGACTGTTGAGCTCTGCCTAAGGGATTTTCCGCATTCACCCACAAAACTTTTCTTACATCTAAAATAATGAGCAATAACTCCTTAGTATCAATATTCAATCTGTGTTCAAACTTCACACATCTCCAAATGAGGTCCATAGGTTACATTTGGCTGTTTTATCTCTTAAGTCTCTTTTAAACTGTAGAATTTCTCTCTCTCTACTCCCCCATTCTCTCTCTTTTTCTTTTGGAGCTTATTTGTACAAGAAAATTTATTTTATAGATTTTTTTTCAGTCGGGAGTTTGCTGATTACATCCCCATGATGTTTGCATCAGTTTCTCTCTCTCATTTTTCCTCTAAATTCATAATTAGCACTAGAGCAGTGGTTACCAAAGTGAAGTTCCAGGATCAGCAACATCAGCCTCAGCTGGGAAACTTGTTAGAAATACAGATTCTTGGTCTTACTCCAGGCCTGTTGAATCAGAAACTCTGAGGCTGGGGCCCTACAATCTGTATTTTTTAAAAGATTTTATTTACGAGAGAGAGAGCATGCAAGCAAGAGCACGAGGATGGGAGGGGCAGAGGGAGAGGGAGAAGCAGACTCCCCACTGATCAGGGAGGCCGACATGGAGCTCAGCCCCAGGACCTCGGGATCATGACCTGAGCCAAAGGCAGATGCTTAACCCACTGAGCCACGCACGTGCCCCTGCAGTCTGTATCTTTTTTTTTTTTTTAAGATTTTATTTATTTATTTGAGAGAGAGAGAGACATAGTGAGAGAGGGAACACAAGCAGGGAGATGGGAGAGGGAGAAACAGGCCTCCCTCCGAGCAGGGAGCCCGATGCAGGGCTCGACCCCAGGACCCCGGGACCACGACCTGAGCCGAAGGCAGACGCTTAACGACTGAGCCACGCAGGCGCCCCTGCAATCTGTATCTTAACCAGTCCTCCTGGTGATTCTGATGCACCCTGAAGTTTGAGAACCATTGCTGTGTGGGCTTGATCAGATTCAGGTTTGTCCCCCTCCTGCTACGCCCACCACCTCCATCAACTATTTCAAAACTTTGATGTGTCTTCTCTTAGAAGGCACATGAAGCTAACTGGTCTTCTCATTTATGATGCTGATGATCATGTTGATTGTTGCCTAGATTATATTAATTAATTCAGCAAGGTTTCAGATGGCATTAATTCTATCATTCTTTCTTCATTGCATACTGGAATGCTTCTGTAGAGAAAAACTTCCTCTCATTAACTCTTAGGTCACCCAGCAGAATTCCTTTGTTCAGGAAAGACAGGATAAATGCTTGAGTCTTTCCTTTTATTTACTTGTTTTCAGAATAATAAGTTGGTTCTCTAGTATCCTCCAGTGATGACCAATGAAGTCTTTAAAAAAATACCATTATAAAGGCAAGGATTTAATTGTATTTGGTGTTTTAGTCCCTTGGCATCTGTTCTTATTTGATGCTCATATTATCCCATCTTTGTGTAATGGGAACCTCTTTAAGTTTTCTTTAATTTATTTTGACTTGATCCTAGTAGTAGTTCATATCATCTCTGATTTCTGGTAGATTTTCCAGTCTCCTTACATGTTTAGCTCCAGACCAGGAATCAGCAATTTCTTCAAGGAGCCCTGTCTCCCTTTAGACAAAAATGGTGAAGACCACAATGTGGATGGTAGGGGTACTCACTGCTACTGGGGCTAGTCGTATGTCCAATTCAGATTCAGGACTATACTGCTTTCACTTAACCTAACGTATATCCTTTCTATAAGGCCAGAAAATTGCATTGTTCAATAATATAATTACTCATTTTCTTAATCCCATAATGCACATGTAACAGTCTCAGAATCATGAGACCAGCAGTATGATGTTTGAAGACTGTTTAAGATTTTCTTGAGTTCTTATTATCTATAGGATAATACCCCACTAGGATATCCAGATCAAGTCTCTTGAAGTAGTTATTTGTGTGGTTCTCCTCTCAATTCAGTATACAGTTAATTTACTTTATGATTTGAGGATTACTTTTTCAAATTATTTTTGTAATTATGTAAGATACATGATTCAAAGTTAAATCTACAAAATAAGGTGTATTCCTTAAGGTCTGGTTTCTACCCTTAAAACTTCCACTTGATTTCCTCCCTCTCCTGTAGCAATGGTTTTCAGCCTTGGGAGCTTTAAAAAACAAAACAAAACAAAAAAACAGGGGCGCCTGGGTGGCTCAGTTGGTTAAGCGACTGCCTTCGGCTCAGGTCATGATCCTGGAGTCCCGGGATCGAGTCCCACATCGGGCTTCCTGCTCAGCGGGGAGTCTGCTTCTCCCTCTGACCCTCTTCCCTCTCGTGCTTTCTATCTCTCATTCTCTCTCCCTCTCTCAAATAAATAAATAAAATCTTTAAAAAATAAAAAACAAAAAAATAAAACTGATGCTCAGACTTCATATCCACGCAATTAATTCATAGTTTGGGAGGAGAATTGAAAGAGAGTGAGACCCCAAGCATCAGTAATTTTTACAAGATTCCAGGTGATTCTCATGGATAGCTAAAGTTAAGGACAATTGATGTTTAATTTTTTAAACAATATATTCCATTAAAATCTGTATGTGCATGTGCACAGATGGAATACATCTCTTTTGGTTCTTCCTTCCCTCCTCCTTCCTTCCTTCCCTCTGAGTATAGTTGCATACAATGTTATGTTAGTTTCAGTGCACAGCAATGCTTCCACAAGTTTATACATTATGCTGTGCTTGCCACAAGCGTAGCTATCATCTGTCACCCTACAGTGCTGTTCCAGGATCATTGCCTGTATTCCCTGTGCTGTGCCTTTTATTCCCATGACTTATTCATTCCATAACTGGAAGCCTCTATCTCCCACTTCCCATCATCCATTTTGTCCATCTCTTTGCTCCCTTCCCCTCTGGCAACCATCAGTTTGTTCTCTGTATTTACAGGTCTGGTTTTCCTTTTTGTTTTTTTATTCACTTGTTTTATTAGATTTCACATATGAGTGAAATCATATGGTATTTGTCTTTTTCAGTCTAACTTATTTTGTTTAGCATAATACTGTCTAGGTCTGTCCATGTCACAAATAGCACAATTCATCATTTTTATGACTGCATAATATTCCATTATATACATATTTACACACACACACATACACCCCATATCTTCCTTACCCATTCATCCATTAATGGACACTTTGGTTGCTTTTATATCTTAGCTGTTGTAAATAATGCTGTAGTAAACATAGCGCTGCATATATCTTTCTGAATTAGTATTTTCCTTTTGGTAAACACTCAGTAGTGGACTTATTGGACTATATGGTATTTTTATTTTGAATTTTTTGAGGAACCTCCATGCTGTTTTCTCTTCCTCTTTTTCTTAAACACAGGGAAATATACTACTGCACTCTTCACTGAATATGACCTGGAGAGAAATTGTGACACACTGTGCAGTGTCAGAAGCTCTTGGGTTATCTTGCCACCTGCTAAAGCTGGAGAATGCCAGTGTTACAGATGTTATAGGACTTAAAAAAAGAAAATGACGGTTGAGTAATTTTTTGACAATTGAGTATATTTTTAAGTATAAAATAAGGAATTCTAAACACTTTTATATAATTCTAAAAGCTAATGCTGGGGCTTTATGAACACATGGGTGACTTCGGATCTGCGTCTTACATTATGTGATTCAGAGTTACTGACTGGCATGATGTGTGATTTCCACTTAATTACTGGTCTGTGACATTGTTTTGTGTTCTTATTATAACTTGCGAAATTTTGTTTATAAGAAAATAAAAATGGCTTAATTTTTAATCTGTTTTTTTATTTGACCATAACGTTTACTTCATTGGATTTTTCTGCATTATTTTACTGAAGCCATTTTTTCCTCTTTCAGTCCACTCAGTAGATATTGTGAATGCCAGCTGATATTCTGTCAGTTTAAAACAGTTCTATGACCACACAAGTTTGGGAAATGCTGTTGTGAGATGGTGACCCATTAATAAGCTTTATAAATGGGAGGGACACCATCATGTTTGTACTGTAGGCAAGCAGTGTGAAGAAGTGGTCTGAAGCAGGGCCAGAGTGAATGCTGGGAGACCGTCCTGTAATCCATTGTAATGATACAAGTGAATGGTGATTAGGGCCTGAACTGAGCCTAGTGAAAGATAGTGAAAGGTAATTGGTTTCATTCTGGACCAGTTGAGTTAGGGGTTAGCAGGAATGTTATAAAAAAGGAATGTTTATGGGGCTCCTGGGTGGCTCAGTATGTTAAGTGTCTGCCTTCCGCTCAGGTCATGATCCCAGGGTCCTGGGATGGACCCCTGTGTCAGGCTTCCTGCTCAGGGGAGAGTCTGCTTCTCCCTCTTCCTCTCATTTGTTCTCTCTCTCTTGAATAAATAAATAAAATCTTTAAAAAAAAAATGTTTTCCTTGAGTTGAGTCACCACTTCTAAGATTTGTTTTTCAGGTCCAGAAAATAGATGTTTTAAATATACCCATACACCCATATATGATCAGTCCCGTGATGACTTGACTCATGTTAATTAAATTCACTGGAAACTGACTTACACGGCATCAGGCAGACCTAGGTTTATATCCTTGCTCTGTCATGGCTCTGACTTTCAGTATTCTCATTCTTAAAAAGGAAATTCTTGACTACTTTTCAAGGGTGGTGAGTATTAAAGATAATGTATGCTATGTACCTATCATAGTGACTGGTGTGATAACTATAATTGTTAGGCAGTCTTTGAATTGCCCATAGTAAAATCTTTAGAAAGTTGGATTATCAATAACTTTGATTGGAAAACATGGAATTATTATCAGCAATATAGCAATAGCTAAAGGGGATTGAAGTAGATAGGGGAAGTTGTTGTCCTAGTTCTGGAAAAGCTGGATGCAAAGTTGGTCTCTTTATCCTATAGCAGAGGATGATTCATCAGGGCCTGGATGGTTTGTGTTCCCAGAGTTGGTTTTGCCCCTGGGTTGGCGGTACTCTCTGCCACCTCTGACTTGACCCCCAGTCCCCACTGCTCCTTCTGACTTTGGCGCAGTCATGTCTTGTACTCAAGGCCCTCGGAGGTGTTTGGTCTCTTCCCATGAGGCATGAATTACCTCAGACTAACCAGGCCACCCTTGACCCACTGTTACAGCCTGTGTGTTTACAAGATCATGGGGAATAATTAAAACTGTCTGATGGGAGAGGATGGTGATGCTGCCTGAAAGGTAGGGAGCCTGGAGGAGCCGGAAATCTGAAGGTAATTGGTTTCATTCTGGACCAGTTGAATTTCAGATACAGTCCCTGAGGCTGGAATTCCAGCTGGCATTTAGCCAGCACTAGGAGTGTGATCTAGAGTGGGCAAAGGTCATGAGTCAAGCTCATTTTTCATGTTTCTTCTCCTTTGCATATGCCTTCCTTTCTGCCTGGAATGCGGTCTTCCCCCCTTGTTTGTCTGCTGAGCTACTACTTGTCTTTTACCAACCAGTTCAAGGGTTTCCTTGTCTGCATACCAGCAACCCTATAAGGTAGGTACTATTATTATCCCAGTTTTTTTAGATGAGGAAATTGAGGCACAGGAGTTAAATAACTCATCCAAGGTCACACTGCTAGTACAGTGACATAACACTGGGATTTGAACCCAAGTGGCATGGCTTAGACTCTGCTCATAACCGCTTCATCTTACTGCTTTCTAGTTACTCAGTAAGTCACTTAGTGTATGAGTCAGGTGTCCACAGTGCTCATCTTTATATGTGGGATTTAAGGGGACAGGTTTTTCCTCTTAGGACAATATTTCCAGTGAGACAGAAAGCAATTCTGAAGTGTTCTCTTTTCTCTATTCCTCTTACCATTGTCTTGGTTTAAGCCCCATCTCTTGTCAGGGCTATTGTAGAACCATTACTGGTCTTCCCACTGTGTGTCTTACTCTCTTGGTGTCTTTTTTCTTTTTTAATTTTTATTTATTTAATTTGACAGAGACCCAGCAAGAGAGGGAACACAAGCAGGGGGAGTGGGAGAGGGAGAAGCAGGCTTCCTGCTGAGCAGGGAGCCCGACGCGGGGCTGGATCCCAGGACCCTGGGATCATGACCTGAGCCAAAGGCAGACGCTTAATGACTGAGCCACCCAGGTGCCCCAATTGGTGTCTTTTTTTCATGGCTATTACTGGAATCATCTTTCTAAGATGCATATATGACCCTGCTACTACCCTGCAGAAGACCCTTCTTTGGCTCCCTAGTGCCTATAGCTTTCTAATCTAATCAAAAGAATGAGCGAGATTTCTCTTCTTGCTTGGCTTGTCTTGGGTCAGGTTCCCATTCTAGACAAGTCATTGTGCTGGGAGAGTGGAAACACTAGGATTTACCCAGCTTGGATCGTCCACCCTGTCCTGTGGCCTAGTTGGAAGTGAGGGTGAGGGGCAGGGTTGAGAGTGAAGCCTCACAAGGACTTCAAGTTTGAGAAAGGCCACTCCTAAATGATAACTCCAGATATCTAAATGGAAAGAGGAAGGGGTGCTGAGTGATGCCATGGGGTGGAGGTGGGCCTGGAGCTAAATCCTGTTGCAGCCTTCAGCTTCCCTCTGCATTCTGGCTTCAGTTGGGCAGATGCTCATTTTGCTGGGCACTGGAATACAGAAGAGAGGAAGAGCATTCATGCCTGCAGGAGCTTATCATCCGGTGGGGGCAGCAAGCAGGCAACGTGATGTGATGATCCCTCCACAGGAGCAAGCTGAAGAAGTCTTTTTTTTCTTTGTATTTATTTATTTGTATTTATTTATTTATTTGTTTATTTATTTATTTATTTTTAGATTTTTATTTATTTGTCAGAGAGAGAGAGCACAAGCAGGGGGAGCAGTAGAGGGAGAGGGAGAAGCAGGCTCCTCACTGAGCAAGGAGCCCAATGTGGGACTCGATCCCAGGACCTTGGGATCATGACCTGAGCCGAAGGCAGACACTTAACGACTGAGCCACCCACGCGTCCCTTAAATTTTTTTTATTAACATATAATGTATTATTTGTTTCAGGGGTACAGGTCTGTGATTCATCAGTCTTACACAATTCACAGCGCTCACCATAGCACATACCCTCCCCAATGTCCATCACCCAGCCACCCCCCTCCACTCCAGCGACCCTCAGTTTGTTTCCTGAGATTAAGAGTTTCTTATGGTTTATCTCCCTCTCTGGTTTCATCTTGTTTCATTTTTCCCTCCCTTCCCCTATGATCCTCTGTCTTGTTTCTCAAATTTCTCATATCAGTGAGATCATATGATAATTGTCCTTCTCTGATTGATTTATTTCACTTAGCATAATACCCTCTAGTTCCATCCACGTCATTGCAAATGGCAAGATTTGGGGTTTTTTTTGATGGCTGCATAATATTTCATTGTATATATACACCACATCTTCTTTACCCATTCATCTGTTGATGGACATCTGGGCTCTTTCCATAGTTTGGCTGTTGTGGACATTGCTGCTATAAACTTTGGGTTGCACATACCCCTTCGGATCCCTACATTTGTATTTTTGGGGTAAATACCCAGTAGTGCAATTGCTGGGTCATAGGGTAGCTCTATTTTCAACTTTTTGAGGAACCTCCATACTGTTTTCCAGAGTGGCTGTACCATCTTGCATTCCCACCAACAGTGTAGGAGGGTTCCCCTTTCTCTACATCCTTGTCAACATCTGTTGTTTCCTGACTTGTTAATTTTAGCCATTCTGACTGGTGTGAGGTGGTATGTCATTGAGGTTTTGATTTGTATTTCCCTGATGCCTAGTGATATTGAATACTTTTTCATGTGTCTGTTGGCCTTTTGGATGTCTTCTTTGCAGAAATGTCTGTTCGTGTCTTCTGCCCATTTCTTGATTGGATTATTTGTTCTTTGGGTATTGAGTTTGATAAGTTCTTTATAGATTTTGGATACTAGCCCTTTGTCTGATATGTCATTTGCAAATATCTTCTCCCATTCTGTCGGTTGTCTTTTGGTTTTGTGGACTGTTTCCTTTGCTGTGCAAAAGCTTTTTATCTTGATGAAGTCTCAGTAGTTCATTTTTGTCCTTGCTTCCCTTGCCTTTGGCGATGTGTCTAGGAAGAAGTTGCTGCAGCTGAGCTCGAAGAGGTTGCTGCCTGTGTTCTCCTCAAGGATTTTGATGGATTCCTGTCTCACATTTAGGTCTTTCATCCATTTTGAGTCTATTTTTGTGTGTGGTGTAAGGAAATGGTCCAGTTTCATTCTTCTGCATGTGGCTGTCCAATTTTCCCAACACCATTTGTTGAAGAGACTGTCTTTTTTCCATTGGACATTCTTTCCTGCTTTGTTGAAGATTAGTTGACCATAGAGTTGAGGGTCTATTTCTGGGCTCTTTATTCTGCTCCACTGATCTCTGTGTCTGTTTTTGTGCCAGTACCATACTGTCTTGATGATTGCAAGCTGAGGAATTCTAATATACAGTATGTTGCTCCGGTTCCATACTTAAACTGGTGGAATTTTTTCCCAAAAATATAAAACAGGCATTGTATTTAATCACAGCTCTGCTTTTCCTGAGTTGTCAAATTTAGATAAAACACATCCGGGCTTAACCACTTTCTAGCTTTGTAACTATTTGAGGGCAATTCTCTTAGTCTCAGTCTCCTTAGCTACAAAATGGGATGATAGTATGGTTGTTGAGACAATTGCATTCAATGGTGCATTTGAAATTCTTGGCTCAGTACTTGCACATAGTGAAACTAAAAAAAAAAAAAAATGTTTGAACAGGGTACACATGGTGAAATAGCAGCTGTGAAAAAATGTGAAACTGAGCTCCAGTCTTTTAAAGACCTATAATTTTGAAAAAATACAAAATTAAACTATGCTATCCCTAGCATTTTACAGTCTTAGCACCTTCATACATAGGGTCATTGAATCCCTCCTCAGGTCATTTGTGGTAAATCATGCTACTCTCATTGAATTTATGAGGATACCAAGGCCTCAGAGAGGTTAAGTTCTACAGTTAGAATGCAAATCTGTCTTTGACTTCAAATTTTATTCTGACTCTCGAGGCGCCTGGGTGGCTCTGTTGGTTGAGCATCCAACGCTTGATCTCAGGGTTGTGGGATCAAGTCCCCAGCTGGGCTCCACAATCAGCGGAGAGTTTTCTTGAGATCCTCTCCCTTGGCTCCCCGCCCCCTTGGGTACACACGCTCTCTCAAACAAATAGAGCTTAAAAAAAAAACATGACTCTTAGATTTGCTTCGTTCTGCAAAGCCTTGTCAAATATTAAGAATAAATAATTCATGGGGCGCCTGGGTGGCTCAGTTGGTTAAATGTCCAACCCTTCGTTTTGGCTCAAGTCATGATCTCTGGGTTGGGAGATTGAGCCTCGGGGAGTCCGCTTCCCCTCTCCCTGTCCCTTTGGCTCTCCCCGCACTCACGCGTGCACACACTCTCTCTCTCTAAAATTAAATAAATAAATAATTAATGACGTTGTAAAATGACAGACTGAAGGTTGGTGGTATAGCTTTTGTCATTTGAAAATATGGCAGATACTTCTTATGCAAATAATTTGATAGGCTTAGTTGATCGGCTTCCAGTTTTCTTAACAGGCTGGCCTGATTTCTGTTGGTAAGAATGCCTTGGGTATGGTAAAGGTGGAAGTGAATGTTGACCCATGAAGGAAGATAAGGAAGCCTGACTTGCCTCTTCACACCTTTGCATCAGGGCAGAGGGCAGCCAAGGCAGAGTCTGTATTACTAGTACCTCTTGGGTGCAGTGTGTTTTCATGTTTGTAGACTAATTAGTGCCTTTGGGAGTGGAAAATGACTGACTCTCCCTCTTCTAAACTGCAACATTTCTGTACTTGGAGGATTAAGAATCTTCCAGTTTCTTAGTAGCATGGCATCTCTCAATGCCGGGTGCTTTCAAAAGAAACAAAACTCTGAAATGGAATATATACATTCAGCCTTTCACAAAAATATGCCAACACTTCTGAATATCAAAAGGCCTTAGAACTAGAGAATTGAAACCACCCATTTTCTTCATATCCTAAAAGACATGTTGAAATTCATGATTAAATATTTATAAAACACAAAGCTTGCGGGTACCTCAAGCCACCCTAAGCCAAGGGTGGCTTAGTTGGTTAAGCGTCTGCCTTCCACTCAGGTCATGATCCCGGGGCCCTGGGATGGAGCCTAGTCAGGCTCTGTGCTCAGTGGGGAGTCTGCTTCTCCCTCTGCCTCTGCCCCTCCCCCCACTCATGCTCTCTCAATGCCCTCGGTCAAATAAATAAAATCTTTAAAAAAAAACCCCACAAAACTTAAAATGAGAAAATAAGAGTGGACTAGCTGTTTCCTACCAGACAGAGCTATGCTTTGAATTTCTGGAGAGCTGCTCTGACTTAAGGGCTTCATAATCTTTGAACGACTCTGATTCTGTAATATGTTACTGATTTACAGCAATGATTCTCTGCCCTGGTGCACATCAAACTTATAGAACTTTATGAAAATACAAATGGAACAAGGCATTGAAGAATGTTTAAAATCCGCAAAAAGGTCAAACTTAGTTCACGATTCAAAATATGTCTTTTTTTTTTTAAAGATTTTATTTATTTGAGAAAGAGAGTACAAGCAGGGGGAGCTGCAGAGGGAGGGGAGAAGCAGGCTCCCTGCGGAGCAGGGAGCCCGATGTGGGGCTCAATCCCAGGACCCCAGGATCATGCCCTGAACCGAAGGCAGACGCTTAACTGACTGAGTCATCCAGATGCCCCTCAAAATATGTCTTTCTTAAAAGAAACTGAAAACCATAAACCTGTTCACTCTTTGGGTGAATAGAAAGGATTATAAAGTCAGTTGAATATCCTACTCAGTGACCCTTCACCATTAACATTCTTGATAACTTCCCCCACCCTTGCCTTATCTGGCTTTACTTAGAACCTTTAACATGGCTCACAGCAGCTACCTAAATCACAAACTTTCTGGAAATTGCAAAGAGTTTTGTCAATCCCAAGGAAGAATTGAGGCTCTGTTGCTCAAGCTCTATAATCAAGTGGACTTTTGTCTTCTATATCCGGAAGCTGGAGAGGTACCTCCTGTTCCTTTCTAATCATAATCATACCCCAGTCTTTATCTCTTGTCTTTAGTTCTTTGTGCTTTAATATGTAAAGAGTGTTATATTTAATTTGATTACTGTGACTAACACAAGATTAGACAAGTTTTTGCTGTCTGTAGAAATCGGTTGTGTTTACAAGTTCTCAGAGTTTAAAAAATCTGAGCACATTTCAGAGCTGAATTTTTTAAAAGTTTAAACAGAACACAAGGCTTCACTTCACATAAAGTAGTAGAAACTTTTTTTTTTCTCACAGTTGTCTGTAATGCCAAATGAAAAAGGTATGATGAATTATTTTCTTCCTATTAATATACCTCTGAACTTACTGAGTCTGTGCCTTTTTGCATTATAGGATATGTTTGTTTATTGTTTGTTACCACAATTAGGTTATAAACTCTACTGAGGACAGGTGATTTGTTTGGCTCTCCACCCTAATCCCAGTGCCTAGCATATAGTAGGCACTCAATAAATATTCATTGAATGAAAAAGAGTGATATTTTTACCTGTTTTTCTCTTTACTCTGTTTCATTTCCTCTCCATGTTCCTTCCACTTAATATTGATATGAATCATGGCTAAGGGCTTTCAATGTTTTTTTTTTAAATGAGTTCTACTGACATAATAAATACAACATAAAATTCATCCATTTTAAGCACACAATTCAATTTTTAAAAAAGATTTTATTTATTTATTTATTTATTTATTTATTTACTTACTTACTTACTTACTTACTTGAGAGAGAGCACAAGCAGGGAGAGTGGCAGGGAGAGGGAGAAGCAGACTTCCCGCGGAGCAGGGAGCCCGATGCGGGGCTTGATCCTAGGACCCCGGGATCATGACCTGAGCTGAAGGCAGTCGCTTAACCAACTGAGCCACCCAGGCGCCCCACTCCTATTTTTTTTCTAATAGTTTTATAGTTTTAACTCTTATATTTAGGTCATTGATCTATTTTGAGTTAATTTTTGTATATGGAGTTAGGGTTCTAACTTCATTCTTTGCATGTGGATATCCTGTTGTCTTAGCACTATTTGCCAAAGAGACTGTTCTTCCCATTGAATGTTGTTGGCACTGTTGTTGAAAATCAGTTGGCCATAGATATTTGAGTTTATTTCCAGACTCTCAATTATATTCTGTTGGTTTGTATGTTTCTCCTCATGCTTGTAATTGTAGTAAGTTTTGAAATTGGGAAGTCTCACTTACTTTTTCTTTTTTTTTTTAAATTTTTTATTGGGTGGGAGGGGCAGAGGGAAAGGGAGAGAGAGAACCTTCAAGCAGACTCCAGTGCGGAGTCCCACATGGGGCTCAGTCCCACAACTCATGAAATCACGACCTGAGCTGAAACTGAGAGTCAGCTCTCAACCAGCTGAGCCACTCAGGCACCCCTGTTTTTCTTTTTCAATATTATTTTGGTTATTTGGATCCTGTATAATTCCATGTGAATTTGAGAATCAGCTTTTCCATTTCTACAAAAGAGGCCATTGGAATTTTGATAGAGATTGTGTTAAATCTGTAGATCCCTTTAGAGAGTATTCCATCTTAACAATATTAAGTCTTCTAATCCATGAACATGAGATGTCTTCCATTTAGTTAGGTTTACTTTAAATTTTTGGTTTCTATGTTGTATATTTCTATAATGTTGGAATTGCTTAAATGAGTCTATTTCTTTTGTTGGTAGAAAAAACTAAAGATAATTAAAAACTTTTTAAATCCAGTGTAGTTAACATATAGTATTATATTAGTTTCAGGTGTATTTCTTTCAGTGCTGTTTTGTAGTTTTCAGTGCATACATCTTACTTCCTCTGTTAAATTTATTCCTAGGTATTTTATTCTTTTTGGTGCCATTTAAATGGAATTGTTTTATTTTTTTCTTTTGCTTTCTTTCTTTCTTTTTTTTTTTTAAGTAAACTCTATGCCCAACATAGGGCTTGAGCTCAGGACCCTGTGATCAAGAGTCACATGCTCTACGCACTGAGCTAGCCAGGCAGATGTTTAATGACTGAGCCACCCAGGTGCCCTGAAAGGTTTTCAGTTTTGCACCATTAGGTATGATGTTAGCTGTGGACTTTTATAAATACTCCTTTTCATGTTAATGAAGTTTCTTTCATTCCTGTTTTTTGACTCTTTTTTATCATGGAAGACTGCTGAATTTTACTAAATGTGTTTTCTGCATCTATTAAGATGATCATGTGTTTTTTTCCTTCATTCTATTAATGTGGCACATTACCTTGATATTCTTATGATGAATTACCCTGGCACTCCTGTGCTAAATCCTAGTTTGTCATGGTGTATAATTTTTTTTAAGATTTATTTATTTATTTGAGAGAGAGAGCACATGGGAGGGGGGAGGAGCAGAGGGAGAGGGAGAGACAGAATCTCAAGCCAACTCCTTGTTCAATGTGAGCCAGATGTGGGGCTTGATCTCATGACCCTGAGATCATGACCTGAGCTGAAACCAAGAGTCAGCCACTTACCTGACTGAGCCACCAGGCGCCCCAGTGTATAATCTTTTTAATGTGCGATTGGATTCAGTTGGATTTGTTAGATTTTGGTTGCTTTTTTTTTTTTTTTTTAGGATTTTTCATCTATATTCATAAGGACTATTGATCTGAAGTTTTCTTGTGATATCTTTGTCTAGCTTTGGTATCAGCATAATGCTGGCATCATAATTATGTATTAGGAAATGTTGCCTCCTCTGCAATTTTTGGAAGAGTTTCAGGAGAATTGGTGCATGTTGTAAGTGAAAGCATGAAAAAATAACTCAGAATTTCCTAAAAAGCTCAATTTTATTAATAATTTCATATAATTGATTTTTGATTATTGCTTAATCAATTACATTTTTAATATTGGTTCCTAACTAAATGTTTAGGCCATCTTTCAGTATGTTAACAAAGGAACACAAATATAAAGTTAGCATGAAATGAGCTCATTGTATTTTCTTTTGAGAAGGTCACATGTTTCAGGTAGGAAAAGAATATGAGTTTTTAATAGATAAGACACTAAATTCTGATTCTCAATACTGTTTTCTCTGTTCACTAACAGAGCTGGTGGTTCATAGTTCTGTTTTGTTTCATGCTTTACATTAAAAGAATATATTTCTTCTAGCAGTAATATATTTTTACTTTTAAATTTGGAAATTATACAAGAGCATAAAGAAAATGTAAATTGTCCCTGATTCTACCACCCAAAGAAAACCTCATTAACATTTTGGTGGTTTTCTTTTTTATTTATGCACAGGTAAAAACGTGTATGTAAAAACTGACATTGTATAGCATATTCAGGCAGTTTTTGCTCTGATTAACCTACAAAGAGCATTTTTTCCATGTCATTAAATGGTCTCCAAAAACATAATTTTTTTCAACTAATATCTTCTTTTACTAAGTTAGAAGTTTTCAGGTTCTTTAAATTTTGTTAGTTAACATACAGTGCAATATTGGTTTCTGGAGTAGAATTCAGTGATTCATCCCTTACGTACAACACCCAGTGCTTATCACAACAGGTGCCCTCTTTAATACCCGTCACCCATCTAGCCCATCCGCCCTCACCTCTCTCCATCAACCCTCAGTTTGTTCTCTGTTGTTAAGAGTCACTTCCAGTGGGGTGCCGGGTGGCTCGGTCAGTTGAGCATCTGACTCTTGGTTTCAGCTTAGGTCATGATCTCCAAGTTAGGAGATGGATCCCTGTGTTGGGTTCCACATTCAGCGAGGAGTCTGCTTCCCCTCTCCCTCTGCCCCTTCTCGGGCTCAAGTGCTCTCTCTCTCTCTCTCTGAAATAAATCTTAAAAAAAAGTCACTTATGGCTTGTTTCCCTGTTTCCTTCTCTCCTTTTTTTCTTTCCCTCTTCCCATATGTTCATCTGTTTTCTTTCTTAAATTCCATATATGAGTAAGATCATATGGTATTTGTCTTTCTCTGACTGACTAATTTCACTTAGCATAATGCACTCTAGCTCTATCCAGGTCATTGCAAATGGCAGGATTTCATTCTTTTTGATGACTGAGTAGTGTTCCATTGTGTATGTGTATGTATGTATATATGTATGTGTGTATATATACACCACATCTTTTTTTTAAAAGATTTTATTTATTTATGTGAGAGAGAGAGAGATAGCGAGAGAGAGCATGAGCAGGGGTGGGGGAGAGAGAGAAGCAGGCTCCCCACTGAGCAGGGAGCCTGATGGTGGACTCCATCCCAGGACTCTGAGATCATGACCTGAGCCGAAGGCAGACGCCCAACCAACTGAGCTATCCAGATGCCACTATACCACATCTTATCCATTCATCAGTGGATGGACATTTGGGCTCTCTTGGCTATTGTTGATAATGCTGCTATAAACATTGGGATGCATGTATTCCTTTGAATCTGTATTTTTTTCCTTTGGGTAAATACCTAGTAGTGCAATTGCTGGGTTGTAAGGTAGGGTTTTTTTTTTGTTTGTTTTGTTTTTTAAGATTTTATTTATTTGAGAGACAGCATGAGCAGGGGTGGGGAGAAGGGCAGAGGGAGAGGGAGAAGCAGGCTCCCCGCTGAGGGGGGAGCCCAACACGGGGCTTGGTCCCAGGACCCCAGGATCACAACCTGTGCCAAAGGCAGTTGCTTAGCCAACTGAACCACCCAGGTGCTCCAGGTAGTTCTATTTTTAACTTTTTTAAAAATTATTATTAAAGATTTTATTTATTTGACAGAGACACAGAGAGGGAACACAAGCAGGGGGAGTGGGAGAGGGAGAAGCAGGCTTCCCGCTGAAGAGGGAGCCCAATGTGGGGCCCAATCCCAGGACCTTGGGACCATGACCTGAGCTGAAGGCAGACACTTAACGACTGAGCCACCCAGGCACCCCTATTTTTAACTTTTTGAGAAACCTCTAAACTTCTCCATAGTGGCTGCAGCAATTGGCATTCTCACCAACAGTGCAGGAGGGTTCCCCTTTCCCCATATCCTTGCCAACACTTGTTGTTGCTTGTGTTGTTAATTTTAGCCATTCTGACAGGTGTGAGGTGGTATCTCATTGTGGTTTTGTTTTGCATTTCCCTGATGATAAGTGATGTTGAGCATCTTTTCCTGTGTCTGTTAGCCATCTGGATGTCTTTTTTGGAAAAATGTCTAATCATGTTTTCTGCCCTTTTCTTAACTGGATTATTTGTTTTTTGGGTGTCGAGTTTGGTAAGTTATTTATAGATTTTGGATACTAACCCTTTATCAGATATGTTGTTTACAGATAGCTTCTTTCATGCTGCCTTTTAGTTTTGTTCATTGTTTCCTTCACTGTGCAGAAGCTTTTTATCTTGATAAAGTCCCAACAGTTCATTTTTGCTTTTGTTTCCCTTGCCTCTGGTGACATGTCTAATAAGAAGTTGCTATGGCTGAGGTCAGAGAGGTTTCTTCCCGTGTTCTCCTCTAGGATTTTGATGGTTTCCTGTCTCACATTTAGGTCTTTCATCCATTTTGAATTTATTTTTGTGTAAGGTGTAAGTAAGAAAGTGGTCCAGTTTCATTCTTCTGCAGTTCTCCCAGCACCATTTGTTGAAGAGACTGTCTTTTTTCCATTGGATATTCTTTCCTGCTTTGTCCAAGATTAGTTGACCGTATAGTTGTGGGTCTGTAATTTTTTTTAAGATTTTATTTCTAAGTAATTTCTAAACCCAATGTGGGCTTGAACTTACAACCCTGAGATCAGGAGTCACATGCTTTATTGACTGAGCCAACCAGTTGCCCCTCCAAAAACATGATTTTTGAAGGCTCTGTAATTAGTCATGGATCTGCTTAACCATTCTCTTAGGAATAAACATATTTTCTAATTTTCCAGATATCCATGTTTTCATTCAGAACTCATTTTAACTTCTTTTGAAATAATTTCAGGCTTATAGAAAAGTGCAAATAGAACAGAGAATTCTCATATCCACATTCCCCAAATGTTAACATTTTACCACATTTGGTATGTCATATTCTTTTCTCAGTTATGCACACACATTTTATTTTTTCTGAATTGTAATAGTAGGGCTGGGAAGCATGAGGAGAATGAGGCATTTGCCTTGGGCACAAAATTTGAGTGGGTACCAAAAAACTCAGGAATCAAGATAGATATTTTAATGCAATATTGAAATAAAAATTAATGTAAAATAATGTATGATTAATATAAACATTTTAAAGACAGTGTCAGTAATTGCAGGCATGATGCCCTTTTATTTCCTTTTTTTAAAAAAAAGATTTATTTATTTAATTTTATTTTATTCTTTTAAGATTTTATTTATTTGACACAGAGAGAGAGAGCACACAAGCCAGGGAGAGAGACAGAGGGAGAAGCAGACTCCCTCTCCTTCTGAGCAGGGAGCCCAACGCGGGGCTTGATCCCAGGACCCTGAGATCATGACCTGGGCCAAGGGCAGACGCTTAACCTACTGAACCACCCAGGCGCCCCTATTTATTTATTTATTTATTTATTTATTTATTTTTAAAGATTTTATTTATTTGACAGCAAGACAGCCAGAGAGAGGGAACACAAGCAGGGGCAGTAGGAGAGGGAGAAGCAGGCTTCCACGGAGCAGGGATCATGACCTGAGCCGAAGGCAGACGCTTAACGACTGAGCCACCCGGGTGCCCCCCTATTATTTATTTTAGAGAGAGACAGAGAGAGAGAGGGCACGAGTGGGAGGGGCAGAGGGAGAGGGAGAGACTCCACACTGAGCACGGAGCCCGATGTGGGGATCGATCTCACCACCCGGGGATCACAACCTGAGCCAAAACCAAGAGTCAAATGCTTAACCGACTGTACCACCCAGGTGCCGATGCCCCTTTATTTCTAAATATTTCAGTGTGTTTCCTTTAAAAAGGGAGGGATGGTATTCTCTTACATAACCACAATACAGTGATCAAAATATAGGAAATAACTGATGTAATGCTAGTACCTAATATCTATTCTACAGATGTTTAGTTTTTATCAGCTGTCCTAGTAGTGTTCTTTATAACAGAACAACTTTTTTCTGACTCAGGATCCTATCCAGGATCAAACGTTGAATTAGTTGTCATGTCTCCTTAATGACATGACAACTCTGAACTAAACAATGACATCCTTTGAACTAAACAGTGTTTATCCTTCATGACTTTAACACTTCTGAAGAGTGCTGACCATGTATTTTATAGAATGTCCTTTGATTTGTGTTTGTTATTTCTTCTTGATTAAATCCAGGTTATAAATTTTTATTTTTATTTTTTTTATTTTTTTAAAGATTTTATTTATTTATTTGAGAGGGAGAATGAGAGATAGCACAAGAGGGAAGAGGGTCAGAGGGAGAAGCAGACTCGCTGCTGAGCAGGGAGCCCGATGTGGGACTCGATCCGGGGACTCCGGGATCATGACCTGAGCCGAAGGCAGTCGCTTACCCAACTGAGCCACCCAGGCGCCCCAGGTTATAAATTTTTAGTAAGAATACCACAGAGGTAGTGCTGTGTCCTTCTCAGTGCATTGTATCAGAAGACACAAGGTATGCTATTACGGGTGGTGTCAGCTTTAATCACTTGGTTAAGGATGCATCTGACCAGGTTACTCCACTGTAAAGTTATGATTATTTTCTAATTAGTTGGTAACTTGTGGGAAGATACTTTAAGACTGTAAAGATAACTGTTTCTCTTTGTACTTTTTAGTATCCATTGATGATTCTTGCCTTAAACAGTTATTTACTATGATGCTTGCCAAATGTACCTTAAAAAATTTTCCATCACTCCTTTCTCATTTATTGGTCAGAATTTTACTCAAAGAATTTTCCTTTCTTATGTATGTATTTATCATATTATTAATATTTATCAGTATGGACTCAGATTCTTCTATGAGTTATAATCCAGTACTATCATTATTTATCTTGTTAAATACAGGGTTTTGTTTTGTTTTGTTTTTTCTTGCTCAGGTCACAGTCTGATGTGCATTGGCAGGGCTAGGCCTCCTCTCCTCACACATTCAGAGACCCAGGCTCCTTAAACCCCTAGAGTAGCCCTTTAAACTGGAAGTCTGGGAAAATAATTAAGCCCTAATGCCTTAAGACATCTGTTGCATGCAACAAGGTAATTTCTCTATGATTCTGGAGTGGTACTACTTATATGCCATCCTTGGGAGAACTGAGGAATTAGTTATTCACGTCATTGCATTAAGGGCTTAATTCTCTCAGGAAACCCTGGTTGGGAAGGGAAGGGCTTCTCTGGAGACGCAGTCTTCTGCTGACTTCTCTGCAACTGGTTGAAAAAGGAAGGAAGAGAACATGGAGGATCCCATGGAGGGTCACACTGGAGTTGGCAACATCAATCACCAATGTTCCATTAGCCAGAATGGTTCAGTATTGTCCCTAGCTTCCAGAGAGGCTAGGAAGCAGTCTAGCTGTGTGTCCAGTACAAAAAGAAAACAGGATTTGGTGAACTCAGAACAATCGCTGATATGCTTCCTTTACTCTGCTTCCTTACTCTGCTTTGCTTTTCTTTTTATCACTTATTCCTAACGTCACATGTCTATTTCTTGTTTGTTTCTCCCACTAGAATGTAAATTCTATTGATAAAATAGCTTGTTTCATTTATCTACTGATACAGTATCTAGCACATAATAAGCAAAATCTTGAATTAATTACCTCAAACACTACTGTATAATGTTCCAGCATTAGAGTGTTCTTGCCATCTTTAGTCTGATAAGACAGAAGGAAAGGGTATCTGGAGAAAGCTCATACAATAGCAGAGGCAATGAGGTATTTACCCCTTCTTTGTTGATGTGAGAAAGGTTGCAATGCATTCTGGAACAGTGATATTTAGCCTTCGGGTTGTAATTTACTACTGAGTTTTGAAATCTATTTATTTATTTTTTAAAAGAGATTTATTTTATTTTAGAGAGAGAGTATGTGTGCATGAATGGGGGGGCACAGGGAGAGGGAGAGAATCTCAAGCCAGCTGCTTGCTGAGCACAGAGCTGGATGCAGGGCTTGACCTCACAACCCTGAGATCATTACCTGAGTGGAAATCAAGGGTCGGACACTCAACCAACTGAGCCGCTGAGGCGCCCCTGAAATCCATTTAGAATGCAATGACCAGCATTGTTTCTTTTAAAAAATCAAATAGAATAGAGAATACTAGAGTTTATTGCATGTAATGAGGTTATGTATTTTCAGTTATAATTGTATATGTATACTGGGTTGCAGTATTAAATGTGTTTAATTGTGGTAAGAAATATATAACATGTAATTTATTAAATATTTTTAAGTATACAGTTCCGTAGTGTTAAGTATATTCACACTGTTGTGAAACAGATCTCCAGAACTTTTTCATCTTCCGAATCTGAAACCCTGTACCCATTAAACAATTCCCTTTTTCCCCTTCCTCCTACTTCCTGGTAGCCACCATTCTCCTGTTACCATACATTAAATGCATTTTTTACTGTCCAAAATACATTTGAGAAATATTGGACTAAGACATCAGCAACATACTGCCTACTCCAGCTCAAACATCTGTGTGTCTCTTTTATGTCAGGCCACTGTGCTAGGTGCTGCAGATTTCAAGAAGAAGTAGACATGGCCTCTGCTGTTGAGACATTCCCATTCTACCTGGGGACAAAGACCAACCAAGCAAGTGCTGTTTGCCAAGCAGAGAAAGACAGAAATATGTTGTAGGCCAGGTTAAGGGAGAAACAAAGGCACAGAAACCTCAGAGTACAAGATCTGTAGTTTGGGGAGGCAGGAAGTGGCAGGCATTAAGATTAGGAAGGTGAGAGAGGCTGCTGGGAAGATGGCAGAGTAGGACGTCCCTGGGCTGACCTCTTGCCGTGTGGCCACCTAGAGAGCACCCACGTCGGCATAAATAACTCAAAAAGCAGCCCGAAAACTGGCAGAACAGACTCTCCGCAGCCCGGCATAGACAAGAGGCCAAGCGAAGCAGATCCACCCCCTCTAATCGCTCTTGGCAAGATCCCGTCAAAGCGGTGCCACAAGCCTGGCAGTGTGTGCGCGGTCCAGACAAGGTCAGCACCACTCCAAAGTGAGTCCTGCCCCAGGGCGAGGGGAAGATAACCACACACCCATCTGACTGTGACCCCAGCAGTGGGCTGAGGGTAGGCAACTGGTCTGACTGCAGGCCCCACCCACCAACAAAAGCTTCTCTGGGGACGACACAGGGACAGTGCCTGCAGTTTGGTGCTACTGCATCTCTGGCACAAATGCCTGGTCTGACTCGACTCAAGCCCGAGGCAGCCCCGGAGCAGCCCACTGATACCGCAGGCACCAGACTCTCCCCACAACAGGCAGGGAGCCATCGCAGACAACAGGACTGAAGGCAAACACATCCCAGCCACAAGGTAGGACACCCCTGGAGCAACACACATAGGAGACGCCACCTGAAGCACCAGGTTCTGGGGAACAGACATTGCACTGCAGGACCTCTTCTTCATAGAGCCACTACTTTCAAGTGCAGGAGACGTAGCTGACTTTCCTAACACAGAAAAACAGACAACGCAAGAGACAGAATGAGGAGACAGAGGAGTATGTCCCAAATCAAAGAACAGGACAAAATCAGAGCCTGAGACCTAAGCAAAATGGAGATAAGTAATATGTCTGATAGTGAATTTAAAGTAACACTCATAAAGATTCTCACTAGAATTGAGGAAGGACTGCAGGACTTCCTTGAGACCCTCCACCAAGAGCTAGAAGACGTAAAAAAGAACCAGTTAGAGCTATTGGACTCACTAAATGGAAATAAAAATAGACCATCTGGAATAAATAGCAAGCAAGAGGAAGTAGAAGAAAGGACCAGCCACCTGGAGGACAGAGTCATGGAAAGCAATCAAGCCGAACAGATGAGAGGGGGGAAAAATATGCAAAATGAAAATAGACCCAGGGAACTGAGCAATGCTGTCAGGCATAACAGTCGCATGATAGGGATCCCAGAAGGAGAAGAGCGAGGAAAGGGGGCAGAAGATTTGTCTGAAGAAATAATAGCTGAAAACTTCCTGAATCTGGGGAAGGAAAGAGAAATCCAGATCCAGGAGGCACAGAGAGCCCCCAACACAACCAACCCAAAGAGGTCTGCACCAAGACACAAAGTAAATAAGATGGCCAAAAGTAGTGAGAAAGAGAGAATTTTAAAAGCAACAAGAGAAAGGAAAGCAGGTACATACAAGGGAAACGCCATACGGCTATCAGTGGGTTTTTCAGCAGAAACTTTGCAGGCCAGAAGAAAGTGGCATGATAAATTCCAACTGCTAAAAGGAAAAAAATCTACAGCCAACAATACTCTATCCAGCAAGGCTTTCGTTTAGAATAGAGGGAGAGATCAAGTTCCCAGAAAAACAAAAATTAAAAGCAAAACCAGCCATGTCCCTGTGACACACGATGCCATCGGCCTGTGGGTCCCAAATTCACGGTCCAGCCGCCCTGCTGCCCGAGTCATCGTGCATGCCCTGCCACCTGCTAAATGCCAAGTCAACATGCCTTCACCTCAGATTGCTAAGGGCTCAAATTGACACTGTTCCCCTCAAATTTCAGCCCCTGTGCCCAAGTTTGTGCACAAAAGTGGGAATAATTATAACAGCAGAATGAAGCAACCCAAATATCTATTTCTGTGGAACATAGAATGGATAAAAGGAGTGTGCTAGGCTGAGAACATCTCCAAAAAGCACACGAACAATACATACAGCATGATTCTGGTTAGTTAAAAAAAAAAAAAAAAAAAAAACCTGGGAGGAATAAAACAAGATGAAACCAGAGAGGGAGACAAACCATAAGAGACTTCTTAAGCATAGGAAAGAAACAGGCTTGCTGGAGGGGAGGTGGGGGGGATGGGGTGACTGGGTGGTGGGCATGAAGGAGGGCACGTGATGGAATGCACACTGGGTGTTGTATACAACTGATGAATCACTGAACTCTAAAACTAATATACACTATATTAATTACTTGAATTTAAAATTAAAAAAAAGGAAACCCCAAAAAAGAAAAAGATGAGGAAGTTGAAAGAAAAGATTGTGAAAAGTCCTTGAAAGAAATACTTTGGACCTTATTCAGAGGCAATGGCAAGTTATCAGAGATTTTATTCATTGGGGAAATGCTGTGGTTAGTAGTCTGTATTTGGAAGACTGTCTGGAGCTGCATGGAAGGTACTGGGGTGCTCTCTGGGGGTATTTTTAAAATTTTTAAAAAGATTTTATTTGAGAGTGAGTGAGAGAGAGCACGAGCAAGGGGAGGGGCAGCAGGAGAAGCCGACTCCCCTCTGAGCAGGGAGCCTGATGCGGGACTCGATCTTGGGACTCCTGGATCATGAACTGAGCTGAAGGCAGATGCTTAACTAGCTGAGCCACCCAGGCGCCCCTGGGGGTATTTTTTTAAAGTTGAGGCTAGAGAAAGCATAGAGAGTGGATGTGAATTTCAAAAGCAGACTCAATTAAGTCCTGGTGCCCAGTTGAATGTGTGTGGGGGTGGGGAAAGGGTGATGTGGTGAGGCAGAGGGAGGAGGTACAGACAGGCTTCCATGGTGATGGTGACAGGAAGACCTAGGACAGATGTGGTCTCAGCCATTCAAGTGCAAACCTCCAGAGGCAATGAGAAATAGAGGTATGGAGCTCAGGAACAACGTGGGAATATAGAAATGGACTTGGTGTGTGCGGGTGTTGTGATGGCAGCAGCGGCAGCAGTCGTGGGGGTTGTGACAGCTACGGAGAGAAGGAAGCCTGGGGCTTTGCAACAAGAAGGGCAGCAGTGAGAGAGAGTGCCGCTGAGACCAGAAAGGTAGGAGGAAAAAAGAACAACGTTTTGGCCAAGCCAATGGAAAGGGGAATCCAAGAAAGCAGGGCTAGTCAACCATGTCAGGTGTATGGGAGGTCAAATACAATGAGAAAGGGGCAGAGGGTGATGATGGTGAACTGCCAGCCTCTTGGTGAGTGAGGAACATGGCGCAGCTGCATTGGTACTGAGTTCCACTCAGGAAGAAGCTTTGTTTACTCTCCAGCGTATGGCTCTACATGCTTTACCAGACAGACTGCCTGGGCCGTTAAGATGATTTATTTCTGTATTTGCTAACCTTAAAAGCTTAGAAACGTGTTTATTTTGTATCTTTTATGAAGTCAAAGTCTCACTATGAAAACAGTTACCATCTTTTTCATGTTATCTAGTTTCTTTTTTTTTTTAAGATTTTATTTATTTATTTGACAGAGAGAGACAGCGAGAGAGGGAACACAAGTAGGGGGAGTGGGAGAGGGAGAAGCAGGCTTCCCGCTGAGCAGGGAGCCCGATGTGGGGCTCGATCCCAGGACCCTGGGATCATGACCTGAGCCGAAGGCAGATGCTTAACGACTGAGCCACCCAGGCGCCCTTTGTTATCTAGTTTCTATAGGTGGTCAGCATTGATACTTTTTAGGCCTCTCCTCACCCCACTGGATGGGAAAGGCATATCAATTTCAGATTAAAAGAATTTATCTGAACTGGATTTGTTGTTTTGATTTAGAAATTTCTGAAGAATATACAGTTTTCACAGACCACACAGTGAAGAAAACAAAGATGTCCCAACTTTTCCTGCTTTGGACTCTGCTTTCTTTGGAGTTGGTTTCTTTTAGTATAGATCATTAAAGGTGTTGTAGTTTTACTCCCTAGAATAAGATGAAATCAACCACAAAAGTGGTAGAGAGAGAGAGCATGAGCAGAGGGGGAGAGGGAGAGGCAGAAGCAGACTCCATGCTGGGCAGGGAGCCCAACACAGCTCAGGGCTGATCCCAGGACTCTGGGATCATGACCTGAGCCAACGGCAGATGCTTAACCACCCAGGCGCCCCTGAATTGCATAAACTGTATGGTACGTGAATTGTAGCTCAATAAAGCTGTTAATTTAAGAAAAAGCTGTTATTTTTAAAAAGTGGTATGTTTTCCTTTTTGTCCCCAGCTATTTCAGACTCAGTGCCCCCTGAGAGTTTAAGCTAAGATTATTTTTCTTTTTTAAAAAAGAAAGTATAATTGAAGTATAAGTGACACAAAATGTTATATTAGTTTCAAGTGTACAACAATAGTGACTGGACAGTTCTTCTGTACACTACTCATTGCTCACCATACTAAGTGTAGTCACTATACAGTATTATTACAATTTTATTGCCTGTATTATTCCCTATGCTGTACTTTTCATCCCTGTGACTTATTTACGTTATAACTGGAAGTCTGAAGTCTGTACCTCTTAATCTCCTTTGTCTATTTGGCCCATACTTCTCTTTTTCTTTATATTGGCTCACTCTTTGTACTTAAATGAATTTATTTTAAATGGGGAAAAAGAACAGTTTTAAAAAGAACTGTTTTTTAAAAAGAACAGTTTTAAAAACTGTTGTTTTTTTTTTTAATTTTACTTATTAGAGAGATCAGGTGAAGGAGCATGAGTAGGGGAAGGGGCCGAGGGAGAGGGAGAAGCAGACTCCCTGCTGAGCAGGGAGCCCAACTTGGGGCTCAGTCCCAGGACCCTGGGATCGTGAACTGAGCCAAAGGCAGACACTTAACCAGCTGAGCCACCCGGGCTCCCCTAAAAAGAACTGTTAATGGTGATCTTAGAAAAGTACTCAATTTTGAACCTGGTTTAACAGATTTTGCCTAATGAAAGTACTAATATTTGATAAACTGAGCTAGTTCTAAGAAATTATTCAATCAGGACTCCAGATACAAATTTCTAATGGTGGCTTTTAACTTCATTTAAAGACATTTTAAGAAAGTAGGTGCTTTCACAAAGTTGCATGGATGTGAGTCTTACCCAGTTCTCCTGCTAACATCCCCTGGGTGATTCTTGATGTTAACCTCTACAGCTTACCTGTGTGGCTGTCTGAGAGCATGGGCTATGAAGCTAGGGCTGCCTGCCACGGAACCTGGTTCCACCTTTGTTAGTAGAGTGAGTTATTTAACCTTGTCTTCAATTCTTTTTCTACCTCATACCTCATAAGGTTTGTGTGAGAATTAACTGACTTAATACCCATAAAGTATTTAGGCCAGATCCTGGCACATATATGTTAGATATTGTTATTCCATGTCCACAATTTACAGCATTCTTTGTCATCTTTTTTTTTTTTAAGATTTATTTATTTGAGAGAGAGAGAATGAGAGATAGAGAGCACGAGAGGGAAGAGGGTCAGAGGGAGAAGCAGACTCCCCGCTGAGCAGGGAGCCCGATGTGGGACTCGCTCCCAGGACTCCAGGATCATGACCTGAGCCAAAGGCAGTCGCTTAACCAACTGAGCCACCCAGGCGCCCTCTTTGTCATCTTGATAGGCCAAATTTGCTTTGCTTTCTGTATTGATTAGGATTAGGTTTGTGAGTGACAGAAAATCTAAAATAATAGCACTTAAAGGAAGCCTGAAGTATAGCAGCCCAGGCGCAGTAGGACAGGGAGCTTCAGGAAGTTGTCAGGGATCCAGATTATCCTATCTTGCTACTCTGCAAGCCTATTCCTACTCTTTTTTAGAGTTAAAAGTCAAAAGAGGGGCGCCTGGGTGGCTCAGTCAGTTGAGCATCTGCCTTTAGCTCAGGTCATGATTCTGTGGTCCTGGTATCGAGCCCCACTTTGGGCTCCCTGCTCGGCGGGGAGCCTGCTTCTCCTTCTCCCTCTGCAGCTCCCCCTGCTTGTGTTCACTCACTCTCTGTCTCTGTCAAATAAATAAATAAGTATTTTTTCTAAAAAGTCAAAAGATAATTAAAACCGAAAGAGGATTAGTACTGTAATTGTTATTTGGAAATTTGAAGTAAATTTCAGGAGAAATAGCTGAAAAAGTTGATGTGTTTGCCTCTGGGGAGCAGGAATTGGGAATAGGGAGAGATGGATTGAAGGATGGCTGTGTTTTGCTGATATTGTTTTCTTAGTTATAGCTTATAGTACTCTTTGGCTTTTTAAAATTTGTGATATGTAATAGTTGGATTAAAGACAAAATTGTTAGATTAGGATTATATCATAGTGTGCTTGTGCAACTTTTTTCACATAACAGTGTATCTTGAAGGTCTCCCTGTCAGTTCATATTGGTGTGTTGCATCCATTTTAATGGCTACTTTGAGGTTTGTACTCTAGCTATACCAACATTTCCTTCATTTCTTTTTTTTTAGACTTTTCTTTTTTTCGTTTTTTCTTTTCTGGCTGTTACAATAATGTGATGATTGTGTGATACATATATTCCTAGAAGTGGAATTGTTGCTGGGTCAAAGGCAGTTCACATTAAAAATTTTGACAGAAACTGCCAAATTGTCTTCCAAAACTTTAAGATCACTCTGATAACTGCATGGGGAATAGATTGATGTGGAGCAGGCCTGGCAGTTGGAAGACACGTTTGGAGGCTGTTGCAGGTCATCCAGGCAAGAAATGATGCACTTCAGGCTAGGATAACAGTTGAGTTGGAGAAAGGTAGAGTGATGTAAGGGATAAAGTGGGAGGGAAAACAGATGGAGTTGTTAATGAAGTAGATGTAACTAATGAAAGAAAGGAATCAGTGATGATTCAGGTGGACCAGTGACATCAATTAGAGTTGCCATATGAGATGAACCTTACTTGTCATAGCCAGATCAGATTACTTCATAGATCCTTTAAAACTCTGGTATTTTATGATTTTGGGATCTATGACAACACCCTTATTTATAGATTGCTATCTCTCTGCTCTTCCCCAGCTGGAAGAGAAAGAAAGTGCATACAAATAACCAGCTTATTACTTCTGAATATCGCTCTGCCATTGGATGGCTTCCAAAATGGCCCTTTCTCACCGCTTCACCCTCATCTCTGTGCTCTTGTCTCATACTGCTCATGCCATATCATACCCCTTTCATTTCCTGAAATCACAAGCTTACTCAACTGCCGCTAACATCCTACCAGCAAGGCTTTGAATTCAGTGTGCCTCCTATTTGCCTTTCCAACAATTGTAGAATGTTGTGTCCTCCTGAATTTTGCCCTTCCTTAGTTGTGCTTGGATTATGTTCTCCAGGTTTTTATGCCATGTCCTATTACATTCATAGTGAAGATTCTATTATCCTATTGATCACCTGTTTGAATTTAAAATAGAGACTTCTGGGGTGCCTGGGTGGTGGTTGGTTGAGCCACCAACTCTTGGTTTCGGCTCAGATCCTGATCTCAGGGTAGTGAGATCAAGCCTCGTGTCAGACTCCACACTCAGCATGGAGTCTGCTTCAGATTCTCTCTCCCTCTTTCCCTCCCACTCTGCTTTCTCTCTCAAATAAGTAAGTAAATCTTTAAAAAAATAATAAAATAGGAGAGACTTTTGGAAATGTTTTTGATTTCTCTAGCATGATCTTAATGTTATTCACCACATATAATATCCTACTTGTTCCAAGAGAACCATGTTTTAATTTTCAGGGCACATCAGCATTTAGTAGTTCCTTTTATCAGGAATCATGAAGCTTAGTTTCCACTGAGATGGCATTTGTTAATGTTTTTGAGGCACATGTTCTCAGACCAGCTTACGTTTTAAGTCTTCTTATCCCCTATCAGTGTATGTTTATAATGAAAATCTGAGAAATTTTTGGCAGTGTTTTTTTTTTTAAAGATTTTATTTATTTATTTGACAGAGAGAGACAGTGAGAGCAGGAACACAAGCAGGGGGAGTAGGAGAGGGAGAAGCAGGCTTCCCGCTGAGCAGGGAGCCCGATGTGGGGCTCGATCCCAGGACCCTGGGATCATGACCTGAGCCGAAGGCAGACGCTTAACGACTGAGCCACCCAGGCGCCCTTGGCAGTGTTTTTTGTTGGAAGATTTTCTTATACCTGCTATGCTAGTTGAATATTTTGTCTGATCCATATAAAGTCTGATGAGATCTGTTTTGAGCTCTCTGCAAACAGTGGTGAAATTAGAATAAGGTGGTCTCTTTGACTGCTATAATTGTTGGTAGCATTCTCTGGATGCCTTGGCAGTGTATCTTGTTCCAAGAGCAGCTGTTTCTTCTGGACCTGTAAAACCTTAGAAGACATGTACTAATTTAAAATTAAATTGCACATAAGTTTATCAGGCAGAATGTTCATCCACTCATTCATTCAAGCTAAAGGCCTTAAGACTCTTGTTTTTAATTACGTTTTCCACTGCAAGTCAACTTTTTTTACTTTTGAACTTTTAAACAGTAACAGAGAATGCTTTAGAAATTTAAAAAATCATTTGTCTTTTTTGCATGATTTATGAAAACAGTGATTTTAAGTTTGCATTTATTTATTTTTAAGTAGCATGGAGCCCAACATGGGGCTTGAACTCAACGACCCTGAGATCAGGAGTCGGACACTTAACCGACTGAGCCACCCAAGTGCCCCCCCTTTTTTGTAAAGATTTTTATATATTTATTCATGAGAGAGAGAGGCAGAGGGAGAAGCAGGCTCCCCAAGGAGCAGGGAGCCCAATGCAGGACTCGATCCCAGGACCCTGGGATCATGATGTGAGCCGAAGGCAGATGCATAACCTTCTGAGCCACCCAGATGCCCCACCCAGGTGCCCCTTAAGTTTGCATTTTTAGTTTATTTTATTTTATTTAGATTTTATTTATTTGAGAGAGAGAGAGACAGAGAGCACAAGTGGGGAGGAGAGGGAGAAGCAGGCTCCCCACAGAGCAGGGAGCCTGGTGTGGAACTCGGTCCCAGGACCCTGGGATCATGACCTGAGCCGAAGGCAGACGCTTAACCGACTGAGCCACCCAGGCGCCCAAGTTTGCATTTTTAAATTTTAGTTCAATATATTATGAAATAAATTCAGTGAATTTCAACATATTATTTAATTTACTTTAAAAACTATGCGTGCCCTTTTTTTATTTTAGCCATTCTGACAAATACAAGGTGATACCTCACTGTGGCTTTGATTTGCGTTTCCCTGATGATTGGTGATGTTGAGCATCTTTTCATGTGTCTTGGCCATCCATATGTCTTCTTGGGAAAAATGTCTATTCAAGTCCTCTGCCCATTTAAAAATTTTTTATTTTAACTTTATTTTTTATTTGAATATAGTTAATATACAGTATTATATTAGTTTCAAGTGTACATTATAATAATACAACAATTCCATACATGACTCAGTGCTCATCACAGTTAAGTGTACTCTTAATCCCCTTCACCTGTTTCATCCATCCCCCTCCTACCTTCCCTCTGGCAACCACCAGTTTGTTTTCTGCATATGAGGTTTTTTCGTTTGTCTCTTTCTTCCCTTGTTCATTTGTCTTATTTCCACATATGAGTGAAATCATATGTTAATTGTCTTTCCCATTTTTTTTAAGATTTTATTTTTAAGTTATCTCTACACCCAACGTGAGGTTCAGACCAACAACCCTGAGATCGAGAGTCGCACATTCCACCAACTGAGCCAGCCAGGTGCCTCTGTCTTTCCCATTTTTAAATCAGTTTGGGTTTTTTGGTGTTGAGTTATATAAGTTCTTTATATATTTTGGATATTAACTCCTTATTAGATACATCATTTGCAAATACCTTCTCCTTTCAGTAGGTTGCCTTTTTGTTTTGTTGATGGTTTCCTTTGCTGTGCAGAAGCTTTTTATTTTGATGTAGTTTATTTTTGCTTTTGTTTCCCTTGCCCCAGAGACGTACCTAGAAAAATGTTGCCATGGCTGATGTCAGAGAAATTACTGCCTGTGTTCTCCTCTAGGATTTTTATGGTTTCAGGTCTCACGTTTAGGTCTTTAATCTATTTTGTTTATTTTTGTGTATGGTGTCAGAAAATGGTCCAGTTTCTGGAGGGTTTTATGCTGAGTGAAATAAGCCAATCAGAGAAAGACATGTATCATATGACCTCACTGATATGAGGAATTCTTAATCTCAGGAAACAAACTGAGGGTTGCTGGAGTGGTGGGGGTGGGAGGGATGGAGTGGCTGGGTGATAGACATTGGGGAGGGTATGTGCTATGGTGAGCGCTGTGAATTGTGTAAGACTGTTGAATCACGGATCTGTACTTCTGAAACAAATAATGCAATATATGTTAAGAAAAAAGAAAAAGAAGAAGATAGCAGGAAGGGAAGAATGAAGGGGAGTAAGTCGGAGGGGGAGACGAACCATTAGAGACGATGGACTCTGAAAAACAAACTGAGGGTTCTAGAGGGGAGGGGGGTGGAGGGATGGGTTAGCCTGGTGATGGGTATTAAAGAGGGCACATTCTGCGTGGAGCACTGGGTGTTATGCACAAACAATGAATCATGGAACACTACATCAAAAACTAATGATGTAATGTATGGTGATTAACATAACAATAAAAAATTATTTTAAAAAAAAGAAAATGGTCCAGTTTCATTCTTTTGCATGTAGCTGTCTAGTTTTCCCAGCACCATTTATTGAAGAGAAGCTGTCTTTTCCCCACTATATATTCTTGCCTTCTTTGCCATAGATTAATTGAGCATATAAGTGGGGCAGATAGGCTCTCTATTCTGTTCCATTGATCTGTGTGTCTCTTTTTGTGCCAATACCATACTCTTTTGCATGCTACAGCTTTGTAGTATATCTTAAAATCTGGTATTGTGATACCTCCAGCTTTTTTCTTTCTCAAGATTGCATTGGCTAGGGGCGCCTGGGTGGCTCAGTTGGTTTGGCAACTGCCTTCGGCTCGGGTCATGATCCTGGAGTCCCGGGATCGAGTCCCGCGTCGGGCTCCCTGCTCGGCGGGGAGTCTGCTTCTCCCTCTGACCCTCCCCCCTCTCATGCTCTCTCTCTCTCATTCTCTCTCTCTAATAAATAAATAAAATCTTTAAAAAAAAAAAGATTGCTTTGGCTATTCAGAGCCATAAAAAAGGATGAAATCTTGCCATCTGTGACTACATGGATAGACCTAGAGGGTGTTATCTAAGTGAAATAAGTCAGACTGAGAAAGACAAAGACCATATTATTTCACTCATATATGGAACTAAAAAACAGGAGAAATGAATAAACAAAAAATAGAATCAGACCTATAAATCCAGAGAAGAAACTGATGGTTGCCAGAGGAAAGGGGGGTAGGAAGCTGGGCAAATTGGTAAAGGGGAGTGGGAGATAACAGGCTTCCACTTGTGAAATAAATAAGTCACAGTAATAAAAGGCACAGCATAGGGAATATAGTCAGTGATATTGCGATAGCATTGTATTGTGACAGATGGTAGCTACACTTAATGAGCATAGCATAATGTGTAGAGAAGTTGAATCACTATGTTATAAACCTGAAACTAATGTAACATTATGTCAACTATATTCAAGTTAAAATATTAAATAAAAATTTCTTAAAAGAATAGAATTTACTTCAAGCAAACTAACCATGACTTTCTCCTATTTGACTTCAAACCAAAACATGTTTTTTAATACTTATATAAAAATATATATATATAAAATATATAAATATAAATATATATAATATAAAAAAATATATATATATTTTATATATATTGCCTCCTTTCTAGATATTTTATTCATTTTGATGGTGTTGTGAATAGAGTTTTAGAAATATTTTCTTTTGGATTGTTCATTTGCACCATTTATTATCTGTTCTTGTTTTTTCTTTTTAATGATAGCCATCTTTAAAAGGTGTGAGGTGGTATCTCATTGTGTTTTTCATTTGCATTATCCTATTTTTAAAAAAGATTTTATTTATTTATTTTTAGAAAGAGAGGGAGAGTGGAAGCTGGGGGAGGGGCTGTGGGAGAGGGAGAGAGAAAATCTCAAGCAAACTCCCTGCTGAACGCAGAGCCCCACGCAGGGCTTGATCACATGACCCTGGGATCATGACCTGAGCTGAAACCAAGAGTCAGAGGCTCAAGTGACTGAGCTACCCGGCGCCCCTGCATTTCCTTATTGGTTAGTAGTATTGAGTATCTTTTTTTTTTTTTTTTTAAGATTTTATTTATTTAGTTGACAGAGAGAGACGCAGCAAGAGAGGGAACACAAGCACGGGGAGCTGGAGAGGGAGAAGCAGGCTTCCCGCGGAGCAGGGAGCCCGATGCGGGGCTCGATCCCAGGACCCTGGGATCACGACCCGATCCGAAGGCAGACGCTTAACGACTAAGCCACCCAGGCGCCCCTTGAGTATCTTTTCATGTGGTTATCGGTCATTTGTATATCTTCTCTGAAGAAAAGTCTCTTCAAGTCCTTGTCCATTTTTTCATCAGCTTGGTTTTTGTTGTTTTTGTTGAAGGGTAGGAGTTCTTTATTCTGGATGTAACAGATAAATTATTTGCAAATATTTTCTCCCATTCCATGGTGTGCCATTTCACTCTGTTGTGTCTTTTGATACACAGAAGGTTTTCATTTTGATGTAGTCCAGTTTATCTGTTTCTTTTTTTTTTTGCCTACACTTTGGATGTTATATCCAAGAAATCATTGCTAAATCCAATGTCATAAAGATTTTCCTCCGTGTTTTCATCTAACAGTTTTATCATTTTAGCTCTTAATTTTATGTCTTTGATTCATTTTTAGTTAATTTTTATGATGAAAATGTAAGAGGCCAGCTTTATTTTTCTGAGCACCATTTGTTGAAAAGACTGTCCTTTCCCCATTGAGTGATCTTGGCAGTTTTTTTGAAAATCAGTTCACCAAAATGTGAGGGTTTATTTCTGGGTTCTCTATTCTATGGTTCTGGTCTATATGTCTATCCTTATGCTAATACCATATTGTTTTGATTACTGAGACTTTGTAGTAAGTCTTGAAATCAGGAAGTATGAGTCCTCCAACTTTATCTTTTTCAAGATTAGTTGGCTAATTGGGATCCCTTGAGATTCTACATGAATTTTAGATAGGTATTTCCATTCCTATAAAAAATAAATAAACACCATTGGAATCTTAATAGAAATTGCATTGAATCTGTACATTGCTTTAGATAGTATCATCATCTTAACAGTATTACGGCTTTTAGTCCTTTAACATAGGATGGCTTTCCATTTATTTATGTCTTTTTTTCTAGCTTTATTAGGGTATAATTGACAAATATGATTGTAAGATATTTAAGGTGTGCAACATGGGTACACTTACATTGCAAAAGGCTTATTTATGTCTCTTTTAATTTCTTTCAGCAATGTTTTAATAGTTTTCAGTGTACAGATATTTTGCCTCCTTTCTAGATATTTTATTCATTTTGATGGTGTTGTGAATAGAGTTTTAGAAATATTTTCTTTTGGATTGCTCATTGCAGTAGTATAGAAAGACAATTTTGGGTGTTGATTTTATATCCTGCAACTTTGCTGTATTCACTTATTAAATCTAACTTTTTTGTGTGGGTTCTTTAAGGTTTCCTACATAGATGATCATGTCATTCTACAAGCAGATAATTTTACTTTTTCCTTTCTAATTTGGATGCCTTTTATAGTTTTTTTTCTTTCCTAATTGCTCTGGCCAGAACTTTCAGTAATATATTCAGTAGAAGTGACAAAAGCAGGCATTCTGTCTTGTTCCTGATCTTACAGAGAAAGCTTACAATCTTTTACCATTGAGTTGGTGTTAGCTGTGCCTTTTTCATGTTGAGGAAATTCCCTTATAATTCCCAGTTTATTTTTTTAAAATAATTTTAGCCATATTGTCACTTTATTTTCATTTTCATTTTTTTTAAGATTTTATTTATTTGACAGAGAAACAAAGTGAGAGAGGGAACACAAGCAGGGGGAGTGGGAGAGAGAGAAGCAGGCTTCCCATGGAGCAGGGAACCTGATGCGGGGCTCGATCCCAGGACCCTGGGATCATGACCTGAGCTGAAGGCAGACGCTTAGTGACTGAGCCACCCAGACATCACTCCCAGTTTATTTTTTATCATTAAAGAGTGTTTTGTCACATACTTGTGCATCAGTGAGATGATAATGTGGTTCCCCCCACTTCGTTCTGTTAATGTGTATATTGCTTGATATTCTTATTTTAATCCACCCTTGGATTCCTGGGATAAATCCCACTTGGTCATGGTATATAATCATTTTAATATGTTGCCAGGTTTTGTGTGCTAGTATTTTTTTGAGGATTTTTGTGTTTATATTCGTAATGAATATTTTCTTTACTTGCGGTGTCTTTCTCTAGCTTTGCTATCGGGTAATACTGACCTCATAAATGAGTTAGGAAGTGTTCCCTTATCTTTGATTTTTTTGGATGAGTATGAGAAGGATTGATGTTAATCTTTAAATGTTTAGTAGAATTTACAATGAAGACATCTGGTCCTGGGCTTTTCTTTGTTAGGAGATTTTTGATTACCAGTTCAATCCTCCTGTTTGTTATAGATTGTTGAGATTTTTCTATTTCTTCTTGAGCAAGTTTTAGAAGTTTGTGTATTTCCAGGAATTTGTCTATTTCATGTTTCTTTTTTAAAAAAAGATTTTATGTATTTATTTGACAGAGAGAGAGACAGCAAGAGAAGGAACACAAGTAGAGGGAGTGGGAGAGGGAGAAACAGACCTCCCGCAGAGCAGGGAGCCCAATGCGGGGCTTGATCCCAGGACCCTAGGATCACGACCCGAGCCGAAGGCAGACGCTTAAAGACTGAGCCACCCAGGCGCCCCTATGGCCTGTTTCATCTAGGTTATCCAATTTGTTGACCTACTGCTTTTCATAGTATTCTCTTATAATTCTTTTTATTTCTGTGTATTCCATTGTAATGCCCCCACTTTAATTTTAGTAATTTGAATCTTCTTTTTTCTTAGTCAGTCTAGCTAACAGTTTGCTGGTTTTGTTGATCTTTTCAAAGAACCAACTTTTAGTTTCACTGATTTTTTTTCTATGCTTTATTTTATAGTTTCTCTCCACTCTGAATTTCCTTATTTCTGCTGCTTTAGGATTTAGTTTGTCCTTTTTCCATACTTCCTTAAAGTGTACAATTAGCTTATGAATTTGAGACTTTCCTTCTTTTTAAAAGTAGGCATTTATAGTTATAAATTTCCCTCCAGCACTACTTTCAGTACATCCCGTAAGTTTTGGTGTATTGTATTTTTGTTTTCATTCATCTCAAGATATTTTCTAATTTCCCTTTTGATTTCCACCTATACATTTAAATCAATATTATTGTAGTAAGTTGTTGGTAATGATGTTTTACAATGATTTTTCCAGCATTTTTAGATTTTATATACCCAGATAGGGTGCCTTGCATCATAGTTTTTAAAATTTCAATGTGTTGTTTTTTTCTTAGAAGTTCCAAATTTTTTTCAAGTCTCCCTGTTTTGTTTTGGTTGTATCTTGTTCCTTTATTTATGCTTTTGATTCCTGTTTTTATGTCTTTGTTTTAAACATTCTGTTCTAGGGGCGCCTGGGTGGATCTGTCATTAAGCCTCTTCCTTGGCTCAGGTCATGATCCCAGGTCCTGGGATTGAGCCCCATATCGTGCTCCCTGCTCAGTGGGAAGCCTACTTCTCCCTTTCCCACTCCCCCTGCTTGTGTTCCCTCTCTCACTGTCTCTCTGTCAAATAAATAAATAAAATCTCCCCAAAAAATTCTGTTCTCATTTTATAATAGTTCTTAATCTTAATATCTAACCCTTTGTTTGAGATATCCCCTGATAGCACCCATGCTAAATTGTTTCATTGTATGTTTTATAATTTTATGTTGTATACTAATGTTTAGTGGGATTTTAATTATGGAAATTCCATGAGGCCTTGGTTTGTCAGTTTAAGTTGGTATACATTTCATCTGTCTGCCTGAGTGACAGGAACATGTGTTTTAAGTGACCAAAGGAAACTCTCCCACATCCCTCAAGCTAGAATGCAAGCTTCATGAAATTAGGAGTCTTTGTTTTATTTACCAGTGTCTTCCAAATTGTCTACTGCAGTGCATGCCATTTACTAGGTAGCCTACCTGTATTTGTTGAACTGAATTTATCATCTTTGTTTGCTGGTGGGTGGATTAATTTTGACAGATCCATAGTTTTTGTTTTTTTGACATATCCACAGTTTCATTGAGGAAGTCGTGAGGGACTATTCTATCAATAATGGCTACAGTTTTCTTTTGAATTTTTGCCTGTTTGTTGGTAACGTGACTTTTACCCCATGCTATATGCAAAAAGAGAATTCTAGTCCTGTTATGGTGAATGAACATTTGTCTCCTTCCTGGGTCTGTTTTTGTTTCAGAGGCTTCACATTAGTTGAGTTTGGCTCTCTGAGCCATCTTCAATTTGTTTTTCACTAATCTTCAAGTTTATCTTTTTATGGAGGGTGAGAATGGATATTTTACATAATTTTTTTTAAATAAAAATAATCAGATTAAGCTCTGAAGGTTAAAACCCAGCTTGGGGTGCCTGGCTGGTTCAGTCAGTGGAGCATGTGACTCTTGATCTCAGGGTCATGAGTTCAAAGTCCACATTGGGTGGAGTTTACTTAAAAAAAATAAATAAAATCTTTAAAAATATCATTGTATTCATATGATATAGTTTAGTAGTGAGAATTTAGATAATCATCAAACATAAGGAACGATAGGTGAAAAGTAGAAGAGATTAGCAAAGGGAAAGCTTATGCGATTCTTTTTCAGCCTAAAGACATTTTTCTGATTTTGATACACTGTGGACATACTGACGGAGAACATAACTTAATGGTTAATTTCTTTTTCATTTTAGTGTAATGCTCATTAAAGTATTTTATTTTATTTTTTTAAAGATTTATTTATTAGAGAGAGAGAAAGAGTGAGCATGAGAGGGGGGAGGGTCAGAGGGAGAAGCAGACTCCCCGCTGAGCAGGGATCCCAATGTGGGACTCGATCCTGGGACTCCAGGATCCTGACCTGAGCCGAAGGCAGTTGCTTAACCAACTGAGCCACCCAGGCGCCCTCATTAAAGTATTTTAAAATGAAATTTAAAGGCTATTATCCGGCAGGTATTGGGATTATCTTTGAAAAACATTAAAGAAGAAAATTAACTATTTAATATCATAACATTACCAATAAATTTAGTAGACTTCTTATTCATTTGATATGATACAAATTAGATGGAACATGAATGTAAACAGAAAATTGCCACCCTGAGTACCTTAAAGTTATAAAGAGCTTGTTTTCAAAGATGTAAGTTCTTCCTTATATTGCCTTTTGTGATCATGTTGAACAACTATCTGTGGTTGATTAAAGAAGAGTATGAATTGACCCAACATTTGGTATTAAGGTGCTTTTAGTTCTGTTGTTAAAAATGGGGTCATGTGACATAATGATGACTAAATTTTGCTTCTTTGTTTTACAGTTCCAATTCCTGGCAGATTTGATCGGCGAGTATCAGGTATGTATTCTCTTTCATAACATACTGCTAAAATGCTGTTTTAAGATGGGATTATTTTAAATAAAAAACTGATCTTTTGAATAAAAAGGTAAGTTAGCATTACAGAACATTATAAAAATTACCTGTAGTTCCTTCATTCTGTTTCATTTTGAGTTCTGAGAATATATGTACATATTTGTCTCATTTATATCATTAATATTTTCCCATGTTTATAATTATGGCTTCTAAAAACTACTTTTTTTTTTTCCAATGCTTCCATATATCACCCAATGCTCTTCACAATAAGTGCACTCCTTAATCCCCATCACCTGTTTAACCCATCCCCACACACACCCCCCCTCTGGTAACTATCATTGTCTTCTCTGTAGTTAAGAGTCTGTTTCTTAGTTTGCCTCTCTCTCTCTTCCTCCCCTTTGCTCATTTGTTTTGTTTCTTAAATTCCACATGTGAGTGAAATCATGTGGTATTTGTCTTTCTCTGACTGACTTATTTCACTTAGCCTTATATTCTCTAGCTCTGTCCATGTCATTGCAGATGTCAAGATTTCATTCTTTTTTATGGCTGAGTAGTAGTCCATTACACACACACACACACACACACACACACACACACACACACACCACATTTTATCCATTCATCAGTCGATGGACACTTGGGCTGTTTCCATGATTTGGCTGTTGTAGATAATACTGCTATAAATATCAGAGTGTATGTATCCCTTTGAATTAGCATTCTTGTATTCTTTGGGTAAATATCTATTAGTATTTATAGGTAGATTATAGGGTAGTTCTATTTTTAACTTTTTGAGGAACTTTCATACTGTTTTCCAGAGTGGCTGTACCAGTTTGCATTCCCACCAACAATGCAAAAGTGTTCCCCTTTCTCCGAATTCTTGCCAACACCTGCTGTTTCTTGTGTTGTTGAGTTTAGCCATTCTGACAGGTGCGAGGTGATATCCCATTGTAGTTTTGATTTGCATTTCCCTGATGATAAGTGATGTTGAGCATGTTTTCATGTGTCTGTTGGCCATCTGGATGTCTTCTTTGGAAAAATGTCTATTCGTAAAACTCCTTTTCATATTATTATTATTATTTCTGGTATTCTAAATTATACTGTATTAACTACTTGCATACATTGTTGAGCCACTAAAACTGTTTATTCAGTTACAGTGCTGGGTAGCATTCTCTAGTCAGAGACTGAGCACTGCCTGAATTTTTTTCTGTATATTGCTATCCAGAGGCAGTCTACAGAATAGGCTACAGGGAGAAAGACACCCTACAAAGGCTTCTCTTCCACCACCATCTCACTAACATAGATGGTACCTATTTAATTTAGATGTAAAATAGTACTTCAGATTGTTTTATTTGGCACTCCTTTGATTATTAGCAAAAATGAATATTTTCCAAATATGAGAAATCTATTTTTATTTTCTTATACGGGAATAGTTTGGCAATATCTTCCTCGGTTATGATCCAGATTATTTTTTTATAAGTTTGAGTAAATTTCTTTTTTTTTAAGTTTGAGTAAATTTCTATCATGATTTTTAATCTTTTGAAAATTTTAAAAAAGATTTATTTGAGAGAGAGAGAACATGAGCAGGTGGAGGGACAAAGGTAGAGGGAGAAGGTAGAGAATCCCAGGCAGACTGTGTACTGAGTATGGAGCCAGACACAGGGCTTAATCTCACGACCCTGAGATGAGGACGTGAGCTGAAACCAAGAGTTCAACTGACTGAGCCACCCAGGTGCCCAACTTTTTGAAATTTTTAATGCAAAATTTTCCTAGTTGGTTGTGCTACTTATTTTAGTTTTGGTATTTTTTTTGTTGACTCAAACATTTTAACATGGGACTGGCTCCATGAACACTGCCTGGCACATAGCAAGCACTCACTAAATATTAATTGAATGTATATATATATATATATGTCTATATACACACATTTTTAAATAATTGCTCTTAAGCTGAGAAGGTCCTTTTTTTATAGAGCTGATGTATTTTCTAGAAGTTTCCTTATAATTAAAATGTTTGACTTTTGAATACATCTAGAGTTTATTTGATTGTATAATGGGAATGTTAATGTGCTTCAAACTGCAATGTGAGCTATATGTATCACATCATTCTTTCATATCCCCTTATTCTAGAAAGGTTTCTTGATTTTAAATTGTCACATGACCTAATATGTAGTGAGACTAGGAATCCCTTTTTTTTTTTAAGATTTTATTTATTTATTTGACAGAGAGAGACACAGCGAGAGAGGGAACACAAGCAGAGGGAGAGGGAGAAGCAGGCTTCCCGCTGAGCAGGGAGCCCAATGCGGGGCTCCATCCCAGGACCCTGGGATCATGACCTGAGCTGAAGGCAGACGCTTAACGACTGAGCCACCCAGGCGCCCTTTTCTGTCCCTCCGTCCTCTTCTTTGAGAAAATCTGCTCATTTGTGTTTCAGAAAGCCTTTGGTAAGGTTGTACACCAAAGTCTGTTGAAAGGAGATTGAAAAAAATGTGTTCTATGTAGAGAGACATTACAGAGAAGAAATAGAGTGGGGATTAAAGGTTGGTACGAGATCCGTGAGCTATTATCTTCCATTTGTGTTCATCCTTGCCCTATACCCCCTTTTCCTAAATGATTAGTAATATCTCTTGACATCTGTAGGACAGATCTGGGAAATGGAGACTACAGTGACATCTCCTCCAGAGGTCACGGATGGCGTTCATGAATTGCTATTTAAGCTTTCTGTCAGTGTTGTTCAGGCCTTGAACTCTGTGGAGAACTCAGACAAGTACATGGTATTATCCCTCCTCCTTAGATTTAACAATCTAATTGAAGATTTTAAACTTTTTAATATTATTCAAGTGTTAAGTTAAAAGATTCTTAAAAGAATCCAAAATGATTATGCAGGAGAGAAAATAGCCTGTAGGAATAGCTAATGTTTTTTTTAATCCAGACTATGTGCTAGGTGCACAATTTTAGGGTCTCTCGAAATGCCTCCCTTATGTCATCGAACATAGTCCTCACATTAACACTGTGAGGTACGTGCCATGATTATCCCCACTGTACAGATGCAGAAACTGAGGACAAAGCAGAAGTCAAGTCACTTGGAACAGTCAAAGTGATAATGTGCCCAAAGGTAGCATGGGTCCTAAGTACTACCCTTCCTGTCTCTAAGGACCCTTTCTACCCTCTGGACCTCTTGGTCAGTTTTCATCTAAATCCCCTAAATTCTCAGCCTGTACACTCTTCCCTCTCCAGCCTTTCATCTTCTGGATCTAGCTGAAGGTTGGCTTGCCCTGCAGTCTTCTCAAATGGTGATTCTTCTCTTCCACCTTTCTTGTAACACGGACAGGAGATGGGTAAATGTTTTTATACTCCTTAGTGCTTCCAGACTGTTCTCCTACCTCCTCCCTACAACCCTCACCTTCAAACCTCACATTATTATATTCTATCAGCCATTTCTCCTCCTTGTTTTAGTTATCTAATAATGCATGGGCTGTTTTCTTCTGATTTCCATATAGATGATTCTTTCAGTGTCTTGCCCTTCCATTCCTTGACCTTTTGTCTTCCACCCTACTTTAGCTCCTCCTCCCCCTGGTCATACTCTGGGATGACAAGCATTACAACTCTTTTTTTTTTTTTTTTTTTTTTTAGGGATGGGGCAGACGGGGGAGAGAGAGAGAATCTTAAGCTGACTCAGAGCTCAATCTCATGACTCCGAGATCATGACCTGAGCTGAAATCAAGAGTCAGATGCTTAACCAGCTGAGCCACCCAGGCGCCCCAAGCATTATAGTTCTTCATACTCAATCAGTGATCCTCATCTCCCACCACCTGCTGTCGTCTGGGCTCTTGCTCTCCTGCTCCAACCCTGACAACTTGATCTTCGTTTTTGTTCTTCGCTTCACCTTTTACTAACCTTAAATTCCTTGATCAGCGATTATAACCATTCTGTGGCACATACCCTCAATTTCCTTTTTCATTTTTACTTACTTGGCTAAACTATATTCTGTTTAAGCCCAGCTGTCCATTTATTCTGACTCTGCACCACAGCAGTACATGATTGAAGGAAAATACACAGCCCTGTTGACTGATCTTACTCTCAGTACCTGATCATTCACTAGTAGGCTCTGGATGCCAGCAGTCACACTGTGTCTCTGTACTTCTTTCGCTCTCCTGTTCTCCCAGATAAGCCTTTCATACCTTCTTTCTCCCAAAACCTGCACCTCCTCCTTAATCTTCATGCCTGGCAGATGATTTTGTTCTTAACGAAGAAAACGGAAGCAACAGAAGATAGCTTCCATAGACTCCCACCACATCTATCCTTCCTTACCTACCTATGAGTCCAGTGTCCACCTGTACATTAGTTCATCCCTTCATCCTGCATACTCTTTATCCTTCAGTGGGATTATTCTTCTCAGAGGAGAAACACAAGCATTGACTTCCAGTTCTTAAAAAATAAAGCTTTTTTTAAACCACTCTTTCCTCTCCAGCCACCACCCTTTTTTTTCTCCCTATCTTTATAGCAAATTCCTTGAAGGAGTTGTCCATATTTGCTGTATTTAAGTTTCTCTTCTATTCTCTCTTGAGTCCAGTCTAATCAGACTTTTGCTCCCATATCTCATCAAAACTATCTTTGTGGATTGCTTATTCACACCCTTCAGACCTTCATTTGAAAGACACCTTCTCAGGTCTTCAGTAAGACCCAACACACACACACACACACACACACACACACACACACACACACACACACACACACACACACCCATCTCCCTCACTTTTATTTTCTTCTTACTGTCTGTCAGGTCTTCAGTAAGACCCAACACACACACACACACACACACACACACACACACACACACACACACACACCCATCTCCCTCACTTTTATTTTCTTCTTACTGTCTGTCTCTCCCACTCTCTCCCCCTGTTATTTGTCCTATTTTTTATCTAGTTCCGTATGCTGGAGTGTAAGCTCCAATCAGGCAGAGAAGTTTCATCTGTTTTGTTCATTGATGCATATAGTTAACACTTAGAACAATGTCAGTAAATATGGATGGATGGATAGAAGAAAGGAGCAAAGGAAGGGATCAGAAATCAGGAGAAGAAATTACTGTGGACAGAAAAAAATCAAGAGACATTTCTTTGAAGGAGGCAGAAATTGCACTGGAATTTATAAAACATGGTTACTGTTTGGCTAGTACCAAGAAGAATGTATTCTAGGTGAAAGAATGTCTTAAGACTCAAAGGGGGATGAACTGGATCTGGCTGCTCTGACTGTGGGTGAGGAGATAAAATAAGATTGGAAAGAGAGGTAGGGAATGGTGTTCCTTATGTGATCCAGGGATTTCAGCAATAACTAGCTGTGTGAGGACATGTGCTGTGTCAGAGACTTCAACAACAACTCAGCATGTCTGACTGAATCATAGTCTGGAACATGAAGCAGCATAAAAGAGCTAGTAGTTGTTGAGTATCTCCTGTGAGCCCAGCCCTGTGTTTTATTTTTTTTTTTAAGATTTATTTATTGGGGGGCACCTGGGTGGCTCAGTCGTTAAGTGTCTGCCTTCACCTCAGGTCATGATCCCAGGGTCCTGGGATTGAGCCCCGCATAGGGCTCCCTGCTCCACGGGAGGCCTGCTTCTCCCTCTCACTCTCCCTGCTTGTGTTCCCTCTCCCACTGTGTCTCTCTCTGTCAAACAAAATCTTTAAAAAAAAAAGATTTATTTATTGGGTCACCTGGGTGGCTCAGTTGGTTAAGCATCTGCCTTCAGCTCAGGTCATGATCCCGGGGTCCTGGGATTAAGCCCCATGTCTGGCTCCCTGCTCAGTGGGGAGTCTGCTTCTCCCTCTGTCCTTTGCCCCTCCCCCTGCGCATGCATGTACATTCTCTTTCTCAAATGAATAAATAAAATCTTAAAAATATTTATTTATTTATTTATTTGAGTGGGGGCAGAGGGAGAATCTCAAGCAGACTCCCCACTGAGTGTGGAGCCTGATGTGGGGCTTGATCTTACAACCCTGAGATCCTGACCTGAGTTGAAATCAAGAGTCAGGTGCTTAACTGACTGAGCCTCCCAGGTGCCCTGCAGCCCAGTGTTAACCTTTTACATGATTTTAGTGTCATTATGCCCTCTTACCCCTGAAGAGACAAGGATCTGGGACATAGAGAAATAGTGAATGAGTGGTGGGTGGATCCAAGCTCAGACACCAGTGCATGTAGTAGCTACAGAGATGAGCTCTTCCCCTCCTTGATGTTCTCTCTCCATTGCAAAGCAATGGAATTGAAAAGCTGTGCCTTCCAAGTTTAAGTTCTAGGAGAACAGCCCTATTACATGTGATAAATTCATTAGATGAAGAGAGTTCATAAATTCTTTAAAGGCAGCTTTCTTGAAATAGTCCTAAAGTAGTATTAACTGCCTTTGAGTTTGAAACGTTAGTCTGATTTGTTAAGAAACTTCATCCCCAGAAAACCCTTTCTTTTATTAAATACGTGTTGAAGCTTCAAAGCATTTTAATCAGAAATTTGTGTGTTGACATCATGCCACATTTGGGCGGGGAGTATCTGACTCTGGTGATGACTGACCAGTCAGTAGAGTCTGGTGCCATGGTGGTCACTCATGTCTGCATGATTGGTGCTCTTCCTTCCCCAGGTGTCCCTGCCTTTTAACGCTTACATGTTTATAATGGACTGAAATACTGATTTTTCTCTTGCTATCCTTTCACAATATTCAGTATTTTTTCCACCAATAGCTATCTTCAGGTGAAATATTACCAAGCATTACTAGAAATAATTTAGAAACCCAGTGTTACATACTGAATTGTGTCCCCCTCAAATTCCTACGTGAGGCCTAACCCCAATATGACTGTATTTGGAGAAAAGGCCTTTAAAAAAAACAGGCAGTTAAGGTTAGATGTGGTTATAAGGGTGGAGCCCTAATCCAATAGGACTGGTTTCCTTATAAGAAGAGCAAGAGACACCAGGAGTGCACCACAGAGACAAAGGGCCATGTGAGGAACAGAGAGCAGCTACCTGCGAGTCAAGTGAAGAGGGTCCCAGGAGAAACAAAATGGTGCCATTACCTTGACCTTGAACTTCATCCTCCAGAACTGTGAGAAAATAGATTTCTGTTCTTCAAGCCACCCAGCCTGATACTTTGTTATGGCAGCCCAAGTTGACTAATACACACAGGCTGAGTCAACTCTTCATGGGAGATGGCAGGAGAGCATAGAGCCTCAGGCTGTGACCAGGATCTGTGCTCATTTCTTTGTAGAAATGAAAGAGTTTTCTCTCACCAGCACATTTTAATGATTTACATTTCCAGGGGTGCCTGGCTGGCTCAGTCAGTGGGGTGGGCAACTCGTGATCTCAGGGTTGTGAGTTTGAGCCCCATGTTAGGTGTAGAAATCACTTAAAAATAAAATCTTTAAAAAAATGATTCACATTTCTGGATGACAGAAGCAGCATTTAAAATTTAGAAGAAGAAATTGTGGTGGATGGTCTCTTGTCCCTTTGTATAGTTTCATGTTGCTGACCAGTGACATCTGCTGGAGAACTGTGGCAAAACAAGTTCGCTGGAACAAGGGTTTGTGCTACTCTTTCAGTCTTCATTTTCAGTAGATCTTAAGCATCTCATGACACTTAATGTTGTTCTTGAGGCTTCATAGGGAATCACACAGACTCTGGGGCAACAATCACATAGACACTTAAAAATGGATTTTTATATGAAAGATGAGAAAAGTGATTTGGGGTCAAGACCAGGAAAAAGTAGGGAGGTTGGGTGGAAACAGGGAAGAGGCGAAGGGAGGTGAGTCTGGAGTTCAAAAGAAAAGGGAAAAATTCAAAAGCAGTTTTGAAAAATAAAATGCTTTTCCACAAATAGAAACATTAATAATAATTTTACTGGAACTACTTTTGTTTAAATCACAGTGCTATACCTTAAGACTTCAAGACTGTAACATCTCCTGCCTCAGTTATGTTTATGTCTAAAAATATAAAAATGAGGGACGCCTGGGTGGCTCATTCGGTTAAGCATATGACTCTTGATTTTGGCTCAGGTCATGATCTCAGGGTCATGAGATCGAGCCTGAGTTGGGCTCAGTGCTTAGTGTGGAGTCTGCTTCAGATTCTCCCCACCCCACCCCACACACCCCCACTTGCTCAGGCGCACATGCACATGCTCTTTCTCTCTCAAAATAAATAAATAAAATCTTTTTTAAAGAAAGACCTTTGAGTCTTTTTTAAAAAATAAAAATATAAAACAAGCTAAGTCACTAAAGTACTTTCCTTCAAAATCAAAGGAAAAGCAAGCCTGGAAATAGGCTAGCCAAGACTGTGTCATTATCAGTGAAATCCTGTCAGTCTCAACCCTGCAGGCTTATTATTTTAAACTTTTTAAATGAAAATTTTCATACATACGCAGAAGTAGAGAAAGTTAGTGTAATAATACTCATGTACCCATCTGTCTCCAAAGTGAGGGTTTTTAAATGCATTTTTCTAAGAAAACATTTTTGAAGTAGAATTTGATGTATTCATTGGATAAGAGGTGAATGAAGAAAGTCCTGATGAGTTACAAATTTCTGATTTAGAAACCTGGGCTGCAAAATAAATCAGAGATAGACAAGTATCATATGATCTCACTGATAATGAGGAATTTGAGGAGCAAGACAGAGGATCATAGGGGAAGGGAGGGAAAAATGAAACAAGATGAAACCAGAGAGGGAGACAAACCATAAGAGACTCTTAATCTCAGGAAACAAACTGAGGGTTGCTGGAGTAGAGGGGGGTGGGAGGGATGGGGTGGCTGGATGATGGACACTGGGGAGGGTATGTGCTATGGTGAGTGCTGTGAATTGTGTAAGACTGATGAATCACAGACCTGTACCCCTGAAACAGATAATACATTATACATTAAGAAAGAAAGAAAGAAACAAACAAACCTGGGCTGCTAATGACAACGTTAATGAAGAGCACAGAGAACCAAGAGGCTGCAGTTTAACAGTGTTTGCCTTCACTGCTGCTTCCTCGTTCCTTAGTCATTCCTGAGAGAGAGAGAGAGAGAGAGAGAACATGCAGGGGGAACAGCAGAGGGAGAGGAAGAAGCAGGCTCCCCACTGAGCAGGGAGGAAAGTGTGTGTTTTAATCTTTAGGACAGATCTGAGATAAATGTAGCTGACCTCCTCTTGTGGAATCAGGAATGACTTGGAGAGAGTTAGTGAGTCATTATCTACATCCTGTTGTCACTTCCCTGGCTCAGCTACCCAAAGCCTGTACCAGCCGGAGACTAGGCGGACCTTCCTGCAGAACGTTACCTGATGCCGTTTTAGGGACTAGAATGGTATTTGTCCTCTTAATAACTCCCTTCTCCCTAATTTTTCTCTGTGTGAGGGACGGGATCCCTGTTGGACAGGCAGAGTATTGATGGCATTACAGTACAGGAGGTGTGGCCCACACTAGAGTACTGTAGTCCAGGCAGGAGGGGCCTCATGTCTACATGACATACCCTTTCTCAGGTGTTCCGTGAGTTCAGAGAGTCAATGGAAAGGGAAGCTGGCATGCAGCTAGACCAAGGCTTCAGTGAGTAAATGTGTCTAAGAAACCAGGAGTTAAATTGAGAGCAGTATGTATCAGTTTGTCCCCTAGTTGTTAGCCATCACACAAATGCATTGAATGTAGGGTCAGAAACCATTTGCAGTCCTTGCCTGCTAACTTCCTGGTTTATCCTTCTCTTGTTTCCCTTTGGAAAAATAAGTAGGTAAAAAAAAAAAAAAAAAAAAACACAAAAAACAAAACCTTTTGTGTATATATTCTTATTTTTATATTTATTTTCCCCTCTTCTTAGCTCTCCTCCTTTCTCATAGAAGTCCTTTCTTATGGAAGGGATGGCATACTACATATATTCTTCACCTTGCTCTTTCTCCCTAGAATTCACTTTTAGCCCGTGGAGATCTTCCTCATTCTTTCTTATAGCATATTATTCAAATAGTTATGTCGTATTTTTTGGGTAGTTCTATCATTTCTGATATTTTGCTGTTATAAACAAATGTTCAGTGAATATTTTCTGAATCTTTGAATTGCAACAGAGACAAGTCCTGCAGGCAGCCAGCACAACAAACACAGGCTACCTACAAAGAAACTCAAGTTGATTTTAGATTTATTTAATACTGTACCCAGAACAAAGACTGACATATAGTATTCATTTTGTTTAACATTCGTTCTTATTTTTAAGTCATACATGTACAGAATGATGTTGAGCAATTTTAATTGATTCTTTTCATAATTATTCCATATCCATGTCCATGTGTTTGTATCGCATATGTTGTACTCTCTGGTTTTCCACCCCTGTTTAAAAAATACTCAGCAGAGGGGCGCCTGGGTGGCTCAGTCGTTAAGCGTCTGCCTTCAGCTCAGGTCATGATCCCAGGGTCCTGGGATCGAGCCCCGCATCAGTCTCCCTGCTCAGTGGGGAGTCTGCTTCTCCCTCTCCCACTCCCCCTGCTTGTGTTCCCTCTCTCGCTGTGTCTCTCTCTGTCAAATAAATTAAAAAAAAAAAATCAGCAGAGATAGTACCTCCTTGCTTGTCCTTGCCACTACCATGGGATTTACTCTATGATATCTTTTACCAACTCTCTCCTCTTTGGGACTACCAATCCCTAGAAAGCTGGCATTTTAGCACCTAATAGCATTCCTGGCATGAGTAGGTACTTAATATATTTATTAATTGATGAAAGGGCTTTAAAAATCATTATAGTTTTAGAAAACAGTAAATAACAGGAAACTGTGTTCACTTCCTATTTTTCCAGTAAAAGTACACATCTGTTTTATTCACTTTCTCTTTATGTTTTTCTCTCCAAATTTAGTCTGTGCTGAGACCTATAACCCTGATGAAGAAGAGGAAGATACTGATCCAAGGGTAAGAACTGCTGCGAAGGCCTTAGGTAGAATTGCTTTATTCCCCACTCACTCCCCTCCTCCTCTACATCATGCTGGTAATTAAATAAATACAAATTAAAATCTCAACAAGGTGCTATTTTTTTTTTATCTACCAGATAAATATTAAGAAGAATGAAAGCAGGACTGGTTGAGGTTATGGTAAGATGGGGTGCCTAGCTGTAGCTGTCAAAGCCTTAAACATAGTCAAGCCAACTGACTCAGCAGTTACCTGAAGGAGAATTCATCCCTAATAAGCAGCTGGATCCTTCCTGAAGATGTATAAACAGAGATCATTGCAGTGTTGTCATAGTAAAAAATGCGAACAATGCCCCCAAAATAGGGGATTACCAGGGGCTAAATTATGGTGCATTCAAATCAAGAGAATCTGCAGCCATTTCCTAAAATAAAAAAATAATTAAAAAAATATTTATCTGGGGCATCTGGCTGACCTTTTTGGAAGATCAAGTAACACTTAACCTTGGGGTCGTGAGTTCGAGCCCCATGTTGGGTGTAGAGATTACTTTAAAAAGTAAATAAACTTTAAAATACACACATACACACATATATTTATCCATCCGTCTAGTATTTATTAGTACAAAGAATTATTTCTGGAAGGATATATCCCAAATGTTAACAGTGGTTGTGGCAGGACTATGGTTCACTTTTGGTCTTTTCTTAAAAACTCAGATTTTTTAAACTTTTGTACAGTTACCAAATTATTTTTATAAAAGCATATCTGAACCACCATTTTTAAAAGATTGATGTTTTAAAAGAAGCTTTAATGATCTTTCAAGTATGCCGTAAAATGAGCAGCCCATGAAAGATTTCTGAAGTATTCTAATAATAAAATGCTACCATTGTGTGAATATAATAGATATGTAAATTTTAAAAATTTATTCTGGATATTATAAAATTCTTGATGACTTTTAAAAGTTAAAGCAGTTAAGCAGTTTTTTGGGAGGGGCACCTGGGTGGCTCAGTCAGTTAAGCATCTGACTCTTGATTTCAGCTCAGGCCATGATCTCAGGGTCATGAGATGGAACCTTGCATTGGGCTCTGTGCTCAGTGTAGAGTCTCCTTGGGATTCTGTCTCTCCTCCTCCCTCTACCCCTTCCCCCACCAAAAAAATTAAAGCAGTTTTTTACTAACTTTTTAATATCACAAATTAAATTTTACTTAATACTTTTGACATCTGTTATTTCTCATCAGATTAAGAAATGTGCTTTTTTTTTTAGTACTTAGGTCTCTAAATTATAACAGCAATACTAAGCACTAATTATTTTTTTAGTTCAATAAACACTTAATATCAGTAATAATAACAGTTTTTGAGCACCTACTAAATACCAGGTACTGTTTTAAATACTGCATGTATTAACTTATTTAATCCTTCTGACAACTCTAATTTAGTAGATTCCACCAGTACTACTACTAAACTGATGTTTGGACTACAGCATGTACAGCTGTTGTTTACTTGCCATCTGCACTTAGATTTCAATAGGCAACTCACGCTGAATGTGAGCTCCTGATTATTTCCCTTTAAACATTCTTCTCCACCCATAGTCTTCCCCAGTTCAGTTTATGGCAGCTCCATCCTTCCAAGGGCTCAGGTCCAAAACTTGAGGGTCACCCTCAGCTCCTCTTATTTTTTTCACACGGGCATTCAGTTTCCAGCAAATCCGATGGGCTTGGTCTTCAAAACATATCCAGCACTCTACTACTTGTCAACACCTCCGTGGCTACCACCCCAGTCCTGACCACCACCATCTGGCACTGGAATAATCACAGTAGTTTCCTGGCTTCTACTCTTGCTTCCCTCAAGGATGCTCTTCACTCAGTAGCCAGTGTTAGCCTTTAAAAACATTTTTTATCTTTTTAATTCTTTTTAATTCCTCAGTCAGAGCCTTCAAATTGCCCCCATATGGCTAGGGAAAAGTTGTAGTTCTGTGGCCTACAATGCCATCTGTGATTTGGGCATCACCCTCACCTAACTCCCCAATTTGGTCTCATCCTGATCTTTCACCCTTGCTCTGCATGAGTCACACCCATCTCCTGGTTCTTCTCAGACATGCTCTTCACCTACCACAAGGCCTTCTTTTCACTTACTGTTCCCTCTGCTTGAGGTGCTCTTCCCATAGAGATGTCCACATGACTCCCTCCCTCAGGTCATCCTCATTTCCTTGAGATCTTTACACAAAGTCACCTTCTCAATGGGGCCTCATCCGCCCAACTCCACACACATACACTTTTTTATTACCCTTCCCTACCTTAATTTTCTCCTTAGCCTTGTCACTCTCTAACATATTTTACAGATTTACTGGATGAGAGCAGTTATTTTGACCTGTGCATTTCCCGTGTCCCCAGAGGTATAACAGTGCCTGGCACCTAGTAGATGCTTAGTATCTGTTGAATGAACAAATCAATAGCCCTCTGCTTTACAGATGAGGACGCTGAGGCTCCCAGGGGGTAGCTGACTTGCTGCAAGTCACACAGTCAGTTAGTGGCCCCAAGGTAAGTGCTCTGCCCCCATCACAGTGCCCCTCCGTGATCAGGGCACTGCTTGGTATTTGTATCGAATGAAAGTCATAGTAAACATGCTCTTAATTTTCCCCACTTTTTAGGAGAAAGAAATTTACCGATCTGTAAGTAAAGTCAAATTTTAAAATGGAATAAAAATATTTCCCTGCTTTCATTTGGATTGGCAGGTGATTCATCCTAAAACTGATCAACAGAGATGCAGACTTCAGGAAGCTTGCAAAGATATTCTCCTTTTCAAAAATCTTGATCAGGTAACATTGGTTTTAAAAATATTTTTGTCTTTCAGCTTTTCTCCTATTTGTCATTTAAACAGTTTTTGTCGTCTTAGCCTAAGCTATATAAGGCAGAAAACTTTAGATTCATCTTACCTACAAATGTTTGCATTGTGTTGCCCATCATAACTCATAATGAGCTTTTCAGATGACTTCTAGTATTTCTCTGAATTGCTTTGGTACTTCCTCCAAGAAAATACCACTTGAGGACCATGCAACTTGGTCATGTTAAAAGGAAATGTTCAGGTTTGCATGACCGTGGCTTAGTTTGGAGGGTCTGAATTTATGCTGCAGAGTAATTTCTCCAAAGATGCAAGTTATGGAGTTCTCTTCTCTGGTAGCAGTTAACCCACTGGAGGTTTGTGACTTCTCAGGCCTTAGATGTGGGGTATCTCTTGTGTGCTTCTCAGCAAAGACCTCAGACATGGGGAGTGGTGTGTGTCAGCAGCGCTCTGGTGTGGGATCTATGCTTGGACCTGTCCTCCCTCCCTTGGTGGCGATAGAGAGCAGGGGCTACCTCATGAGGACAGAGAATCTTCAAATTTCATTACTTCTTTTCTTTGAGAGCCACACGCTGAAGCTGTATAAGTAGCTGAGGTACTGGGCGGAGAATCCTAGAATGTGCGGAGACAAGAAGGATGGGATTAGAATTCCCCTACTACACAGCTCCTGCAAATAAGTCTTTTAATGACGTCCTCACAACCATCCCTGGTATCTATAAACCAGTCTGTTTGGGAGCTGTGTGGCTATAAGAATAGCCAGAACTTCAGTCAATTTTATTAGTCTCAGGCTGACTAAAACAAGGACCCTCACCTCAAGGAAAGGCTGGTTGTGAGAAATGCTGGTCTGTGTCTCCTCTTTTCCCTAGAAGATCCATCTGTATCAATGGAAAGAAGACTTGCTTTTACCTACTGAACAAAACCCCTTGTAAATTTTATATCATCAGATGTTCTAAGGGCAGTTGCTATGTCAATCTAATATTCAGAGTTTTCTTAGTATTGAAGAAAACCATTTTACCATTTTATTTATAACTAAAATGTCAGATGTAGTGATTTTTTTTCTAACATTTCGTCATGAAAATACTCAAATACAACAAAATTGAAAGACTTCTATAGAACACACATTCATCCACTGCCTTGATTCTACGATTAATGTTTTACTGTGCTTGCTGTTATATGCCATCTACCCATCTTTCAGCAAAGGGGTCGGTAAATTTTTTCTTAAAGAACAAGGTAGTAAATATGTCTGTCACAACTACTCAACTCTGTTATTGTAGCAGGAAAGCAGCCACAGATGATACGTAAATGAAAGGGTGTGGCTGTGTTCCAGTAAAACATTATTTACAAAAACAGGCAGCTGTTTGCTGGCCCCTGCGTTAACCCATCTTACTTTTTTGGGTTCATTTCAGAGTTAAGTTGCAGATGCCATTATACCTTCCTTTAAAGACTTTGGCATGCATATCCTGGAGCTGCTTGTCCTGTTTATAGTCTTCTGATACAAAGTTTGTATACAATGAAATGTCTAAATTTTAAGTGAGTTCACTGAGATTTGAGAAATGTATACACTTGGGTAACCCAAATTCCCTAACAAGTTATGGAACATTGCCACCACCCCAGAAAATTCCCTCATGCCCCCTTGTGATCAGTTCTCGCCTCCTCTTAGAAACAACTACTATTTTGATTTATTCTACAATAAATTAATTTTGCCTCTCCTAGGGTTTCATATAAATGGAATCACACGGTATGCACTCTTTTGTGTGAGACTTCTTTCACTTAGCACAGTTTTTGAGGTTCATCCCTGTTGCAGGTATCAGTAGTTCATTCCTTTTCCTTTTTCACTTTTTATTTTGAATTAGTTTTAGACTGACAGGAAAGCTGCAAAAACAGTACAGAGTTCCCATATACCCTTCATCCAGCTTCCCCCAGGATTCACATCTTAACATAACCGTAGGACAGTGAGCAAAACCAGGAAATTAACATTGTTGTAATACTATTAGTTGAACTACAAACCTTATTGGGATTTCACCCATTTTCTCACTTATGTTTCCTTTTTTTCTGGTTAAGGATCCAATCCAGAATCCCACATTGCATTTAGTTCTTTCTCTTCAGTCTGTCGTGGTTTTCAGTTCTTTCTGGTCTTTCATAATCTTGACACCTTGAAGAGTACTGTTTCATTATAGAATGTACCTCAGTTTGGATTTGTCTGATGTTTCTTCATGACTGGAATATGGATATACATTCTTGGCCTGACTGCTACAGAAATTATATTGTCTTTCTCAGAGCATCATATCAAGGGGTCTGTGATGTCAGGATGCCTTATTGCTGGTGATGTTAGTTCATTCCTTTTTGTTGCTGAGTAGTGTGCCATTATATGAAAATACTAGTTTGCTTATCCGTTTTTTTTTTTTTCCCTGTTGATGGATACTGGGTCTATTTCTTGTTTTTAGCTCTTATGAATAATGCTGTGGGCATTTTGTACAAGTCCTTTTTTTTTTTAAAGATTTTATTTATTTGACAGAGAGAGACACAGCGAGAGAGGGAACACAAGCAGGGGGAGTGGGAGAGGGAGAAGCAGGCTGCCCGCTGAGCGGGGAGCCCAATGTGGGACTCGATCCCAGGACCCTGGGATCATGACCCGAGCTGAAGACAGACGCTTAACGACTGAGCCACCCAGGCGCCCTGTACAAGTCTTTTTGTGAACTTTTTTTTTCCATTTCTCTTCAGTAAAATATCTGAGGGCTAAATGGCTGAGTCATAGGGTAGGTATATGTTTGATTTTATAAAAATCCGCCAGATCTTTTTCAAAGCGGTTGTACTGTTTTGCATTCCTTCAACAATATATGCGATTCCCAGTTGCTCCATATCCTTACCAACATTTGATACTATCTATCTTTTAAAATTTTAACCATTCTGGTGAGTGTATTTGTTTCAGTTTTTAAAAATTTACTTACACCTACGTTGGGTTAAAGCTTACTTAAAAAAATAGAAATAAAAATACATGAATAAAATAAAAATTTATTTCCCAAATTTCTGGTTTTAAGTTTTCAAATTTACAGAATAGTCAAAAGAATAGTGCCATGAACACTCATGTACCCTTACGTAGACTGACCAATTAACATTTTGTCACATTTACTTTCTTTTGTATGTGTATGTACACACACATAAGTATATATGAACTGCTTTTTTCTTTTGTCCTGAGCCATTTATGAATATGTTTAAGACATTTTGATTCTTAGCCACTAAATACCTTAAGATGTATTTTGCAAGAATGAGGATATTCTACATTAGCACAAAACCATTATTAACAGTGATGCAATAATGTTATCTAACACCCACTCTGTATTCAGATTTTCCCAGTAAAGTTCTCTACAGCTTTTTTGTTTTGTTTTTCATTCCTGAATTACATGTTGCCTTTGGTTGTCATGGGGTCATTTTAGTCATCTCCAGCCTAGAATCCTCCCCTTACACCTTATTCTGTATCTCATGACACTGATGTTTTTGAAGAGTCCAGACCAGAAGAAGAGTTACTCAGGATGAGAGGCTGCCAGTGGACAGCCCACAGGCCAGTTACAGCTAGTGTGTGGTTTGGCCTGTATTGTACATGAAAATTTGAATTGTTACCTGTATTTAAACATGAGATTTCTGGCAACACTGGGCTCACATTCCATGTGAATGTGGAATGCACATGAATAGCACTTCCTTTTTAGTATTTGTCAGCTTGTACAGTATTCAACACACATGGAACTGTGGAATTAAAGAGATGCTTTTAGTGATACTCAGTTATTTTAGGTAGCACAGTCACACTGACAGACACTAAATCACATGGACTTATGCAACAATAAAATTTTTCCTTGCCACATCTTCAGTGCACATTCCTCCAAGGAGAAAGTCTTTCTTTGAGCTGAAGCTGGTATTTGTTAGTGCCCCCTGACAGTCACTGATCTCCCTCCCTGACAGAGGGATACTGGCCCTAGACTGAGACCACTGTTTTGTTAGAATTTAATAGCATTGGGGCACCTGGGTGGCTCAGATGGTTAAGTGTCTGCCTTCGGCCCAGGTCATGATCCCAGGGTCATGGGATTGAGCCCCACATCGGGCTCCTGGCTCAGCGAGGAGCCTGCTTCTCCCCCTGCCTCTCTCCCTGCTCATGCTTTCTCTCTCTGTATCTCTGTGTCTCGAATAAATAAAATCTTAAAAAAAAAAAAGAATTTAATAGCATTGTTTTGTTTTCATTATACTTACCAGTACAGTTAGATACCTTCTGGTTATAGCAGGTGATGATAAGTAAGTAATTGTATGTGTTGTATATAAATGTTTGAAGCAATAGTAGCTGTCCAATAATCTCAATTTTTGAGTTCCTGTTGTGTGACACTTTCCTTAGATTTTTCTTTTTTAGCCATGAAAATCAATGACATAGAAACTATTAAACCCTTTTTAAAATGTGAATTAACTGAGGCTCAGAGAGTTAAGTGATGTGCGTGGCTAGTCAGAGCAGTTGCTGTGCTGCTCTGTGAGGTAACCTCTAAGTCCATCCCAGCCATTTAGATTTGATGATCCTGTTAAGATCAACACCTGTAGGAAGCTGGCATCTCATGGCTTTACAGATGACATAGTGGAGCCATCAAGGCACCTGACTGACAGTCGTGTGGGTGTGACTAGGAGAATGGGCGCCATGATTTAGATACCTCTTTTTGCATAAATTATGGGATTTTTTTTTAAAGCAGTACTGCCTCAGAATACTTGGCAGCTGTGCTGTGTACATGGAGGTACAAAGCTGAATGGTCAGAGGAAAACATTTGTTTCAGATAGCTTAAGGATTTTGCTTGAATATGGAGAACAGTCTAATATATGTACTTCCACTATGTAGTCACAAAGTGAGATAAGCGTAATCATTTTCTCCCCCAGCAAATGTAAAAGCCTTCTTTTCTATTTGTGTGTATACCCTGCAGGAACAACTTTCTCAAGTCCTTGATGCCATGTTTGAAAGGACGGTCAAAGTTGATGAGCATGTCATTGACCAAGGAGATGATGGAGACAACTTTTATGTCATAGAACGGTAGGAGATGGAGCTTTGCAGATGTGTGGCTACACTTAATGAGATTCATGATGCAGGGCATGTACTTTACCCTATGCTTTGTTCAGCCGAGAGAGGACTTAGGACCAGGTGTACAAGCTTCTTAAAGCTTGTCTCTCTCCTCACTCATCTGTGGAATTTAAGAAACAAAATAGAGGATCATGGGGAAAGAGGAAAAAATAAAACAAGACAAAATCAGAGAGGGAGACAAATCATAAGAGACTCTTAATCATAGGAAACAAACAGGGTTGCTGGGTGAACAGATGGGGTAACTGGGTGATGGATATTAAGGAGGGCATGTGAGGTAATGAGCACTGGGTATTAAATAAGACTGATGAATCACTGACCTCTACCTCTGAAACTAATAATACATTATATGTTAATTAATTGAATTTAAATAAAAATAAAAAAATTTTAAAAGGGGGAAAAAGAGTTGGGCACTTAACTGACTGAGCCACCCAGGCACCCCAAGAACTTCTCTTAATAAAAAGACATCAAAAAAAAAATCAAGAAAGGGAAAAAAAAAGCTTGTCCCTCTCTGTCCATAGCCTGCCCCCTCTGTCTAGTGCTGCTGACCTGAGTTCTCAGTACAACCCATTATCAGTACTAAAAAATCTCCTTTACAGTTAGGCAAGAAGTGAAGGATGTGCTTCGTAAACATGTTATTTGCCAGTGTTCAAGTGAATTGATTTCATAAACCATTTTGCTCTATTGTCATCTGGGTCTTTCGGTCCCAGCCTAATTTTACACATGAATACACTGCCTCAACTTCCATGTCGCTGGCCCCTTCTGGCTCTGTTCCAGGTGTAAGACATGTTGGGAGACATAAAATATGTGGGTTTGACCTGCTGGCCTTAGTGTGTCATAAGATCTTGAGCCGTTAATATCATCTTGGTGGCTCCTTCTGACCCCCTCTCAGACCTGAAGGGAACCACCTTCACCAGATTATCTCCTATAGAATGCATAGAAATTGTGTCTCTGGTAAAAGGGTCTCTTTAAGGAATTTGTTATATGTTGTTAATTATCTTGCAGAGACATTGATATATTTAAGTTTGCCTCAGTGATGTATTGAGAGTGCCTGTTTCTCTAAATGTTTATCAGTTCTGAATATTATTCTTTAGCATTAATTACCAGTCAATAGGTAGAATATTGTACCTTTTGGTTTCTTTATTTTAATCAGTTCTATATCCTAGTTTTCAACAAACTACAAAAGAAGACCCATATAGTCATTTCAATCCCTTCAGGAAAAGCATTTGACAAAATTCAGCACCTTTTCAGTGTAAAAACTCTCAGCAAACTAGGAATAGATGTGGTTTTTCACCAATCAGATTAAAGGAATTTTTTTAAAAACCTATGGCCAACATCATAATTAGTAGTGAAAGATTGACTCTTTTCCCCGTAAGATCAAGAACAAGACAGGGATATCTGCTCTCATTACTTCTACTGAGTATTATACTGTAGGTCCAGCCAATGCAATAAGGCAATGAAAAAAGAAGGAAAAGAGGGAGGAAGGAAGGGAGGGCATATAGATTAGAAAAGAAAAAGTGAGACTGTCTTTGTTTGCTGATGACATGCTCCTCCCTAGAAAATCCCAAGCTACAAAAAAGCTACTAGAACTGATAAGTGAGTTTAGCAAGGTCACAGAATACAAAGTCAAAATGCAAAAATCTATTATATTTCTGTATGCTAGCAAAAATCTTTTGGAAATTGCCTGTTTTATATCATATGTACCTTCTATTTCTGTACCACATGCCAGGTCTAAAATTTGTTATTAGAAGTAATAAATGAAATTATTTCTTGTTATACTTCCAGGGGAACCTATGATATTTTAGTAACAAAAGATAATCAAACTCGCTCTGTTGGCCAGTACGACAACCATGGCAGTTTTGGAGAACTTGCTCTGATGTACAACACCCCGAGAGCTGCTACCATTGTCGCCACTTCAGAAGGTTCCCTCTGGGGACTGGTGAGTTAGAGAAATGAGTCCCCTTACTTCAGGGTTTTCTGTCCTTGGGCTCTTGGTTCATGCTATATTTTATAGCTAGTTCTCTGAAAGACATTATGAAACATCTTGTACCAATGTGTTTTTCCATTTCTCTAAAATGATTTGTCAACAAACCACTTATTCTAAATTGCAGGGGAAAGACTGAGTCTTATGACCTTATAGTCATGTCAGTTCTTATTACGCTTTCTGTTTATGTTTTTATCAGACAGGTAGAGACAAAGGGGATAATTCTCTGTATAAGAGACAGCCTAGAAAAATAATTATCATAGAAAGCTCTGCCAACAATGTTTTCCATCTCTAGCTGTCCCAGAACTAAGTTTTCTTTATGGACAGCCATCCACTTGTGCATCGGCCCATGCCAACATCCAGTAGGTTTAGATGATTAGAAGGGCTGATGGCCATATCCTGGGAAAGAGAACTTTCCTAGAGTGTCTGTGGCACAGCACGACTGTGATCCCTTTCCTCCATTACCCATGGTCCACCTTGCTTCCTTCAGCATCAAGCCTTCAAAATCTATAACTGTCTTCCTTCTCAAACAAAATAATTATCCTCTTGTACAAATTCCAAATTTCACTTTTAAGATACTAACATCTGTGATAATTTGTTTCCATTTGCTTTATAAGCAGAATTAAATGTATACCATAGCATTATCAATATAGTTCCTCAAATGAAATCACAGTTTAAAGACATATTAGAGCACTTTCCTGTGATATAGTGATGTAGAACTAAGAACGTCTTGAGAAATGGGAGATATAATGCCTTAAGAATAGATCACACACTTGGGGGAACCCTAGTGATTGAAAAACTCAAGGATGGGGCGCCTGGGTGGCTCAGTTGGTTGAGCATCCGACTCTTGATTTCAGCTCAGGCCATGATCTCAGGGCTATGAGATCAGGCTCCACGCCTTGCTTAAGGTTCTCTCTCTCCCTCTGCTCGCCCCCCCCCTCCCCGCTCACATGCTCACTCACTTTCCATCTATCTCTCTGTCTCAAAAAAAAAAAATACTCAAGGTTAGATCATAGATCAGTAAGTAATGGGGGAAAATAAACTCAGTTTTAAAATGTATTGATGCAGGGCACCTGGCTGGCTCAGTCAGTAGAGCATGTGACTCTTGATATCAAGGTTGTGAATTTGAGTCCCACATTGGGCGTGGAGCCAACTTTAAAAAAATATTGATAACAACTACTGGTCCAGGTCAAGATGGAATAGCTCCATTCCTCACTAGTTTTCTCTCTTAAAACTAAGAAAGTCCAGATATCATACAACAAACAAACTTAGGAAGACCCTGGAAGATGGAAAAGAGAAGGTGGAATGGCTAGGGATCTTGGGACTTAAAGAAGGACTAGAGAGTGAGTCCCAGATGACATTCGGAAAAGCCTACAACCTAGATCCACCAACCAAGTACATACAAAAACAACCCCAAGGAAACCCTGACCCCTTTGGCTAAAGGACCAGGAAAAGGGCAGCCTAGCAGAACAGATAATATCACCCTATTCCAGCCAACTACCAAAGGAAAAACTGTTTCTTCCTCCCCACAGTGTCACTGGGGCTAGCAGCAAGCTGAACTTACAGCCTCACCCAGCAGCAAAGAGGCAAAATGAGATGACATGTAGTGTCACTAATTGGCACTCCACTTTCCCTGCCAGGGTTGTGTCATTGGGGTCCAGAGGGGAGCTGAACATTCATTCCAACATGTATATGCACACTATGCCTAATAGAGTGCCTGCAAAAGAAGAAGATTAAATTGGATACATAATTCACAACATAATAGCCCAAATGTCAGAGGGACAATAGAAAACCACTTGTTGGGCGCCCGGGTGGCTTAGTCGGTTAGGTGTCTGCCTTTGCTCAGGTCGTGATCCTGGGGTCCTGGGATTGAGCCCCATATCAGGCTCCCTGCTCAGTGGGAGCCTACTTCTCCCTCTCCCTCTGCCCCTCCCCGCCCCTGCTCATGCTCTTTCTTGTTCACTCTCTCTCTCTCTCAAATAAATAAAATCTTTTTTAAAAAATCACTTGTTAATACAAAGAACAAGGAAATTCTCAACCTGAGTGAGAAAAGACAGTCAACAGATGCCAATACCAAGATGACACAGATATTGCAATTAACTGACAAGGGTTTAAAGCAGTTCTCATATAACCAAGAACATAAGCCATCAACTTATGGCTTATAAGCCAGCAATTATGGACACACTTGAAAAAAAATGAAGAAAAAAATAGAAGGTCTCAATGGAGAAATAGAAGACAGAAAGAAGATCCAAATGGGAAATTTTAGAACTGGAAAATATAATAACCAAAATAAAAACTCACTGGATGGGCTCAATAGCAGAATGAATATGAGAGAGGAAAAATATCTGTGAACTTGAAGGTAGAACAATAGAAATTACCCACTCTGGACAACAGAAAGAAAACAGACTGAAATGAAGTGAACAGAGTGTGTGGGATAATAACAAAAGATGGAATATTTGTATCAATAGAATCCCAAAAGGAGAGGAGAAAGAGTATAGAACTAAAAGATTCTTCAAAGAAATAATAGTTGAAAACTTCCCAGATTTGGTAAAGATAAAACTACAGATTGAAAAAGCTGAGTGAACCCCAAATTGTATAAACACAAATCTATGGCAAGACACATAATCAAACTTCAGAAAACTAGACATGAAAAATTTCAAAAGCTACTGGAGAGAAAAAAAATGCATTACCTCTAAGGGAATGACAGTTTGAATGATACCAGCTTTCCTGGCCATAGAGTCCAGAACAAGTGGCACAGCATTTGTCAATGTTGAAAAAAAACATAACTATCAGCTCAGAATTCTATACCTAGGTAGAATATCCTGCAGGGATGAAGATATTCTCAGATCAAAGAAAACTAAGAGACTTTGTTACCAGCAGGCCTACCTTTAAAAAAATGGCAAAAGAAAGTTCTTTAAACAGAAAGAAAGTGATAAAAAAAGGAAAATTGAAACATGAAGAATGAAGAAAGAACAACAGAAAAAGTAAACTATGGGGAGATACAAAAGACTATCCCCTTGAGTTTTCTAAATTGTGTTAGATGCTTAAAGCAAAATTATTGGGGTGCCTGGGTGGCTCAGTCGTTAAGTGTCTGCCTTTGGCTCAGGTCATGATCTTGGGGTCCTGGGATCGAGCCCCTCATCGGGCTCCCTGCTCAGCGGGAAGCCTGCTTCTCCCTCTCCTGCTCCCCCTGCTTGTGTTCCCTCTCTCACTGTGTCTCTCTCTGTCAAATAAATAAAATCTCTAAAAAAAATAAAGCAAAATTATTGTCTGATGTGGGTCTCAGTGTATATAAAGGAAATATTTAAGAAAATTATAGTCTAAAGGAGGGAGTAAAGGGACCCAAATGGAAGTAAAGTTTCTACACTTTATTCCAACTACTAAAATGTTGACATCAGTAGATTGTGATAAGTTACATATATCAATATAACCTAGAGCAACCATTAAAATAATCTGTACAAAGAGATGTATTCAAAAGCTCTATAAATCAAAATTCTAAAAACTGTTCAGGTAAACCATAGGAATACAGGAAAATGAAATGGAGGAACAAAAAGCAGGAACCCCAGCAGAAAACATATAGTAAAGTGGTAGACGTAGGCCCTAATATATGAATAATTACTGTAAATATAATCTAATTATACCAACTGAATGACAGAGACAAGTCACATGGATTTTTTTAGATGACCCAACTCTATTCTATCTGCACCAAACTCACTCAAACGTAATGATATAGGTAGGTTCAAAGTAAAAATACAGAATTATATATATACCATGCAAACATTAACTAGAAGAAAGCAAGGGTAATTATATTAATATCAGATAAGATAGACTTCATAGCAAAGAAAGTGACCAGGGACAAAGAGGAACATTACATAATAATGAAAGCGTTAATCTACCAAGAAGACACATAGCAGCCCTAAATTATGTATACAGCAAACAACAGAGCTTCAAAATATGTGAAGCAAAAACTGATAGAACTGAAAGAAGAAATAGACAAATCCACAGTTATAGTTGCAGACTTTTAACACTCCTCTCTCAAGAGTTGGTGGAACAATTAGAAAATCAGGAAGGATATAGAAGAACTTAACCATCAGCCAGAAAGATCTAATTGAAATTTATAGAACATTCCATACAACAACAGTAGAGTACCCATTCTTTTCAAGCCTATGGAACATTCACCAAGATAGACTGTATCCTGGCATATAAAATAAAGCTTAACAAATTTAAAAGAATTGAAATCAGACTGTGTATTCTCTAAACACAATGGAATAAATCCAGAAATCCATAACAGAGAGGTAACAGGAAAATCTCCAAACACTTGGAAATTAAATAGCACATTCCTAAAGAATTTGTAAGTCAAAGTCACAATAGAATTTTTTTAACAAATTGAACTGTAAAACCACCTGCTCCATGGTTGGGGTATGAGAATTCAATAGACATAAGGGAGGCAGCTCCCTTGGGGTCTGAAAAAAGGGAGGAGATTACAGAATGGGACACCTGCTCTCCATGGTTGTGGTGCTGCTTATCACCATTCTCTTCCTGAAGCTCCCTCTCCTGAGATCCCTGCCTTGTCTTTCTGCTTCTTAGCCTGATCTTTTGCAGTCTTTTCTTCCTTTCCCTGCTCTCTTAAGCATCCTATCAAGATGCCCTTCTGGCCTCTGCTTTTCTCCTGCTTTGTTCATGTGCTTTAGTACCGCTTCCAAGAAAGTGACTCCAAGAGGCTCCTCCACAGCCTGACTTCTTGTTACCTTCCAAGGCCTTGGAAATGCCTTCTGAGGCCAAAGCAGGGAGGGCTTGGTGTTGTTACTTGAGTTTCTCAAATTGGATCCTACATTCTTTCTCTTACCGGGGGCAGCTGCCACCATGACTGCTAACAGTCTCTGCTCCCGTTCTCTCTTGGCAAAAGTGAAAGTCAATAGAAACTTTCTTAGGAAACGCTTGCAATCACAGGAAAGTGTAGTGTTCCTTTTCTCTTTTGAACCCTCAGGCTGTTATGCTTGACTCGGAACACTTGGTGCCTGAAGCAGCCACTACTTCCCAGTGGGAGTTTCCTCTTCACAGCTCCATTGGAAGCTCCCTGAAAGCTGGGTTAAGATCCGCTGCTTTTGCATGCCCTCCACAACCACAGGGGCTGGCCTTGCTCAGCGTGAGAGCTCTGGGAAGGGTGGAAGTCTGCATAGAAAGGGTTGGAACATTAATAAATCTGTCACTTTGGGAGATACCAGTTGTTTTCTCTTCAGATAGAAATAGTTTGCTATTGCAATTGTAGCAATCTTTGTGACATTGTAGAGGGATTTTTAGAATATTTTTTGATAATGCCTACTCAAATAGAAGGAAGAGAACTTTATAATTCCCATTTTCTCACTTTTGATTGTCCTCTTTCTATAGCATTCATGCCTAGATTGGCCCAGAAAACATGTAGAAACTGAATTCTAAAGATAATGGAATAATATTCCAAAGTATAACAGTAACATTTTAAATGATACATCTCTAACCTTGGACTTTAAAAAAGTAGTGGCAAATCATGCAGCCCATTAGAGCAATCAGAGATCGAATGGCTCTTTGCAAGCAGACAGATGGAGAAGAAATGGAGCAGAATCTGGCTCTGTGCTGAAGAGCAGATGATTTCTACAGCAGTTCAGGGGGAGGGTTGGAGTCTTCTGTAGCTCATACTAGGAGTATAGGGTGTAGTAAGTGACTTCTCTAGGAAGGCAGATAAAACATGGTATGGGATAGGGGCTGGGAATTCTGTAGCTAATGGACTATGAGCCAGTGAAACCCATTTGGACGTCTCAACTCAGTTGTCTTCTATGGGATTTCTCTACGCCACTAGCAACTTACAGTTAAACATGTCCTTACCTTGCTATGTTTCATTCTGCCAGCCTTGAGGATTTTATTATGTGCTTTCAAAGGAAAAAAAACAAACACTTTTCCACCCCTGACAGCCTGAGACGGACAAAAGGTGCAATTAACTTAGCTACAAGAAACCTAAAACTAAGCAATTAACATTCTCCTGTCTGTGTGTGTCCTTCCCTACACATACGTACACATATCTGAGGGGGACCTGACTGTAGCTCTGGTTAGCTGTCTCCTGATCTGAATCCATGACTTGCTGGGGCCAAGGGACCTTTCACGTTCCTGCCTTCTATCTTGAGTTTCTCCCCCTCTTTCCATTAATTTAAATCCTCCCCCTCCCTTAGGTACCCCCAAATTTATATTTTTTAAAAGTTATATTAAATTTTAAATAAATATTTATATATATAATACTTATATTACTTATATATATTATATATATTTATGTATTTGTTTTTTAAGTAGGCTCCACACCTAGTGTGGAGCGCAACATGGGGCTTGAGCTCATGACCCTGAGATCAAGACCTGAGCTGAGATCACGCTCCATGGGAAGCCTGCTTTTCCCTCTCCCACTCCCCCTGCTTGTGTTCCCTCTCTCGCTGTGTCTCTCTCTGTCAAATATGTAAATAAAATCTTTAAAAAAAAAAAGAGTTGGACACTTAATCAACTGTGAGCCACCCAGGCATCCCACCAAAAAATTTTTTTAAGATTTTATTTATTTATTTGACAGAGCACAAGCAGGAGGAGCGACAGAGGGAGAGGGAGAAGCAGACTCCCCGCGGAGCAGGGCGCCCGATGCGGGGCTCGATCCCAGGACCCTGGGAGCACGACCTAAGCCAAAGGCAGACACTTAACCGACTGAGCCACCCAGGCACCCCCAAAATATATATTTTTGCAACAAAAATATCCTTGATCACTCCAGCCTACTGTGATCTCTCTCTCTCCCTCCTCAGAATTCTTGTGGCACTTAACTCTTCTTGTTTTTAGCGTTCACCTAGCACATTTCATATGCTGTCTTGAACTGTAGATTTTTTATTCCCATATATTTTGTATTGTCTCCCCATTGAGACTGTAAAGTCCTTCAGGGCAAGAGCTCTCTGATTGTTTTATCTCTTTTTTTCAAAGGTGCCTCTTTTCACATTGAACAGTGACTGGGAGCTCACAAGTGTTTGACTGGGAGTTCTGTATTTTGTATTCTGTTTATGACCCATAGGTGGCGCTCATGGAGTATAGATAGCAAGCAGTTCCTCAGGGGACGTCTGTCTGACACAGGTTACCAGTCTTTCTCTTCCAGGGGTGACTCTGATTAAAATATCATTAAACACTCAGTTGGCCCAGTACATTCCATAGTCCTCTAATTTTTGCTGTCATCCAGTTAATTAAATCATTGGTGTTCTCTTACAGAGGCATTTACCAGAATTTTCATGTTCTTTCTTGTAGGACCGTGTGACTTTTAGAAGAATCATAGTGAAAAACAATGCAAAAAAGAGAAGGATGTTTGAATCATTTATTGAATCTGTGCCTCTCCTTAAATCACTAGAGGTAAAGCGTATTTGAATAAGAGTGTTTATGGAGATTTAATATTTCAAAGTAATTTATTAAGTTTTCAAATTGGACTATTCTAACCCACTTCTGTGTTGTTTAGATATTATTTGTGACTTTCAATTGAGGTCTTTTCCTTGTAGTTTATGGGTATGTCCATTGTTTCAGGTGTCAGAACGAATGAAGATTGTGGATGTAATAGGAGAGAAGGTCTATAAGGATGGAGAGCGCATAATCACGCAGGTGAGCACGTCCTTGTGCCGCTCCTTTCCTGAGAATCACCTCCTAAAGGATTAGTGCATCCCTTGTCCTCTCACTTCAGGAGCTCATGTTGCTCGCTACTAGGGCACACTTCCTGCAGAGTCCTCTGAAGCCCATTGATGTTCATCTCATGGACACATGCACATCTCTTGCTTCCATTCACCTTTCGCTGGTTTCTGGTATTAGTTCTTTTGGACATCATTTTCTTTTGACCCTTGAGTAAGCTTCATCCGTTGGTGCTAAAGCCTGGAGAAGGTCTAAGGGTTGTGCCCTTTACCTTCTATGTTGGGCCCAAAGGTGCCTTCTTAGCTAATCCAACATAACCCAGAGTCTTCAGTCTTCAGTGATTGGCCAGATTTGTAAGTTGTCTTTAATATTGCCTTTGTGCCTTTCTCTCATGTTATTTTGGGTGCTGTAAGGATCACCACACAGTGGCCTGGGTCATTGTGATGAGTGTTGTGTAAAAATTTTCCTTGTCTACTATCTTTGCATCTTTAATTATATGTAAAGACTTCAGGTGTAAACTTCTCTGCCTGGTTCTGGCAAGAACACTGGGAAAATATCTGGTTGGTCTGGGTTGGGCAGTGTTCCCATCATGAACCCAGAGCTGGAGCTCGGAGGAGGAAAGGCTCCTGACTGGTCAAACCTAAGTCCTGAGCCCACCCCTAGGGCCAGTGGGTGGAGTTGGCCCAACCAGCACTACAAGGACTAATCAGGCCTTATTATCACAGAAGGAGAGAGAGAGAAACTCCCAGAGAAAAAGGACTAACAAAAAAACTATGAGTGGCATCTTTAAATGCCTTTGTTTTCTAGGTACTCCTGCTGTTAATAATTCCTTCAATTAGAGGGATGCCTGGGTGGCTCAGTTGTTAAGCGTCTGACTTCGGCTCAGGTCATGATCCCAGGGTCCTGGGATCGAGTCCCACATCGGGCTCCCTGCTCAGCGGGGAGCCTGCTTCTCCCTCTGCCTGCCGCTCTCCTGCTTGTGCTCTGCCTCTCTCTCTGACAAAAAAATAAATAAAACCTTAAAAAAAATTCCTTCAATTAGAAATTGGTTTGATTCTCTATAGACATTTATTAAGCTACACACGTAGGACTAGATGTGAGCACTATAATGAAGGAACACGTGAATGTCAGTGAGAACATGTAGGAAAGGAAGTATTCCGTATGGTTCTGTGGGGGAAATACCATTTGGAATGGGCTGAGAATAAGTGCAGCTTCAGCAGTTGAGGTCAGGGAAAGGTCTTTCAGGACAAAAGAACAATATGAGCAAAGGCCTGTGGGTGTGAGCCCTGTTCCAGGGCAGGTGTCCTGGTCTGTTAAATGGGATATGTTGACAGGTCAAATTTGCTTCTGATCCTGAGGTGCTTTAATTTACTCCCAAAGGACTTCTAGTTCATTCTGAAAGCACCAGGCCTTCAGGAGGTATGAGAAGCAGCAGTGTTTCTGGAGTGTCTGTCCTCTTGAAGATAGGAGTGTTAGGTGGCGACACAGAATGGGCAAGAATTAGGATGATCTCAGCTTATTCTAGACCCCTTTTGGCAATGTCTCTAGACAAGGGGTCTCCAAGTGAGGTCCCAGGAACAGCAGCATCAGTGTCATCTGGGAATTTGATAGGAATTGTTAGAAATGCAAGTTCTTAGGAATCAGAAACTGTGCTTTATGTTGGTCTGTTTGTTTGTTTTGGTCAGGTTTGTCACAGTATATTTTACCTACAATAAAATCACCAAGTGTATAGTTCTAGAGTTTTATAGCCATTCCTACAATCATAGAATCATAGTAGTATAGGGCATTTCCATCACCCCAAAAAGTTCCCTCATTTATATTTTTAGTCAATCCACCGCTCCAGCCCCTTACTCTTGGAAACTACTGATTTATTTAACACTACAGAAATTCCTTTTCTAGAATTTCATATAAATGAAATCGTATAACATGTAGTCTTTTGTGTCTGAATTCTTTTTCTTAGCATAATGTTTTTAAGATTTTTTTTCATGTTGTATGTGTCATCAGATAGTTCCTTTTTATTGCTGAGTAGTATTTCACTATATGGATCTACCATAATTTGTCTTTCCATTCACCAGTTGACGGACATTTGAGGTCTTTCCAGTTTGGGGCAAATATGAATAAAGTTGCAGTGAACATTCTTATACAAGTCTTTGTGTGGACATGTGTTTTTATGGAATTGCTGTGTCATATGGCATATGTATGTCTAACAAACTGCCAAACATTTTAAAAACGGCTCTACCATTTTGCATTCCCCCAGCAATGTAGTAGAATTCCAGTTGTTCTGCATCCTCATCAACATTCAGTATCAACAGTCATTTTAATTTTAACCATTCTAGTGGATATGAAGTGGTAATTCATTTTGGTTTTAATTTGTGTTTGCCTAATGTCTAATGATGTTGAGTATCTTTTTCCTGTGACTGCTTGCCATCCATATGTTTTTTTGATGAAGTTTCTGCAAATCTTTTGCCCTATTTACAATTAGGTAATTTGGTTTCTTATTATTGAGTTGTTAGAGTTCTTTATGTAATCTGACTACAAATCATTTATCAGACAAATGGTTGGCAAATATTTCTCCCAGTCTGTGGCTGTGACTCTGGCTTGTCTCTTCATTTTCTTTTCTTTTTTTCTTTTTATTTCTTATTAGAGAGAGAGAGAGCAAGAGAGAGCACGAGCAGGGGGAGGGGCAGAGGGAGAAGCAGACTCCCCACTGGGCTGAGCGCCTGACTTGGGGCTTGATTCCAGGACTCTGGGATCATGACCTGAGCTGAAGGCAGATGCTTAACCAACTGAGCCACCCAGGTGACCCATTTTCTTTTCTTTTTTTAATTATTTTTTCTTTCCAAACTTTTATTTAAATTCTAGTTAGTTAACAAACAGTGTAATACTGGTTTCAGGAATAGAACTTAGTGATTCATCACTTACATATAACACCTGGTGCTCATCATAACAAGTGCCCTCCTTAATCCCCATTACCCATCTAGCCTATCCCCCACCCACCTCCCTTGTCCCTTCACTTTCTTAATGGTAGTTTTTAAAAAGCAAAAGTTTTGGGGCACCTGGGTGGCTCAGTTGGTTAAATGTCTGCCTTCGGCTCAGGTCATGAGCTCAGGGTCCTGGGATCGAGCCCCATGTCGGGTTCCCTGCTCAGTGGGGAGTCTGCTTCTCCCTCTGCCTCTGCCCCCCCCCAACACACACTCTTGGTCTCTCTCTCTCTCTCTCAAATAAATAAATAAAAACCTTTAAAAAAAAACAAAAGTTTTTAATTTTGAAGAATCTAGTTTATAATTTTTTTTTCTCTTGTAATTCATGCTTCTCATGCCCTATTTAAAAAAAAATCTTTGCAAGGTCAATAAGACTTTCTCCTATGTTTACCTCTAGGCCAGCACTGTTAAATAAATATGTAAAACACATGTAATTTAAAATTTTTTAGCAGCCAAAATCTTTTAAAAAGGTGAACTTAATTCTAATAATATGATATATGTAACCTAATATCTTTAAATAATACCATTTCAACATCTAAGTGATATAAAAATTCAGTGATGAAATATTTTACATTCTTTTTTTTGGTTCTTGGTCTTCAAAATTTGATGTGTATTTTATACTTACAGCACATCTAAATCTGTAGAAGCTACATTTCAAGTGCTCAGTAGCCACATGCTACTGTATTGAGCAGGGCAGTTGTAGATATTTCACAGTTCTAATTCATGCATTTAGATCTGTGATTTTTTTTTTTTTTTTTAGAGTAGGCTCCATGCCCAACATGGGGCTTGAACTCATGACCCTGAGATCAAGAGTCACATGCTCTACTGACTGAGCCAGTCAGGCGCCCCTGATCTGTGATCCATTTTGAGTTAATTTTTGTACATGGTGTAAAGTTTTTACAGAGTTTAGCATATGGATGTCCAATTATTCCAGCATCATTTGTTGAAAAGATTGTCCTATCCCATTGCCTTGACAGTTGTATTGAAAAATATTTGGCCATATGTTTTTTGGACTATTTGTGGTCTCTGTTTTGTTCCATTGAATACTGCACTGTTTTGATTATAAAAGATTTTTATATTAAGTCCTAAAATCAGATAGTTTAAGCCCTCCAGATTTTTTTGTTCTTTTTCATAATTATTTTGGCTACTCTGTGCTCTTTGCATTTCTGTATATATTTTAGAACCAACTTAACAATTTCTACCAAAAAAGCCTGCTGAGATTTTTTTTTTATTGGGAATATGTTGAATCTATAGATCAATTTGGGGAGAAATTGACATTGTAACAATAGTGAGTGTTTTGTGTCAGTCTCAGGTCATTAATAGTGATGCTATCAGCTAGGAATGCCTGGGACACTCACCTACTTCTAGCAAGCCCCCACAGACAGTTCTCCAGAGCCGTGTTGTGGCTGGACCAGCCCTGTGGTTCTTATTATGACTGCAAGATTTACCTCAGCAACAGCCATGAGGGAACTTTGAAAAAACGGGTTTATTACTCACAGATCCTGGAGGGTACGTGGCACATCCAGAGCCACACAGTGAGGTCACAGGGTGGGGTGGGGGACCTGGAATTCTGTCTTTATTGGGGATGAGGGTGGGGTGTCCAGGGTTTGGTGTCCAACGCCAATAAAGGTTCACTCTTTATTGGCGAATTTAAAACGTAAGAGCAGGAATTAGGGTCTGGGAAGAGAAAAGTGGGGTCACTCCAGCAGTCAGTTTTCTACATTTCCCAGGGCTTTCTAAAAGGGAAACTTTATAGGTGGGAGCAGCCTGGGTCTTTATCTAGTTGTGTAGCTGGCAATATGTTTATTCAAGATGGGTGTCTTTGAAATGGTTGCCTCAATAATCAAAAGCTTAATGTCATTCACTTACATTACAATCAAAAAAGCTTATCGTCAGATACGTACACTACAGTGAGTTGGTTCATGAACATAATATATCTATATTTTTTAAATTTTTCTATATATTTTAATTTTTCTCTGTAATATTTTATAATTTTCAGGTATTTATACTTTTTTATACTTTTTATATACTTTTATTTATACTTTTCTATATATTTTAATTTTTCCCTTAACATTTTATACTTTTCAGGTCTTACACATCTGTTAAATTTATACCTGGATATTTCATATTTTTAACATTAAGTGGTTTTCCTTTTTTCAATTTTTAATTATTTATTGCTAGTGTATAAAAATACAGTTGAATTTTGCACATTGATCCTGTGGTATTTACAACCTTGCTAACCTCGCTGATTTTAGTAGCTTTTTTGTAGCTTCCTTGGGATTTTCTATGTAGATGATTATTTTATCTATGAACAAAGACAGTTTTACTTCTGTATACCTTCTTTTTAATTTTTAATTAATTTGTCTTATCGCATTGGATGTATCCTCCAGTACAATATTGAATAGAAACGCTGAAAACAGACATCTATGTCTTGTTATTGGTCTTGTTATTGATCTTAGGAGGAAAGCATTTAGTTGTTCACCATTAAGTATAATGTAAACTGTAAACTTCTTTATAATAAATGCCCTTAATCAGGTTAGGGAAGGTCCGTCTCTTCTAGTTTTCTCAGTTTTTATCATGAAAAGATGTTGAATTTTGCAAGATGTTTTTATTGAGGTGCTCATATGGGTTTTCTTTTCTAGTTAACAAGTATGAATTACATTGCTTGACTTTTTTTTTAACATTGATTGAATTTTGAACATTAAACCAAGCTTGATCCTGGAGTGAGTCCTACTTGGTCGTGATATATTATCCTTTTTATTTATTACTGGATTTGCGAAAATTTTGCTAAGTTTTTTTTTTTTTAATTTGAAGATCTTATTGGCTTTATTAAGTAATTCGTGAATTAGGCAGCATCCCATCTAGCATGTAGTGGGTAACTCCCTTATTAAGGATTTTGGTGTTTGTTCATGAAGGATATTGGTCTGTAGTTTTCTCTTCTTGTGATGTCTTTTTCTGGTTTTGGTATCAACAACACCTCCAGACGATTTTAATGTTTGCTAAAGTTTGAAAAACACTGCTGTAGACTGTTCCAAGACTTGGTAATGCCCTTGCATTAAGAATACTTGGTGGAAATGTTTGAGAAGCACTTTCAAAGATTTTTGAGAGGCAAGATGTCACTGTGAGAATTGTATTCTTTTTTTTTTAAGATTTTATTTATTTATTTGACAGAGAGAGAGACAGTGAAAGAGGGAACACAAGCAGGGGGAGCGAGAGACGGAGAAGCAGCCTCCCCACGGAGCAGGGAGCCCTATGTGGGGCTCAATCCCAGGACCCTGGGACCATGACCTGAGCCGAAGGCAGACGCTTAACGACTGAGCCACCCAGGCGCCCCTGTGAGAATTGTATTCTCGAACCATAGTTCTGGCATCAGTGAAAAATGAATTGGCTTCAGCCTCATTGAGTAATTAGGAAGTACAAATTAAAAACCACAGTGAGGGCGCCTGGGCGGTTCAGTTGGTTAGGCGACTGCCTTCAGCTCAGGTTGTGATCCTGGAGTCCGGGGATCTAGTCCCACATCAGGCTCACTGCTCAGTGGGGAGTCTGCTTCTCTCCTCTGACCCTACCCCCTCTCGTGCTCTCTCTCTCTCTCTCTCATTCTCTCTCTCTCTCAAATAAAAATAAAAAAATAAAAACCACAGTGAGAACTATTTTCATACCTATTGGCTTGGCAAAAAGTAGGAATCTGACAATTGCAAGATGTAGTAGGAAGTTTTATTTACTGTTAATAGAATAACCCCTTTTGAGAGAAATTTGCCCTTATCCTGTAAAGCTGAATTTATTCTATAATCCAAAAACTTATTTCTAGATATTTTCAGAGAAGCCCCCTTATACCTCAGAAGCTGTTCCACCCTCATGAGCTCCTTCCTAGTCACAAGCCCTCCTTCCTCCCTATCCTGACTTTTATGGTAGTCATGTATTTGCTTTCCTTTGTAGTGATTGCCACTGAGGTATACATCCTAAACAGTATGGCCACATCCTGCTACTTTCTTAAATTTCTAAATTGGAATTAGAAAGTATTCTTTTATTTGCATCTTTGTTTGCTCAGCATTCACCCGCATTGTTGTGTGCAGCTGTAGTTTGGTTTTCATTGCTATACAATATTCCAGTGTGTGAATAAATTATTTGCCTCCCCACTGCTGATGGACATTTGGGGTGTTCCTAGTTTTTAGCTGTTATGAACAAGGCTTCAGTGATTACACTGATTTGATTTTGAAATGTTAAAGCAGACTTTTGTTGCTGAGATAGACCAACTTGGTCATTGTGTAGTATCCTTTTCATATGTTGATGAATCTAGTTTGTTAATATTTTGTTTAAGATTTTATGGCTATATTCCCAAGTGAGACTGATCTATAATTTTCCTTTCTTACAGCAGCCTTGTCAAATTTTGATATCAGGATGTTAGATTCATAATGTAAGCTGGGATTCTGTTCTCTTCCTATTATCTGAGGAGTTTGTGTTTGTGTAAGACTAGTAGAATTCCTTGGGGTCGCTCAGTCCCTTAAGCGTCTGCCTTCGACTCAGGTCATGATCCCAGGGTCTTGGGATTGAGCCCCACTTCAGGCTCTCTGCTCAGCGGGGAGTCTGCTTCTCCCTCTCCCTCTGCCTGCTGCGCCCCCTGCTTGTGCGCATGCGTGCTCTCTCTGTGTCAAATAGATAGAATCTTAAAAAAAAAAAAAAAGACTAGAATTCCTTCGATACCTTATGGAACTTACCAGTGTTTCTTTTGTGGGAAGATTTTTGACTATAGATTAAATCATTTTAATTGTTAAGCTATTTAAGTTTTCTATTTCATCTCTGTCTAAAATTCAGTGTTTTTGGCATAAAGTTGGTCATAATGTTCCTGTAACACCTTTTATTTTTTTATATTTTTATTTAAATTTTACTTAGTTAATATACATTGCAATATTGGTTTCTGGAGTAGCATTCAGTGATTCATCACTTAAATACAATACCCAGTGCTCATCACAACAGGTGCCCTCCTTTTAACTTCCCCCATCTAGCCCATCCGCCCCCACCTCTCTCCATCAATCCTCAGTTTGTTCTCTATCATTAACAGTGTCTTATGGTTCCTCTGTCCTCTCTCCTTTCCCCCCACCCTTCCCAATATGTTCATCTGTTTTCTTTCTTAAATTCCACATGAAATCATATGGTATTTGTATTCCTCTAACTTATTTCGCTTAGCATAATACACTTTAGCTCTATCCACGTTGTTGCAAATGGCAAGATTTCATTCTTTTTTGATGGCTGAGTAATATTCCTGTGTGTGTGTGTGTGTGTGTGTGTGTGTGTGTGTGTGTGTACCACATCTTTATCTATTTTTATCAGTTGAACATTTGGGCGCTCTCTCTATAGTTTGTTTATTGTTGATAATGCTGCTATAAACATCGGGATGCATGTACCCCTTTGAATCTGTATTTTTGTATCCTTTGGGTAAATACCTAGTAGTGTAATTGCTGGGTCATAGGGTAGTTCTATTTTTAACTTTTTGAGGAACCTCCAAACTGTTCTCCAGAGTGACTGTACCAGCTTGCATTCCCACCACAGTGCAAGAAGGTTCCCCTTTCTCCGCATCCTCGCCAACACCTGCTGTTTCTTGTGTTGTTAATTTTAGCCATTCTAATAGGCTTGAGGTAGTATCTCATCATAGTTTTGATTTGCATTTCCCTGATGATGAGTGATGTTGAGCATCTTTTCATGTGTCTCTTAGCCATCTGGATGTCTTCTTTGGAAAAGTGTCTATTCATGTTGTCTGCCCATTTCTTTTTTTTTTTTTTAAGATTTTTTATTTATTTGACAGAGAGAGATAGTGGGAGCAGGAACACAAGCAGGGGGAGTGGCAGGCAGAGGGAGAAGCAGACTCCCCGCTGAGCAGGGAGCCCGACGCCGGGCTCGATCCCAGGACCCTGGGATCATGACCTGAGCCGAAGGCAGATGCTTAATGACTGAGCCACCCAGGCGCCCCTGTCTGCCCATTTCTTAACGGGATTATTTGTTTTTGGGTGTTGAGTTTGGTAAATTCTTTAGAGATTTTGGATACTAACCCTTTATCTGATATGTTTTTTGCAAATATCTTCTCCCATTCTGTAGGCTGCCTTTTAGTTTTGTTGATTGTTTCCCCTATAACACCTTTTAAATATATACAAAACCTAGAATGATGTTCCTGTCTTCATTCCTGATGTTGTTTTGTGCCTTCTCCTTTTTTTTTTTTTTTTTTTTTGCTCAAGCTTGCGAGGGGCTTATCAATTCCTTCAGTCTTTTTGAAGAACCAACTCGCACCTTTTATTAATCCTATTGAACGTTTTCTGTTTCATTACTTTCTGTCTTTATCTTACTTCCTTTCTTCTACTTTGTTTTTGCTATATCCCCCTCCCCCATTCTCTTGAGTTGGTTGCTTAGCAGTTTAAAACTAGAAGCTTCCCAGCATCTGTGAAGATCAGTGATGATCATCAGCATTTAGAGATTGCTGCCTTAAGTCCCTCTTGACAGTTGTGCTGGGACTGCTGGGGCTCTTTAGCACCAGCATACCACTAGCCTCTTCCTGCAACCCAGTTGTTCTTTACATGTGGTTGTGCCTTAAGGTGGGTGCCTTGCTTAATGCAGGTGTGCAGTTGGCGCCCAGATACAGAAGAAAGAACAGAAGCCACTGCCTGTTGCACGGGATGGTGGGATGCTAGTGTGCATCTCAGCCTGTCTCTGGGTGTTCTCTAGACCATATGTGCTGTCAGGGGAGCCCCTGGCGAGCTGCCCCCTTCAGAGTTTCTCTTGTTACGTCCTTACAAATTTTTAAAAAGATTTTATTTATTTATTAGTGAGAGAGAGAGCACGAGAGCAAGGTGAGGGCAGAGGGAGAAGCAGACTTTTACCTAGGGAAGCCTCATTATTCCACGTGGTCTTGGTAATATTCCTTCCCATCTCCTCTCAGTCTGGAATCCACCAGTTATTCCCTTTGCCTCCTATGGCAAAGTTATTTATCTTTTGAGCTTCTGAGGAAATTCATCTGTAAAATGGAATAGCAGTAGTACCGATTTTATTGACTTCT